>NC_048595.1:96220236-96520236 GCF_003668045.3 Cricetulus griseus | reverse complement strand
CCTTCTCACCCTCCTGTACCTACTGGGCCTGGCCTCACCGTGTCCCCAGGGCTGAGGCAGGTGCCTCTGCTTCCAGGCGGCCCCTCCCCTCTGCTGTCCTGTTTCTGTCCATAGTGATCTCCCGAGCATGAAAAGCTGACCCACACTCCTGTTCCCTAGAGATGACCTCTCTCATCACCTTCCTGCATACAACTTGGCTGCTACTTTTTGCTCCAAATCCTCCCTGATCACGACAGGCCTCTTCCATCCTGCCCTCATCCACAGAGTGAGCCATAGCCAAGCCCAGGCTCCAGGCTGTTGGAAAACGCTCAACTTTAACAGCAGAAGGATCAAGATACCAGGATGCTTGCCACTTTTTTTTTCAAGTGAGGCCATTAAGAAACCAGCATTCTGGCTGCATCACATTCCCAGCAGCCCTCACTCTGTTCATAGCAATTCTGGTATCTGGGTAGTGGTTGTCTCAAGAAACATATCCTTTGCATTTCTGTGATAAATACTGATGCTGGAGTAGGTAGCATTTGTGTTGACTTGGACATCCTTCCATTATCTGTAAGAAGAATATACTTTTACATAAAAGTATCTGTGCAACTCTGTAAACCTGGACTTCCTTTTTTTCTTATCTGTTGATCAAAATTATTTCACTAAAATCAGTGAGTCCTTACACACACACACACACACACCTTCAAGCTTTTTTTTTTTTTTTTTTTTTGAGACAGGGTCTCACTATGTAGCCCTGGGACTCACTATATGGTGGCCTTGAACTCACAGAGGTCCCCTTGCCTCTTCCTCTCCATGCTGAAATTAAAGGTGTTCATCATCAGACCTGGCCTTTGCTTAATTCGTCTTTTAAGTGAACAAAACTCTTGTGTTTGATCTCACATTCTGATATTATTTTTTGTTTTTGTTTTTTAGATGGTATATTTTAATGAACAAAGTTCTTAAGCTTAATAAAGGTTGGTATAAGCTTCCAAAATCAATTATTTATCGCCACAATTTAGTCTTAAGAGGACAAGAAGGGACAGCACGGGAAAGAAGGACAGCGTTACAAAGTGAAGAAGCCTTTGAAACAATCACATCAGCTCTAAGGTAGAGGCCCTCTGTGTTTATTTCATGCTGCCATGGTAGGCCACGGCCACGGTGGGCTGAGAGCTGATCACTGTGAATGTCCCCTATGCTGCTGAGTGCCCTGCAGGAAGCTGGGCATGAGCCAAAGGTGAGTGCTGTCTGCAAAGCTGGATATGTGTGCGCGACCTACAATGCTGTGGCTTTCTCGTGACCACTTGCCAGGGTAGGGGATCTCGTCAAGTCCAACACAAACCACTCAACCACCAGAAAAGCTGGGGCTAAGCTGCCAAGTATATTTTCGAATAAGCTACTTGGATCTCACAGGAAATACATCCAATAAAAATAACAGAAACAGCCGGAAGGTGGTGGCGCCGCCTTTAATCCCAGCACTCGGGAGGCAGAGGCAGGCGAATCTCTGTGAGTTTGAGGTCAGCCTGGTATACAGAGCGAGTTCCAGGACAGTCAGGACTGTTACTCAGAGAAACCCTGTCTTGAAAAACCAAAAACAGATAGATGATATATAAACAAATTAATTAATTAGTTGATTAATTAATTAAAATAACAGAAATAATAATCAAGCAAACATGTACCAGAGCAACTGCTTGCACCTGCCATATCTGCAGCAGAGAATCTGGGGCTTGGCAGACAGAGGTGGGCACAGCCTAGGTGCAGATGGGTGGTGCTTAGCAAGGTGCTCTGCCTTTCTGCATGGGCCTTTGGGTCTCCACATAGCAAGTGCTGCCTCCTTTTCTGAGTGTCCTACAAAGCTGCAAGGAGGGACATGGGGGACAGTATGACGTATGCTCTAGGCAGGGGAGGACTTGGCCATGCCTAGCAACTGCTGCCTGGATAACCTGATTGCTACTGGTGCTCCTAAGTTAGGACTGGTGCTGCTCAGCACGTTGGACCCGTAAGTAAGTAAGTTTGGGTTAAAGAAGAAAATTGTGAATAAACATTGCAGTCTCTAGGTCCTGTCTCCTGCAGGGAACCTCATTTCTCTTGCCCAAGCATCCCCTGTTTCAGAGAGATAAACAAGATCCCAAAGGCTGGAAGCAATTCTCCTAGCAGTGTGCTCCCTGTCTGCTGTACCCAAGATCTGAGCAGCTGTTCTGGAGCGATGGATTTGGTCTGGAATTTTTCCACTGTGTTTCCTCAATGGACAACATTCTTTGATGCTGGAGAGAGGAGGAATTTAATATTTCTAATTACTTTTTAGGGAGTAGTTTGTGCCTAGGAAAAGAATTGCAATTGATTTTCATCCAGTTTCCCCCTGGTTGGTGTTACTCCCTTGAGACCCTCAGTGGGCCTTTCAATATCTCTACTCCTTCATATTGAAGATATATGTTGGGTATTTTTATTTCTCCTTTTTTTGGTCCTCCCTCAAGGCAAGAATTGCATGTCTGCATTTTGCACCCCACTCTGGGGCCTGGCACGTCAGTTGGCTGAAGCAAATGCTAACTAACACAACAAGAAGAAATGATTTTCCTTGAGCATGCTGGCTCCGGCATAGCTCAGAAATCCCAGCCAGTTCAGGAGGAGAAACTGGCCCAAAGCTGATTAATTTTGCAAAAACAGACCTTCCAGGGTAGCACACAAGATCTTCAGAAAGAATATTCTTGGTTTTGCTTCCCACTGAGAGCTTTGGGGACCATAATTAGAACTGTGAGGAGCAAGAGCTTCAGCCCAGTTCACAAACCACAAGAACCTCCCTCCAATTGTCCTGTTCCATGGAAAATAGCACCAAGAATTCAGATCCACACTGTACTCTGTGCACAGTTTTAAAACAGCTTTATTGAGATATGGTTCTCATAACACACAATTCACCCCTCTAAAGCACAAGAGCTTTTAAAATGTGTATCTGGTAAGGTAAGGAGAGAGAGAATACCGTGTTTTGTGTATTTTTATAGGAGGTCAGGAAAGGTCTTAAGAACTAGAAGCTAGGTCCCAAAGACCTACCCAGGGCACAGGGTGGCCCTTTTCAAAGGTGTGGACCTCTCCACTGGAGACAGATCTTTAAAATGTGGCTCCTTAAACTGCATTGTAGACCAACCACATTGAAGTCCCCCTGGCTGCTCCCTGTACAATAAGCCCTGGTGACCAGGTGTACTGCTGTTCAAAGGGACAACTCATTGACTTGTCAAGAGGCTTGGCCTATTCTCCATCCTGCTCCCCAATTCCCTTGGGCTCATTCAGGCAGCTCCATGGGGTCACAGATGGTGAGCCTGCCTATGTCCTTGGAGTCCTGATCTATAGTCTAGCTGCCCCCTTAACCCAGATGAATTGACCACCAGCGCCCCACCCCCATTTTGGCTTGCTGTTTTTCTTGCTCTGCCCTTTCATGCACCATGTACAGAGAAGAGACCCTTCCAGACTGCTGTGGACCCATGTCTTCATGAGTTGCAACTACCTGCTGGAAGATTATCCCTTAGATGTGCACCTCTTGAATGCTATCCGGATGCTAGTCCCAGAAGAAGAGCATGTCAGTAAATGCCTCCACTCTCTTTTGCAGGTGCCTCATTTCATGAGCCAAGGAGTGCCCTGTTTTAGAGAGATAAGTAAGATTCCCCAAAGGCTATACACTCCTCCAGCTAGCACTAACAACAGTAGTTATCGTAAAGTGAATGATAACAATGCTGCGTGCTCAGCTTTTCCCGTTTATAAAAACATGTCACATTCTTCTTTGGACCCTTGCTATCACCTACATCTACAAGTCAGAACGAGCCCTACTCTACCCACTTTAGGTAGGGAAAATATGGCTCAGAGAGGCTAAATGACACTTTTTATGGATTATAGTTGGTCAGCTGAAGGCTTGGTGCTTCAGCTCAGCCCTCCTAACTCCCAGGACCTCGACCATTTTTTTAAAGCATTGACTACATAATCAGCCATCTCCCTGGAGCTGGGGATGGAAGAGCCAAGGCTGATGTAACTGTCCTCCTGGTCTCCTCCCAGCATCATTTCCCCAAGCAAAGACGTAGCCATTGTTAACAGGTGGCGAAGCACGTACACGGGAAGGCTGCAAGCAGTAACACAGCCGGGCAATGTGTGCTGACGGGGCACAGCATGAGCAGCCATGTCCCCTCCTCTGCCACAAAGGTTGACCAAGGATGTGTAATGCAGCGGGCAAGCAGACAGCTTACCGCACCTTCCTTCAAAATGCCAGAGACCAAGGAAGCACAGTCTTAGTGAGAAAGGAGTAGAGATAGGATTTCCAAAGAGAGTGGAGCAAGCTTCCACCCACTAGTGCTGTGCTGCACACTTGCTAGGGTGCCACGTTGACCCTCCACCTGTATCTCCAATCACCTCCCCTCCCAGGCCTCACAGAGCTGCTCGGATGGCCGCCATCATATGCTCGAAAGCCCAGCTTTAGGGACAGCCACTGCTATGATTCCTAGGTAGTGAAGGTCTTTCACTTTTCACAGTTTGTCTTCTCTGGGCCCCAAACTGCTGATGCCATTTGAGGCTATGGTGAGGAGGGCCTCTAAGTACTCCACCACTTTCCAACCTTAATTCAGCTTCAAGCCATGTGACAGATATTTGCAGGCCAGTCATGAGATGCGGGCTCATCACTCAACCTCAAGCCACCTTCTTTCTTCTCCTACAAGAGGGAATAATGGGACCTACTCCCTGCAGTTGGTGGGAGGATCAGCTGAAATGAGCAAATGTGGATAAACTTGGACCTGTGCCTGGTACATCATGAAACACTAGGGTGTCTACTATCATTATTTTTTTAATTACCACATTCCTTTTTTTAAAGGTGCAAATATCTATATCAGCAGAGAACTTCTGCAACTGAAAGATAATTGTGCCTCAGGAAAAAAAAAAACACGATGCTCCACACTTCCATCCTGGGAACCTGGCCCTTTCTCTTTCCAGCCCCTCCTCCAACCAAGGCAGGCATCCACCTGAGCCCCGTTGCCGCTGACACTTATGGAGTGTATTCCTTCTTTTCCCTTGGACACGCCTTCATTTTGTTCACCAAATGTTCCTTCTCCTCAGCCCATACAATCCAAAGGTTACCATGTTTTGGGTGTGCATGAAGGAGGGTAGGAATGAGTTCCCTGACATACAATGGGGTATGAAACTATTTCATACCCAGCAGGGCACTTCATCTCACCCAGCTGTAAGCCAGCCTGTTGAGCTGACTACTAAGGCCCTGGTCAGGAGGAGGTAGGTGCAGACTTCGAAGCAGGGTTTATAGATGGGGTGCCTGTCATTGAGCAGAAACCTAGAGATGGGTGTGTGTGTGTGTGTGTGTGTGTGTGTGTGTGTGTGTGTGTGTGTATAAAACTGACCACACTGACTTTCTGGATCCTGTTGTGAAGGAATGTGGCCTGCAGCATTGCTGGGCTCCAGGCCCCCTTTTGCTCAGGCAGACTCTTGCATTCTGAAAGCCCCTGTGGTACTCTCTCAGATGCCTATAGGCACTGAGGGTCCAACACTGGTCCTCAGAGTGGTTTTTTCCCTATACTGTCAGGGTAGGGAGCTGTGGGCTGGGTGGGAGACCCTGACATACAGCTGCCTTTGCCTTGAAGGGGGAAACAAAATCTGCAGCTCACCAGAGCCCAACTCCCCTCCCCTCTTCACCCCTGTGTCTCTCCCACCCCCTCTTCACCCCTGTGCCTTTCCCTCCCCCTTTTCACCCCTGTGTCTCTCCCTCCCCCTCTTCACCCCTGTGCCTCCAGCACAAACTTTTCTTTACAGAGGGCCCTCTGTCTCTCCCTCTAGTTGGCACTGAGGCAGTGAGGATGAGGAGTGGAGAGCCAGACCATTTATGTGTAGTTCTGCGACCTCCTGGTGTTGTAACAGTGGGTGCGACCCTCTAGGCTTCAGTTTTCTCATCTGTCAGTGGTGGGCCACATCAGTTCCTGGTTCCTAAAGTGCCCTATGAGTCAGAAGTCACAGAAGTTGGTCTACAGTCAGCACCACCCAATGCTGGTTCCCAGTCATCAGCTACAGTGCTGAATAGGAGCTCAAGACCTATGTCCAGGTGCTAATTCTCTTGTAAGAGAGTCAACAGCACCTAAGGGCTTTGAGAGGAGCCTACTAGACTGTGGGGGTGAGGGGCTGCAACTCCTGAGTGATGGAGAGAGAGCAGACAGACAGATGGGGGGCAGCACAGTGTGACCACAGGTAGACATGTAGTCATGAGTCAAGGAAGGTTCAATATCTCCAAAGCTGCAAGAGGCAAGGGTAGATTTTCTAGACCTTTCCGAGGACGCAGGGGTAGCCACGCCTTGTCTTATGTCTTCTAAAAGGAAGAGAGGAAATGGGTGCTGTTCGTAGCTACCCAAGTTTGAGAGTTAGAGCAGTGCATGGGGCCCTCTTGGCATTACCCTCTCCCCTGTCCATTCCTTCTCGAGGTCTCTCAAGTCCCATGTTCCTCTCCAGCATCTGGAGCCTGTAGCTTTTTCCCCAGGAGCAGCTACCCTAGGAATGTACCCTGACCTTTCTCACTCTGTCCTAATTTGTCCTGGTTGGAGTCTTGGATCAAAATCAAGTCCTCCTGCACACTTACAAGCCAGCATGGTCTGGCACTGCCAACTCCTCTGCTCACCCTGGCTCCATCACAGCCCCTCATATGAGGTAGAGAAACATCAGGGAGGCAGACAACAGCTGGGGAGCCACAGCTTCCTTTCAGGCAGAGAAATGAAAGAGATGAGCTAGGGACAAGTGTTCACTGGAGGTGTCCAGGCCCTGGATGCTCACCTGTGTAACTGCTCCTGAGAGAACTGCCCATCTCCCCCTGCAAGCCTAAACTTTTATTCTCAGGATCACACTGATCTACACCCTAACACACTGCTACAACCTCATCTATTTCCTGAGGAATGTGACAAGCACTGTTTGTTGTATAAAAAGATTTCCAGGCAGAGTGTGGCTCAAATTCAACTCACATTCCTCAGCCTCTTCCTCCCTGTCACATCGAACACACAAGAATGATAGAAGAGATGCAAAAACAGGGAGGTGAAAGACATGACATTGTTCAAAAATGGGAGTCAAGGAGCTTGAGAGATGGCTCAGCAGTTAAGAGTGCACTGTAGCAGACCCAAGTTTCATTCCCTGGGTAGCTCACAGCTCCAGGGAGATCCCAAATCTCTGGCCTCTGTGGGCACCAGCACTCATATTACAACCCCACACACAGGTACACATGAATACACATAATTTTAAAATAATAGAAACAAAATATTTTAAAAATAGAATTCAATTCTAAAGGAAGAGACCTCTAAAATGGAAATGGTAATGAGACTATGGATCGGATGGGCTTTGGGTGCAAAACAGACCTATGGGTCTAGATTCTAGAAGATAAAGACACTCATGATGCCCTAGGAAAGGCAGAGCCACACTCCATGCTAAACAGTGCTAGGAGAATGCAAAGTGGTCCTAACCTAGTCCTACTTCCTGGCCTTGTGGCCTTGGTCATGTGACTTCTCCCATTGTCCTGAATCTGAGCTGGGCTGCTGGCTTGATCTGGCTAACAAGATATGATAGATGCGAAAAGAAACTTTTTCTAGGTCAGGCCTTAGGAGATTCTAAGATAACATGGGGGTTCATAAGCAGTCAACAACTGGGTGGATAGCAGATGCTGGGAGGCCCTGCTGGTCAGAGGGTACAGTCCTCCATGGCCTGGCAGCTCTCTCAGTGCCCAACAACATGGAGGACTTCCTCCTCAGTGAGATTTCCTGCTCTCTTCCTGCCCTTATTTGAAGAAGGCCTTTGGGCCTGGAGGCCTGACCTTATCTGAAAGCTGTTCTATCTCTAGTGTGACCCTTGACATAGTTCTCTGCAAGAGTTCTTCCCCTGCTGCCCATATGGTAGTTAGACATAGTGATAGGAGCTTTATGATAGGACCATGCTTACACACATGATAACTAAGACTTGGATTAGGAGCTTTATGATAGTAGCATGGTGTTTGATGAAAATTAGGTGATTCCCCAGCTACTGTGCCCAATCCTATATATTCCCTATACTCTGGAATAAGGTTGAGTTGATTCATTGAAGCTGTCCCTAGAAGAGCTATCATCTCCATTGACCCATAAGCTGTCTGACTTGGCTCATCTGATTCTGCTCTCTCTCCCATGGTGGAACAGTGGCTGACAATCCCCAAGGGAGAGTCACGAGCAGACTCTTGTGAGCAATCAGAAGTCCAAGTAATGATATCTAAAGGAAAACATTTGCCTAGAATACTATACCCTGCTAAACTATCACTCCAGGGGACAAAAGAAAACAAACAATTTAAGATATCCAAATACTGAGATCTGAGTACCCTTGACCCTTACCATACTGGCAGGTATAAACTAAGAATGAACTCAGCAAGAAAAAAGAGTGAACCCTGAAAAAGGATGGGGTACAAAAATGGTGGTGAGCAAAGATACCAGTAAAATCTGTTGACAGTTTTAATTAACCACTGACAGTAAAATAGAAATAATAACAACTAAATAGTTTGGAACCAAAATTTTAGGACACAATAAGAAATATAGAGCAAACACTGGGCACCATTAGATGTGGTAGATGTAAAGGTTAACAAATATATAAAGACCTTAGTAGAAAAAAAAAAACCATAATTTGGAATGCCCATTAAAAGGTTAAGGGTGTAATCACATCAGCAGGGCAGAAAGAGAGGGATGGCAGGAGGAATGCTCACAATGAGTTGGTAGAACTAACTATGTTAGCAACTTCGATGAATATAAGCCAATTAGAGCTACCTACGAAATGGCCGGCTCAAATAAGGAAAAAATGCACCAGGCTGCAGATACAGTGTGGTGTTTGTTTACTACTTAAAATATACAGTGTATTGTTTATGGGCACTGGCATCTGTAGTAAGATATAAAAATAGAGACAGGGAAAATGCAGCAACATCCAGCTAGGGCTATGACTGCAGAGAAAAGGATCGCCAGAATGAGAAAGCAGAAGGCAGCTCTTCCTTCTGCACAAATAGTTCTTTGAAAAAATAAGATCTGGAGGGGAAATATTCCTGTTCTTCAATCCGACTGTGGGCTTAAGCAGTACTCAATCTATAATGAGTCTTGAGGGGGACAGTGTGTTTGAAATGCTTTGTTGGGGTATATTGTTTGAAAGGAAGAATGGAAGATGCCTGGAAGGCACAAAAGGACTCTTAGTTAGGGTTTCTCCAGTGATAAAGACCATAACCAAAAGCAGCTTATACTTCCAGGTAACAGTTCATCACTGGGGGAAGTCAGGGCAGGGACTCAAGCACGGCAAGCACCTGGAGGCAGGAGCTGAAGCAGAGGTCATGGATGAACACCACTTACTGGCTTGCTCTCCATGGTTTGTTCAGCTGTTTTCTTACACAACTCGGGACCACCTGGCCAAAGGTGTGGCACTGTCCACAGTGATCTAGGCCCTCCTATATCAATCATAAATCAAAATTCACCACAGGCTTCCCCAATCTGGGGGCATTGCCTCAACCGAGGTTCCCTCTTCTAAAAGGACTTTGGCTTGTGTCAAGTTGGCATAGAATATAAAGTCAGCACAAAGAGGGTTGCTTTGATACCCTGGAGCTTTATTGACCCTGGAATGACCCTTCCTAGAGTGGGCCTTTTTTTTTTTTTGAGATAATCAACAACTTTCCTGTGAGATTTTCATTTGCAAAGGAACCAACCAACCCAGAGCCCAGGCCAGAAGCCACCTCATTTACTGGGCCCACTGTCCAGTTCACCATCTGCTTACCAGCCTCAGTTACTTTTCTGTCGCTATGATAAAATGCCATAACAGAAGCAATTAAGGAATTTTGGCTCATAGTATGAGGGATCAGTCTATTGTGGTAGGGAAGTAATGGAAGCAGGAGCTTAAGGGCCATACTGTGCCCACAGTCAGGAAGCAGCACTCAGTTTGCTTTCTGCCCTTCTTATAGTCTAAGATCTAAGTCCAGGCAATGATGCTGCCCACAGTGGGCAGGTCCTCCTATCTTGATTAACTCAATCAAGAAAATCTCCCACAGACGTGACCAAAGGTCCATCTCTAAGGTGATTGTGAGCTCAACAGTTTGACAACTGAGACTAACCATCACTAGCCACCATTTACCTGCCCCAATCACCCAGGGCTTGACACAAGTCAAGGCTGTCTGATGCAATGCCCAAGACTGGTTGTTGAGGTTTTAAACCAACTGCTCCTAACCTCCCGTTGGTCTAGCCTCTTCGTGTGTGTGTGTGTGTGTGTGTGTGTGTGTGTGTGTGTGTGTGTGTGTAAGCATATACCCCTGCCCGAGGAGGCCAGACGAAGGTATCAGATTCCTTGGAGCTGGTGTTACAGGCTTCACATAGGGTTTTGAGAATTGAACTCAGGTCTTCTAAAAGAGCGGCACACACTCTTGGCCAGTGACCTCCCCCTCCAGCCTGTCCACCTTATTCTTTGAACCTGGAGCTCATTACATGCCAGGTTACCCGTGTCCTGCCTCCCAGGCCAGGATTACAGGCACACACCACCACACCTGGCTTTCCGTGTGGTGCTGGGGATCTGAACTCCAGTCTTCATGCTCTCAGGGCAAGCACTTTCCACACTAAGCTATCCCAGCCCAGCATGTCCCATCCTTGCCTGGAGAAGTCACAGCTTCCTATCCACTACCCGCTTTACTCTCCGGTCTCCTCACCCCCAGTCCCTGCTGCTTTCCTCCATGGTCCTGCCTGCAATGGCCTCACCTGGGGAAGCCTCTTGCTTTCAGGGACCTGTAAGGATCCATTTCACGTTGGTGATTTCTGAGCCTTACTATGCCTGCTGAAAACAAATCCTGGAAACCATAAAATGGGAGCAGGAAGAAGCCGGGAGGGGCATTGCCAAGAAGGCGGGCGCATGTGAAGATCAACCAGATAGATCTGGACCAGAAACAGAGACAGAAAACACTGTCCGTCCAAAGATTGGTTTCTAGGTCTCTGTGATTTCATTGTCCAGAGACAGATTCTTGGGACACATAAGCCTTCTCCCTGTCCATGTAGCTCTCTCAGTGTGGCGCAGCTCTGCCCTGCAAACTTCTCTGTCACAGCCTTCTCCCTCTCTGGGCTCGGGCTGACAGACTGCCCGATGCTTCCAGCAAGATAAGCTATGCTTCCACCAGGCTTGTTCCTCAAACCAGCCCCAGGTGGGCAGCCACATCTGTCTGCCTCATCTGGTGACTCCTGGGGATTCTCCTCTCTGATCTCTGGTCCCCAACAGGGCACTACAGGCATCTGGGCAGGTGTTGATGAAAAACAGCTCTCACCTCAAAGGGAGTGAGAGATTGTTTATTCTGAGGTCAAGTATGAGTGACTGCCGCCCAGGAACACAGCTTCGGATTGCCCCAAATAACATGTTTCCATGTAGAAATGGTTTCATGAAGCTTTTGTAGTTTCAGAACAGAAGAAAGTAAAAAATCAAGTCACTTGTTTAGATCCATCAGTGGGAATATCAAATAAAGCGGGAAACTTCACTGATGGGTCCCAGGCGCTTTCTAATGACATTTTTAGCATTGGAGTTGGTGGTTTCACATGGAAGTCACGGGGGGGGGGGGCGGTAATTAAGTCAGATACAGCTATTCAGGGTGTGAAGGGGAAAAGCTAACCTCAGATCATTTGGCTCTAGATCCGCAACATTCCAACTCTGCAATCACAAGCTTCTAATCAGAACATCAGTAGAACTTCCAAGACATATGTGGTTTTCTTTCTTTCTTTCTTTCTTTCTTTCTTTCTTTCTTTCTTTCCTTCCTTCCTTCCTTCCTTCCTTCCTTCCTTTCTTCCTTCCTTCCTTTCTTTCTTTCTTTTTCCCTAGGAGCTTCAGTTTACACAGGAGAATTGGTTGACCAATCTACACCTCAGGGACACAGAGAGTCCCTCCTAGAGCAAGAGGCACCAGAATGAAGACAGATGCAAACCCATCTACACATAGTCAGTCATGTTCTTAGTGGGGCCGTGACCTGGCATCAACTGAAGTGAAGGATATAGTGATTAAAGAATACAGGTTTAAACACCTACAAGGGAGCTTTTGCTAGGCTCCTTTTTAAAAGCAATATACAGTAAGGGGTGGTGGGAAAATAGAAAAACAAGCCATATGCATTTATGCTGTCTGTAGATTCTGCCCATGTCCATGTTTTTACGGTTATTTATTTTCCCCAAGAACACTTACCATTATTGTTATTATTGTTACTTGGGTTTTGAGAGGGGTTCTCACTATTTAGCTAGGTTGGCCTTGAACTCACTGTCCTCCTGCTTCTTCAGACTCCTCAGTGCTAAGATCACAGATATACCTTGCCGCCACATTCAACTCAAGAAACATCCAGCTTTTTTTAAAAGTGTGTGTGTGTGTGTGTGTGTGTGTGTGTGTGTGTGTGTGTGTGTGTGTGTGCCTTATATGTGTGTACTTGTGTGTTGTTTGTGTGTGCATATGTGTGTGTGCATGTGTGTGTGCTTGCTTGTGTGGGTACATATGGAGGCTGAAGGCTGACATCAGCATGTCTTTCTCTGATCACCTTTCTTCCTCACTGAACCAGAAACTTGCTGTTTCAGCTAGACTGGCTGACCAGTGAGCCTCCTGAATCCACCTGTCTCCATCCCAGGCCTGATGTTACAGGCACACACTGCTGGTTCTGGCTTTAATATAGATTATATGAATCCAGACTCAAATCCTCATGCTTGTGCTTCCAACACTTTCCCTACTGAGCCATCTGCCCAGGAACCCCCACTTCTTAAGCATGTGTTCTGGTAAGTTGAACTCAGATCCTTATGATGCAAGGTAAATAAATACTGACTGAATGCTCACCCATGTCCAACCTTCCTCCTTTTCACTGAATGGTCTCAGGGATTTCGTTACAATGACAAAAAGCTAAGGGGGACAAAGGCGTGGGGTGCTACTCTTGGTCCCCAGACTGATAGCTGGGAAACCAGCAAGGGACTGATCCAGACCCCAGGAACATGGGTTTCAGTGAGGAGACCTCGGAAATCTATGGGGCCCCTTGTAGTAGATCAGTACTTATCCCTAGCATAGGAATCGACTTTGGGAGCCCATCCCACATAGAGGGATACTCCCTCAGCCTAGACACATGGGATGGGTCTAGACCCTATCCCAAGGGATATGACAGACTCAGAAGACCCCTATGGAAGACCTCACCCTCCCTGGGGAGCAGACAGGGTATGGAATATGTAGGGTGTTATTGGGGGGGGGCAGGGAAGGAGGGGAGGGAGAGGGAATTGGAATTGACATGTAAAACAATCTTGTTTCTAATTCAAATAAGAAGATTAAAAAAACCCTTAGCTTCAAAAAAAAAAAAAAAAAAAAAAAAGAACCAGGTACAGGTTAAACCAATACTGGTAGGGGCGGGGACAGAAACTGGATGCATCGATGGAAGCTAAGCTGTGTGACCTTGAAAGATATCCCTAACCAATCTGAGCCTCTGTTTTCTCGCCTAAAAAATGGACAATATTCATTCAATTGCGCTCTACATTAGACTAAAAGTAAAAGAAATATTTAAAAGAGTATCCTGGTCAAAAGAGCAGCTGCTTCCTATGTCCTTACCACTAAATATATATTATTATATACATAATATATGTATATTATATATATACATATATATATATACATATACTCTGTGTGTAGGTATGTATACATAATATATATATATATATATATATATATATATACATATACTCTGTGTGTGTGTGTGTGTGTGTGTGTGTGTGTGTGTGTGTGTGTGTAGGTATGTATGTGTGTGTGTGACTTTTGCCATGCCTCTCAGAGGCCTGTGTCCCCAACCCTGGCTAATTACTACATGTAGGCTCTGGGCTCAACATTACAAAGGACTCTACCTTTATTAACCAAGATCCCTCCAAATGGTTTAATAACAGGGGCCTCAGAATAAGAGCTACTTGGTGAGTAATTACTGGGTTTTCTCCCTTTTTACTGCAGTCTTGACTTTGGGGGAGATATACCACAATCACTGGGGCTGTGTGTAGTATTTAATTAAGCAGACAAAAGTGCATTTCGGAAAAACATGGCATCCTGAAACCATGGCAAAAGACTCTTCCTTCCAAGGGAAGTCCCCTGTCCCCCACCCCCACCCCCTTGAACACAGCCCCACCTCACCACTATGGTGGATGGGCAAGCCATGTGCTCTGCATTTTGTTTCTTGGATCTTGAACTTGACTGATGAATCAATGAGGAAGAGGGGAGGAAGAAAGTGTGGTACACAGGGCCCCTATGATCTGGGCCCCTAACTAACTATGACCTGGGACCCTAACTATGATCTGGGCCTCTAACTAACTATGATCTGGGCCCTTAACTATGACCTCTTCTATTTGTGTTGCTTTCCTATTTTGTAAAGTAAGAGTCTGACTTGTTTCTTGGATCTTGAACTTGACTGATGAATCAATGAGGAAGAGGGGAGGAAGAAAGTGTGGTACCTAGGGCCCCTATGATCTGGGCCCCTAACTAACTATGACCTGGGACCCTAACTATGATCTGGGCCTCTAACTAACTATGATCTGGGCCCCTAACTATGACCTCTTCTATTTGTGTTGCTTTCCTATTTTGTAAAGTAGGAGTCTGACTTTAAAAAAACAAAAACGAAAACAAAACCATTAGCCCCAGAAGCAAGAAGTGCGAGAGACTTATGAAGAAGGGTTCATGGAATGTAACAGACACTATGTCCAGTATAGCAGAGCCCAACAGAGACGTCAGCAGGAAATGTGGTGATCACAGAGGTCCCAGCTAGCTCAGAAACTGTATCATCTGAATGCTGGGCTGGAAAATGCCAACATTTGCCCAAGTCAATAAACATCAGACTGATGTTTCATTGGAATCCAAGTCTGATTTTTCAATATTGATTTTTGTGAAGTCAATTTTGGTTGGAAGTGCCTTTTCAAACTGTTGCTCCTGTAGTGTCAAATGTCAACGTTTATTTTTTCAGAACTTTCCTTCCTGTGTGTGTGTGTGGGGGGAGGTGGTCTTTGGACCACCCTACAATGTAGCTTTAGGTCCTTGGGTTCCCAGTTTTGCTTGCTTCTGTTTGGGGGCCTTGATTATGAATGCAAAATGCTTGTCTCTGGGTCTTTAGTATTCCTGTTGGATTACAAATGAGATTTCTGTGTGCACCCCTTTCTGAGAACTTCAGCAGATAAGGGTTGTCACATGGGTGAAGGGGGATGGGTCATTGGGATGTACCTGAAAGTTTCCCAGCCAGGAGCAGACCTGCACAGAAACCCAGCTCACAGTTCAACTGCGGTGTGCCTTACAAGCCATTTATTTCTCCAGGCTTTGTTGTGCTATGTGTAAAATGGGGACAATATCTACTTGAAAAAGCAGGCTATGAGAAAGAAGGCCACACAAGCAGTCTGGCCCAGAGCCTGGCTCATGAGTGGTGGTCTGCCAATGTCTGTGTTTCCTCAAACCCTTGATTTGTGCCACTTTGCTGCCTGAATTTTATTGAAAATATTTCAAAGTCATAGAAAAGTATAAAGAATAATACAATTAAAACTCACATATCAGGCTGCTGGTGGTGGTGCACACCTTTATTTCCAGCATTTAGGAGGCAGAGGCAGGAGGATCTCTGTGAGTTTGAGGCCAGCCTGAGTTCCAGGATAGCCAAGGCTACACAGAAAAACGCTGTCTCAAAAAACCTTCTAAAACAACAGCAACAAACCCCCAAAACATTCATATATCAGGCCTGGAGAGACCGGTGGGTAGGTAAAAATGCTCTCTGTGCAAGCATGATGACCAGAGTTCAAATCCCTAGCACCCATGTAAAGAGCTAAGTGTGACCTTGGGTGTCGGTAAGCCCAGCATTGTGCTGGCAGAGACAGGAAGATCTCTAGGGCTTTCTGGCCACCAGTTTAGCTCTAAGTTCTATGAGAGACTCTGTCTTAAGTGAGCGAATATGGTGGAGAGCCGTAGAACAGGACACCCCATGTACTCCTCCGGCTTCTGTGTGCAGGCACGGATGGGCATACTCACACACAAATGGTCACATATCACACACACACACACACACACACACACACACACACACACACACACACTCCCTTGAATATAAAATAAGAAAGAATTTCAACTCCCTCACACACCTGTTATGTACTCAGTGATTATTAATGTTTTCCACGCTTGCCTCCTCCTGCCCCCACATTTGACATTTGAGTGTAAACAGGGACCACTTCACCTCTAACACTTTGAGCATTATCTCTGAATCTTCAGCATGCTCCTCTCTACCCACATTCCCTCCACACGCTTTAAAACAGTATATTATTAAAACACTATTCAAAATAAACCTGTATTTAAGTTTTCCCAATTTTGATGCATATGTTTTATGCTTGTGGTTTAATCTCAGATTCAAATTAAAACCCCACATTCTGTTGGGCAGCCAACCTGACCCCAAAGTTTTGAATGGCTTTGGGGAGAGGACAATCCTCCAAGGCAAACAGGGAAGAAACAGCAAATAAGAACCTGGCAACTTCGTAGGCAAAGGAGCCCTTGGGATTGGGCTGTGGGTCTCATACCTCTTTCCTACAGATGTTTCCACATCTTCAGTGGAGAGCTTGCACAAGACACCCCTGGGTCCCAAAGACCATAATGGAGACAACTGAGTCTGGCCTGTGGACTTTTGAAGTCACATGACACTCAGGTTGAATGACTCTGGATCTGACCCTCAGCAAACCACCTTACCTCTCTGAGCCTCAGTCTCCTTGTCTGCAAAATGGGTGTGTGAAATGAGTGTCTACTTCCTAGGGCTATGATGAGAGGTAAATGTCATATCCTTGGGAGAGCTGAGGCCCAACAGCAAGCACACAGGAGTGACAGACAAAAGCTCTTGTTGTTACTCGGAGAAATCGCAGACTCCGCAATGGCAGCCCTCATCTGCACAGCAATTATCCTGAGCATATGAAGAGCCCTTCACAGGCAATGAAGTACTTTCTCCATTATCTCCTGGGGAAGACACAGCAGCCCAGGGAGGTGGGCCACGTGGGACAATTATCCCCACTTGAGAGAGGAGACCCTAAGGCCCAGAAAGGCTGAACAGGTTGACTGAGGTTACCAGCTGGCTGACTGAAGTTTCCAGCTCCCGTCCTGTTGCCATGGCATCATGTAGTGTGGCTCTTCATCCGTCCCCTCCTTGATGACACTCATCTTGGCTCGTTTCAGTCCACTGAATGTCCAGCTGAGTCTGCGCAATTCTGTGTCCAGTATGATTGCGGGAAAGAGGCGGCGGCTTCAGGAACTTGGTCTCCACATGTTGACGACATAGGAGCCCTCCTGCTGGTGGGCCCATAATGCCGCAAAACAGGCAGGTGAGAACTGGAGTGCCCACCACTGGACTCCTCTCCGTGAGCCTGCTAAGGGCTCCTTCAGCACAAACTGTCCTGTCACACGGAGCCAATGGATTCACTGAACATTAGGGTCTCAATTCCCAGGACTCACTTTTTAAATCAAACTACAAAGTCAGTGTGAAAAATGGTTTTCCATTTGTCATGACTTTCATTTCCTCAAAAAGAAGGCATATGATGTTCAGTGAAATCGATGCTTCTCCGTAATAATGTGCCCATAGGCATCTGGCGCTGAAAGCCTCGAGGAGGCAGGTGGGAGCTCATCTACACACTGCCTCAGCCATGTTGAGAATGGGAAAGTCAGTGCCCCCTGGGCTTGTGAGGAAAATGCACCATGTTAAAGTCAAAATACAAAATAACTAAGAAGTTTTAGGGTGCCCAGTGGTGGCTCCGTCTTTAATTCCAGCACTCGGAAGGCAGAGGCAGGCAGATCTCTGTGAGTTCCAGGCCAGCCTGGCCTACACAGCTAGTGGCAGGACAGCCAAGGCTACACAGAGAAACCCTGCCTCGAAAAACAAAAACAAAACAAAAAATTCTAAGGCAGAAAGCATCTGCCTTACATACACAAAGGAAAAGTTGGTAAGTATCCCAAGTAAATAATGTGCTCTATCTCTCTTACTCTCTCCTCTCCCTGAGCTCTCTTTCTGTGTGTGTGTGTATGTGTTTGACTGAGTATGTAAACACATGCATGCACACACGTGTGTGTGTATATGGAGGTCAGAGGCTGAGGCTGTGTGTCTTTCTCAGTCAGTCTTCATCTTATTTTTTGAAACAAGATCTCTCACTGGACCTAGAACTTGTTGATTTAGCTAGGCGGGCTGGCCAGTGTATTTGAAAAATCCTCCTGTCTCTCCCCACTAGCTGCGAGGTTCCAGGTGTGGGCTGCCACAGCTGGCTTTCACATGGGTGCTGGAGCTCTGAACTCAGGTCCTCAGGCTTGCATAACAAGTACCTCACCAATTGGGCTATCTCTCCAGCCCCCAAGAATGTATTCTTTTATTTTTTTTACATTTATTTATTTAGTGTGGGGGGGCATGCCACAGCAAATGGGTGTAGGTCAGAAGACAATGTGTGGGAATTGGTTCTCTCCTTCCTTCATGTGGGTCCAAGGAATCAAACTCAGGGTGTCAGGCTTGGTAGCACCTTTACCCAGAAAGCCATTTTGCCAGCCCAATGTGTTTGTTTCACAGCCCTGATTACAGTGTTCTAGGACCAGCTACTCCTCCCTCGTCTTTCCTACCCAATATAGTCCACAGCCATGACAGGAAGTGGGCATTTGAGCTCCGGGCCCGCCATGAGCCATGATCTAGACAAGCTGTCTTGAGAACCAGGAAGGTCAAGATCAGCCCTGTCCTCATGTCAAACCATGCAGGCCTTGATTCTTCCCCAAGATCTCAAGAAGCACCTGCCCCAGGGAGATACCTCTTGCTGTCTCTCTTTCTCTCTTGTCCCTCAGTTTTAGTTCTGGCCCTACAGATGACGCCAACTGAGGTGCTCAGTGATGGAAATGTCTTCTCTCTCTGGAAGCTAGACCAAGATGCTGGCAGGCAATCCCCCTCTCCAAAGGCTTTAGGGGTGAGTGGTCAGAACTTTCTTTGGCTTCCAGTGACTTCTGGCAGTCCTTGGTGTTTCTTAGTTTCAGTCACAGATTCTGTGGTTACAGTGCTATGCCCAGTGGGTCTCTACCCCTATGTCCCCTCTCTACTTCTGAGGAACAGTAGCCACATTGGAGCAAGGGCTCCTTTCCTCCACTCCCCTCACCTTAACTAAGCAGAGCTCTGAGGATCCTGTTTCCACACAAGGGCACATATTCAGGTACCATATGCTTGGTTATCTTTTTTAGAGGCCACCATTCAGTCTACAGTAAACCTGGAGCCTTAGGCCCTTTGCATGTGCCTTTTTCTGGGCCTCTGAGACTCTTCCTCTAGATGTCCGCAGTGTCTCACTCTTTATCACCTCTAGGTCATTGCATAACACGGTCTCATTGGGGAGGCCTTCTTCATTCTTCTCCATCAAACCAAAACTTCCCACTGGATGCTCCCTGCCTATAGCCTACTCCTGATTTTTCTTTGTTACCTATCCCTTCACTGACTGTAATTTACCCATTTGTTTACTTGTCTGTCTCCCTCTCTAGAACAGAAAGGACTCTTGCTGAGTTCAGAGATTTCTGCTTGTCTTGTAAGATTTATCCCCTATGCTAAGAACTGGTTCAAGCATGCTTTATATACTGAAAGGCTTCTTGTGGGGTGAATGTAGGATCTAAGTTGGGAACATGACAAAGTCAGGACACAAAGCAACACACACAGGTTGTTGCAGGTATATGCAGGCTTCTGGAAAATCATTTTGGTGTATGGAAGGAGGAGCCAGGTGACTGCCTGGAGGAGGGTACCTGCAATGTCAGGAAGAGTGCAGGCTGCCCCAGGGATGCAGGTGTAGTGAGTGAGAGCTGAGGGGTGGGTTTCAGGTGGAAGATTCTAAGTCTAATATGATGATAATGGTGATGCTGCTGATGGTGATGGTGCTGCTGCTGGTGGTGGTGGTGATGATAGTGATGTGTTGAGGGATGGTTGTAATGCGAGTTTTCTGGCCCAGCTATGTCTCACCACCCTTCTCTGCCCCAAAGAAGCACACAGACGCTATATTAACTATGAAACTGTTGGCTGTTGGCTTGGGATTCTTATTAGCAACCTCTCTCTTAATTATTAACCCATCTCTGGTCTTATCTTACCAGAGAGATGCCTCACTCACGTCCTCTCTTCCCCAGGCTCACATGATGACTGCTCAGCGTCTCCGCAGAGAAGAGAGTGATTTCCTGTTTGTCCCTGCTTATATCCTGTTACTGCCCACCTATGTCACTTCCTGCCTGTCTGTACAGGCCTCCAGACCTCTATGGCTAGCTAGTGGCAAGCTCCATTCCCTGACCCCCAGGTAGGCTTTATTTGTGCAAGAAAGATTTCACCACAGATGATGAGGATAGTGATGATGGTGGTGGTAGTATTGATGAGGGGTGGTTGTGGTTGTAATGGTAATAACAGTGATGGCAGTGATGTGTTGAGGGATGGGGATGGCATTGATGATGATAATGGTGATGAGTGGTTGTGGTGATGATGGTGATGACGGTGATGACGGTGATGATGGTGATGATGACGGTGGTGATGATGGTGATGCTGATGGTGATGCTGATGGTGTTTCCAGAGCACACATGCAGCAGCCACTCCTCAAGTACCTGTTGTAAGACACTGAATCCCTGCAATCACCTGGGATATGGGACTTCAATTAGTTTCCTAATAGTAGCTCTGACATAACCCATCCCAACTCAGTGACCTAAAGCAGAGCAAATGATGCACACAGAACCTACAGGGGAAGGGCAGTACCTTGCATGACACTGGCGTGCTGGGTCATGCAATATGCCTTTGTTCAAATCCATAGACTGTCCAACCCCTGTTACGATAAATCTTTCTGCCAAAAGCCGCCCAAGCCCTACCACCACGTGGGCAGTCTCCGCCAGCTGCCCGAGTTCTGCCCGCTGCGTGAATGGACAAAATTATACAGAGACATATTAGGTACAATGCTGTTTGGCCAATGACTAGGATTTTCATCTGTTAGCTCAGTCTTAATTATCATAAATCTATATATTTTATAAGACTTATCGGACGCCTTATTGACGTCTCTCCGTGTTGGTGGCTCACATTGTGCTGCTGGAGCAGGAAGAGGAGAAAGGGAACCCTTCCTGTTTCCTCGCTTAGATATGAGTCTCCTTGCTATGTCACTTCCTGCCTGGATCACCACTTATCTACATTTCCCAGAATCCTCTTTGACGCCTAGTCCTGTCTAACTTGCTGCCATTGGCCAAACAGAACTTTATTAAATAATCAATAAGATGAGCATATATAGTACATTCCCCATCAAACCCCAAGAATGAACCCCTGTGGGAACTTCAGACTTTAGAGACAGTATGTGGACACAGGGTCATTGCTTGCCATGAGTGCACAGGCAGAGAGGATGATGACGGTGGGGGTGGGGTGGCACATGTTTCTTTCCTCTCCATTCTGTTGTGAATCTAAAGTTGCTCTAAATGAGCCTCTGTGATTAAAGTCTTTTTATAGACAGAGCCTATGACTATCTTACAGTTCTGGGTATCTGAAGTCCTACACTGGTCTCAACTGGCTAAAACACAGGTGTCAGCAGTGCGGGCTCTGGAGAGAACTTCTGGAAGCTACGGAAAGCCTTGCCTTGCAGGCGGCCCCTTCATCCTCTTTCACAGAACACAGCACAGCTGTCCATTTGGCACTGGCCCTGCCTTCTGCTGCTAGCACACTCCTGCCCCCTCCTCAGGAGCTTGGGACTGCATGCAGCTCACCTGATCCAGGTCCCTAACTCTGTTGCACCTGCATAGTCCTTTTCTTATGGGAGATAACATTTTCATGGTTCTGGAATCAGGATGGAGCCATCTCTAGAGGCCACTTTTCTGTCTACCACAGTCCCCTTCTCCATTTTTCAGCTAGGGAACCTTGGGCACAGAGGGGTCTAAGTTTCAAGGCCTGAAAAGGAAGCAGATGACCAGGATCCAAAGGTACAATGTGTCTTGGAGGCCAAGCCCATCTTCACTGAGAGTGAGATACACAGAAAATGTGGAGATGTGTGAGCTGCCCCGTCTGGCTGCAGAGCTGAAGAAGATGGGGAGATAGAAAGACCTGGGGGAAGGGGATGGAGGGGGGCTCAGTGGGAGGAGCCAGACTTGATCTCAGGTCTGGTCTTGCCTCAGAATATTTCAAGTGGTAGGCATGGGACAGCCAGCAGCAGGCCAGGTCTCAAGCCACGTGAGTCACTGCAAAGATGGGGGCTGAACAAAGAAAGACATCTGACCCTCAAAGCCCCCATTACCAACCTAAGAACTTGGGTTCTTCTAGGATACTGATGTTCTGTGTTCTACTCCAATTCCAGGAAAAGTTGGTATATTTTGGCCAGAATTGTGGGAGAGAAAACCGCAATTATCCTAATTGTTCAAATACTGTCTTCTAGTAGAAAAGAAATGAGATGTTAAACAAAAGGTGGGCGGGTGGTTATAACACAGACGAGAGAGCTGGGGTGGGAGGCAGGGCAGGCAGGAAGAGAGGCGCTGGGAACGGGGAGGATGAGGAGGCAGTGCAGGGGAGAGAGGCAGTCCAGGGGAGGAGTCCCTCATGAAGACAGGGAAGGCAGTCTAGTCAGCTTCTCTCTCTATCTGAGACTCAGTTTCCCATGTAATGGGAGAAACCAGAGAGGAGGGGTTGACATGTTGTCCCTGTGCAGGGTGTTCTGGGGCGTGTAACCAGAACGCCCTCCTCTCATCATTCAGCTTGATGTGAGTAGCCAGGACGTCTCCTTCCAGGAGTCACTCCTTGCCAGTGACTTACAATGTTGATCTAAGAATCTCCTCTGGAATTCGAGGCCCTGCTGAGATGAACCAAATCACTGGCCCATGGGCCAGTCACAGACTGGGGGGACAGTCTCCAGCTCTTTCTTGTAGTCCTCAGAGTCACATCAAGAAGCAGGGGCTGGGCCCACTTCACAGAATACAAATCTGAGGGTAGGAGGAGTCCCAAGGCTTGCTGAAGGACACACAACATATAATGGCTTGGGTTGTATCAGGAGTCCCAAAGCCTGAGCAGAGGCCATGCCTGAAACAGCAAAGCTGGAGCCAGAAACTAGAGCCTGTGGGAGAACTCACTGAAAACCCTGTGGAAGGGACAGTGCAGCAAAGGGCAAGGGTATGATCTGGAAAGAACCTTAAAACACAAGGAGGAAAAGACGTCAGTCATAAGGGACTATATTGCCTTGCTCTGTTTATAAGGAAGCACTGAGAATGGGCAACCCCAGACTGAAAGTGGTCAGAGGACTGCAGAGTGACTGTTAATGGCTGTGGTGACTGGAGGACTACAGGGTGACTGTAAATGGCTGTGGTGACTGGAGGACTACAGAGTGACTGTAAATGGCTATGGTGACTGGAGGACTACAGAGTGACTGTAAATGGCTATGGTGACTGGAGGACTACAGAGTGACTGTTAATGGCTGTGGTGACTGGAGGACTACAGGGTGACTGTAAATGGCTGTGGTGACTGGAGGACTGCAGAGTGACTGTTAATGGCTGTGGTGACTGGAGGACTACAGGGTGACTGTAAATGGCTGTGGTGACTGGAGGACTACAGAGTGACTGTAAATGGCTATGGTGACTGGAGGACTAGAGTGTGACTGTTAATGGCTGTGTGGTTTGAGGATGATGGAAATGTGAACTGACGAAGATGGCGATGTTTGCACTGATCTGTGAATTACTAGATCCATTGGATTATACTCAGGAAGCAGGTGAATTTTGCTGGGTGTGATGATGTATGCCAACTCTCAGAAGCCAGAGGCAGGATGACGACCACATGAACTACCTAGGGAGTTGCAGTCTAGCGAGATATTGCCCCCAAAATGGAAGGGGGAAGAAAAGAGAAAGTGAATTACAACTCAAAGGGCTGTTATGACAAAAAAAAAAAAAAAAAAAAAAAGATTTGACTTCTAGGTTCACTAAAGGTGAAGTGTCAGTAGTTAAAAGCCTGGGTTCAGATCTCTGGTTTCTGTCTGCATGATGTGGGCCACATTACATAACTCTGTGCCTCAGTTTCCCTATCTATACAGTTAGGGGATACCAGACTTAGCTTGAGTCACATGATACAAATACCCGTACTTCAAAGCGTTGGTCACCTAAGGCTTCATAAGTGCCACTGTTTCAGAGTAGGAAGAAAACAGACTGTGAAGACTCTGGCCCCACTTCCCTGTTCCCTGGATGCAGCTGCACCCATAGTTCACCCTGTAGCATCAGAAGTGCTCCCTGTGTGGAGGACAGGTTTTCACACACTTTCTCCCTTTCTCGAGAGAGAACATCTGAAGAGCCCGCTGCACCGGCCCATCGGTGTGCAGACTCCTGTCTCCTCACACACTTCCTTCTATGATCTCTGAGTCACTTCACAGAACCAGCTGAGGCTCATGGCCGAAAGCATGTTCGATTTGGTTCTGAATAGGTCGTCATTAGCACTGATGGGCTGGCCAGGGGAGGAGAGCCCAATCTAGGTGCCCAGATGGCTTTCTGAGCCCACTCCTACTTCCCAGCATCTTCCCTGAGTAAGCTATGGAGATGGAGGGCAGGTATTGTCTGGGGCCTGACTTTCCTACTCCAAGGAAGACGCTCTGTCTCAGCAGAGGTTACCTTCCAAACTCAGAGTCAAGAGGCTGGGAGAGCAGTCCTGTGCACCCAAGACAAAGGTACCACTTTTAGGGACTGGAGGTTATCACTGAGGTTGAAAGGGTTGGTACTCATTTGTCTAGTTAGTCAGGAATTGTCTGGACCAATCATGGGAAGTATTACATTCGGGGCCTGTACCCACTTGTGGGTCTCTCAGCCTCATCAGAGACACCTGACCACACATGAGTGGCTGTTTGGAGAGGTCTAGGGAGGTGGTGTCTGCACTGTTGTTCAAAAGCATCTACACAAGGGGGGGAGTGCACAAAACACCATCAAGGGATCCAGGGGAGAATCAGTCCCAGCCTGATGATGGATGGAGTCCACGGCCATTTTCCGTGGTTTTATTGTGCTCTTAACGCAAGGCTCCATCAAACCTCCCACTCCAGCCTCCTATTTTACCAAGAAAAAAATAGATTTCACAGATGATAACTTCACTTGCCCAAGGTCAGACATCTATTCAAGGAAGGGCCCGGAGTCTTGAGTTGCTGTGTTCAATGGGGCCTGAAGTTGGACACTGATGGCCAGACTTGGAGCTGAAAACATCCTGTGTCAAGATGCTATGTTTGCAAGTGAAGCCAGAGAAATGCCTTTTGTTTGAGAGAGAGAGAGAGAGAGAGAGAGAGAGAGAGAGAGAGAGAGAGAGAGAGTGCATGCATGACTGAGTACACATTTCCCCTGTGTAGAAACTAGAGGTTAATACTGGTATCTTTATCAATCCCTCTCCTCTTATTGTTTCTTATTATTACTGTGCATTGCATATGTGTGTTGGACACATGTGGAGATCTGAGAACAACCTTGTGGAATTGGTTCTATTCTACTATTATGTGAATCAAACTCAAGCCCCTGGGCTTTGAGGCACCTCTACCCACTTACCCATCTTGTCAACCCTCACGCCCTTGTTTTTGGGAACAGTGTCTCTCACTAAAACCAACGCTAACTAACTCAGCTAGTCTGTCTGGCCAATGAGCTCCAGGGGTCCTCCTGTCTCTGCCTTCCAGAACTGGGGTTCTAGACATGCACTCAGCTCAGCATTTACCCGGGTGCTAAGAATCCAGGTTGTGCTCACACACAGCAGACACTTTATCGCTGGGAGCCATCTCCTCAGGACCCAAAGCAAATGGCTTTTCATCAGAAAGATATAGGTGGTGAGCCAAATTTTAGAAGACAATAGCTTTCCCTTAAGCCCAGTACAAGCAGCAACCAGGACAGACCTCCTTGACAAATTTCGGGGCATAAGGTAGAACAGTCCAAGGTTCGGGAGTATCCACCTCCACAGACCCAGGAAAGTATTTTCATTATAGCCCCACTGTACAAATGAAGGGGGTAAAATGCTAGAGAATCTTCAAAAGCTGGGCTGGGTGTCCTGAAGGCATGTGTCTAAATAAAATTCAAAACAGTAGTTCATCATAAGGCTCACTGGCTACAAACCACCCCAATGTCACTTCCTGAGGTTAGAACCTTCTGAGGCACTGGCTGGGTCTTAGACATTCAGCCCCCTTGAATGGTCGCACCTTTCTGTCTTTCCCTTTATATGAAAAGCACAGTTATTGCCTTTTCAAAGTCTACCTGTCCCCCACACCACTGCACATGGCTTTTCTTAAGGCAGCTGCACCTTGCCTGCCGTCTGCTGTGTGAGTGATCCAAGCCACAGCTTAGAAGGAACAGCCTGCCCCTCCATCACCTCTTGCCAGGTACCTCCCCAAACATCATCCCTTGTGATCAAAGAGCAAGGGTCTTGCACAGCAATGAACAATGTTCATCCAGTTTGTCAAAGCTGCCGGTCTCCCAGTTTTTCCTGTGCAATGGAGAGAATGCACGTTTATGCGTTTGAAGTACATACAGGCATACCTGAATGTACAACCATGCAGACACATCCTGGAAGCTGCTGAAGTCCCCCAATCACTATGTTCTAATCTCCAGCTCTGACCACCCCACCCGCTGCCACCTCAATCAAAATTAAATTTGTTATCAAATCTGAAGCAGTTTATCTCAGAGCCAAGAATAAGATGCCTGAGAGCTCAGATGTTAAGAAAACAGGTCTGGTAAGTGGAGGCTAAACTGACCCTCATCACCGTCAACACTAAAGTTCATCTAAAGTGACACTGATGAGCCCAGGCTTCATGATGGAGAGAATTCACTGGTACTTAATATTTAGATGTTTGGAAAGATTTTTTTTCAAATTGTGTGTCTTTATTATTATTATTTTTTATAAATCTCTATTTATCTGGGTCGGTGCTATTAGTTTAATATAAGACAATGATTTTCAAGAAAAGACCAGAAGTGCCAGATGATAACATTAAACTTTCTTATCATCCTAATTTACACCCGAGGAGATGACAAACCTTTAGCCTAAGTGAGCATACTGCTCCTTACAGTACATACACTTTTCTTGTCCTCAAGACTCAAGTCCAGAAGGCAGACCTACAAGGAGTTTTCTCCCCCACCCAGCAGCTCCAGTGATCTCTGCCGCCACAGCTTTAACTGATGGACTCCCAGTTCCTCTTTCAAATTTCACAGACTCTGAATTCCCTTGCTCACCCTCCCACTGGATGGGAGCCCTGCTGCATGGGAGATGGGTGCATTATCCCAACCAATCATGTGTTGGTCAGTCCATTTTCCTTAACTGTGATTGGTTTAAAAATAAGCCAATGATAATACACAATTCCCTAAACACTAGTACTTAGAAAATTTGGGCCAATGAACTATACAACTGGAGCTGTTTAAAGAGGGCCACATTATGAAAAGTGGTTCAAGATATTTTGCCTACCTGGGGCCCTTCATCCATCCAGGTGTATAAATACACACACACACACACACACACACACACACACACACACACAGCATAATATAAATGTATTTATTAATATAATATAAAATTATATTTTATTACTGAACTAGCACAAAGATTAATATATTAATATTATATGTCAAAATATTTCCAACCTACAAGCTCTTTTCTTCTTATTTCAAAATGTATTAAAACATTTTTGTGGCCCATGCACAGGTAGGCTCCACGTTGACCTGGGTTCCAGCCTTCCTCAGGACTTCTCACTGTGAGCCATGACTTTGATAGTTCTCCTGCTCTGAGAGAGGCATTCCTGTGACCAGCAGGCAGAGCCTCCAGCCTGTCTGGAGCAGTAGCCACTCCGGAGCAGCCTCCACAGAAGGCAGATGGGCCCAAACCTGCATTCAGTCAGACTTTAGCTTTCATCCCCTCCATACTGATCCTTTTGGGCCTGAATTTTGGCATGTGAGTGGAGATAACATCACTTCACAGAGAGGATGGTTTGGTGTGAGCTGTGCCTGACTGGGAGAGAGCTTATTACTCAACAGTTCCTGCTAAGGTCAGTCAGTTTGCTTGGCAACATAGAGGCCTAGTGTGGGTCCCTAGCAACGGCCAAGCGTGTTGGTACAGGAGCTGAAGTGGTGGTGCACAGGTCACCAAGGCAGGACAGACTTAATTTTACTTCCTTCTTGAGCTTTCTTTCTTTGGTTCATCAGTAAGGTCAAAGAAATGATGCAAATACAATCAAAAATGAAAAGAGAAGAGAATGTGTTTGCTTCAATTGGTAGGCTGTAGGAAGCTGGAGGATAAGGTAACAGAGACCAGATTGAAAGAGAGAGGTAGTGTAGGAAGCAGACACTAGTCCTAGTCCTAGCCCAGGCCTAGCAGTCATTAGTCTGGCCCCTAGGAAGTCTTTTTTCCTCTTGAGCTTAAAGCTTAAAATAAAAAGAATTGTCTTTAAGGACTGAATAAAAATTACTTTTAAGGAGACAGTGTCTTGCTTAATCCCTTTAAGCCATAGAACTGCAATGTCTAGCAAGAGGCCGCTAGCTACATGTGGCTACTGCTTCAACTGAGGTAAGTTCAACTGGTTAAACAAAAAAGTCACTTTCTGGGTTGCACTAGGCCTCTCTCAAGGCTTATCTCATCAGCCACACAAGGATAGTGCCATCTTAACACTTAGTGAGGGACAGTTGCGTAGGCCTCACTGTACAGTGCTACTACAGGGTGAGCAGACGTGGCCCTCTTTATCTTATTTAGATATCTGACTCTACAAACTATCACTATTCCCATCAGGTCAGACTGCATGGATTCTCAGTTCATCATCACCTCCAAGCTTCAGTGTTGAGTCTATGTACCTAAGAAAAATCACTGAGCAGGGTCTTGAAATCTGGATTTGGGCTGGGGAGATGGCTTGATGGGTGAAGTTCTTGCCTCCCATGAGATCGTGAGTTTGGCTCCCCAGACTCAATAGCCTGTGTCTGTAACCTCGGTGTTCAGGAGACATGGGAGGTGGAGGTAGGAGGAGGTTTGGAAGCACAAGGGTCAGGTAGCTGGGCATATGCAGTGGTAGACAATAAAGAGACTGTCTAAAGCAAGGTGGATGGCGAGGATCAGCACTGGAGGTAGTCTTTGTAACTCCACATGTGTGCCCATGTTCATACACACACACACACACACACACACACACACACACACACTCACGCGCATGTATGCACATGTGCATGGGCATTTCTTTTTTTTAATTTATGGGCTAGAGAGATGGCTAAGCAGGTAAGAACAGTTACTGCTCTTCTAGGAGACCTGGGTTCAGTTCCTAGAATCCATATCAAGTGGCTCACAACCATCTATAACTCCAGGTCCAGGGGGCTCTGATGTCTCTGGTCTTGGCAGGCACAAGCACTCACAGGCACATACCACCACCTCCCAGCACGCATGACTTAAAAATAATGGTTTTTGTTAATCTGGATTCAAGCCTTGATTGTCACACTTCCTGATTGTGGATCACTTAGAAGGACAACTGGTGGGCCTCAACTTAACTTTCCTGACGTCCCAGATGAGGCTGAACAATCCATCCTATAAGTCTGCCCTTATAATTGCATTTGCTAATGAAGACACTCAACTAATACTGGCAGAGCACCTACTATGTGCTTGCTGCCTATCATTTATTCCCCATGGTGAGAATAAGGCAGTCTGGGAACAGGAAACTCACCTTCTAAGAGATTTTAGCTAACAGAGCACCCACCATCGGGGCAACACTACAGTTCATAGCTGCCACCAATAGAGAGTCTGGCCACCTTTCAGTTAGTAAAAACCTATTTCAATTTTAAAATATTGACTCCCCTAACTCGTCTAACTTCCTTCCAAAGATGGATCTCAGTGACAGTGCAGGGCTGGGTTACGTCATCACACCAAAGCTTTCCTATGACATTTGAATCTAATTCAAGAAAAAAGATCTGATTTCAGCAGCTTTTAGTCCAGACTTTAGAAAAATTAATTATGCATGCATTCAAGTTGCAATGAGCAAACTTGATAATTTAGGCAGTTTAGCAATTGGGTTGAAATTGTATTGCTAATTTAAAGTACTCTGCACTACTGGCTTCAGACTCGAGGTTATGAAGCAGAATTAGCCTGGACCGGAGCAGTGACTCAGCGCTTGCAGCCCCAACTGCCTTTACTGACTTTTAGGAATAGAGACAAGAAAGTTAGCCCAGCCCAGATGGCTAGCGCTAGGGTACACCAGGGCTACGCATGAACCAGGCCGTGTGTATGGCCATAGCCATTTCTCCCCTCAGACCAACAAAAGCCACAGTGCCCTCCACAGAAGTCCTGGTAGAAGAATCATAATAAATGAGGGCTTGGGGACTTGAGGGACATTTCTTAGCCTCTCTCAGTTTCCTTATCTGCAAAGTGAGCATGGCCATAGTACCTTCAAGATAGCTAGGAAAAAGTGGAGATAATGTATATCACATGCCTTGTACACAGGAAGTGCTCAATAAATGCAGCTTCTTGGCTTATTTGATGTGGTGTTTTTCAAATGTGACAGAAACCCTTAGTGGCTTTTCTCCTTGACAAGAGAGGCCATTACAAGTCCATTGACCAAGTTCAATGGTAGGTCTTCCTAAGCTCAATCTTGAGTCCCCCGGCCTATTCTGCCTATCATCTGCCTGGAATTCCAATAATCCAAGGAGCTCTAGGCATAACAAAATGTCATTAAGGGTTCTGTCATTAAGTTTGGGATGGCTTGTTACATACAGTCAGTGCTGGGGACACTCAGCAGATGCTATTCACTCCTTCTACATTCCTTGCACCTTCTTTGAGCAAATTAATGGAGTGAATGCATGGGAAGCCTCAGGAAGTAAGTGCCTTCCTGTTTATAATCCCCATGCCAGCACATGGCTATAAACAGCAGTGTGTCCCTGGGGGTAGGATGGGCCCAGCTTGTTGTGTTCTCCTATCCAGGCCATCAATACTCCAGGTACTGGCAGCTTCAAGCTACCCATACAAAGTGATCTGGCATGAAACACTCCTGAGAAGTTAGCATGGTTCTCAGAAGCCAGTAAGAGCTGTCTTCAGTGTATCACAGAAGACTACATTCTAGTGTGAAACTTACTAAGAAAGAAGCACCATGAGCAACTCGGATGGAAGGGCAATGGTGGCAATTTGAGTCCCAAACTCCCAATTATCCCCCCCCAAAAAAGGAACTTGACAAATAATGCATACTCTCAATACAACAAGAAGCTATAACTACCACAAGCCTCCAGAGACTGGGTTGGGGGAAACAAAAGTAAAGTCACTCTGGGTGGGGACAGGTACAGTTTGTAGGAAAATGCAGGGAGATGGGTGAAGCTGACAGTGTGGTAGGTGTCAAGCTCATCCCAAACCATCCTGCATTGAGGAGGTTCAAGTTTACCCTAAATAAGAAAGCAGTGAAGGGAAATGACTGCCTCAGGCTTGGGTTTGGCAAGAGCAAGATGGCAGGCTTGGATAGGTGATGCTGAGATGGGTAGGCGTGAGAGGGCTGAGTAGAAGTGGCACCCATAGTGCAGGCAGGAAGAAACAGGAGGGTAATCTAAGGTACAGGGCAAAAGACTGAAAGAGTTAAATGGGCACAGCCACTCTCCCTCCAAGACAGCGTGAGTCCCCTGGAGCCCAACAGTGCTGCATCTGGGACATGAGATTGTGTCCCATGGCCAGAACTGCATTTCTATGAGTCACATTGTGAATGGGCATCATTAAAAGGGCATCCAAGGCTCCTCTGAGCAGGCTCTTTGCTCTGTTTGTTTGGATTCCCCTCCAAGCAGATTGAACTTGAGGGCACAAGCAGAGGGAACAGGAATGGAAGCAGCAAGGAGTCAAGGTAGGAGGTGAAACAGCTTTCTGCTATAGGAGACTGAGGAAGAGTCTAGAATGCTTCTCAGGGCGGTGCCTGTTAAGGCCCAGAGGGCGGGATGCGTTTATCCTCAGCTTAATCCAGACAGGCAAGGATGGGATTAGAAGAAAAAAAGATGCCATGAGCCTACAAGAACCATGGTGGGGAGGGCAGCTACAGTAAGATTGGGGGGCAGGATAGTGTAGCTCCAAGGTGCTCATAAAGTAGATGGGTGTCTTCCTTTAGGGGATCCCCACCCCAGGAATAGGCCTGCCTTTGTGTCCAGTTCTGCTCTGTACTAGATGGGAGCTCTCCACTGGAAGCTCGGTGGCGACAGACTTCTTTGATCACTCACATGGGTCATGCAGGGCTGGCTTAGAGGCCCTAGCAGAAGGCCCTTGAGCAGGGACACCCACAGTGCAGAAGCTGTACCCTATCTCCAGGGGAGCCTCGGGCATATGCAGTGAGGCAGAAAGCACAGGCTCACCTCTGCTAGGGTTTCAGTAGAGAACGATTGTCACAGGCTCATGTCTGAGCACTTGGTTCCAAGCTGGTGGCTCTGTTTGAGGGGTTTGTGAAACCTGTAGAAGAGGGTGCACATCTAGAGGGTGGGGCTGCCAGAGGCTGACCCTTGAGGACTAGAGCCCAGTCCTGTTGCCAGTTTTGTTCTCTGCTTCTTAGTCTGGCCATCATGTCAGGAACCAGGCTATAAACTCCTGCCACCATGAACTCTGCCATGCCTCCTCCACTGTGATAGGTTGAAACCAGGAGCAAAAATAAGTCTTTTTCTCTCAAGTTGCTTCTTTGGGGTGTTGGTAGCTCTGAATAGAACATTATCTAGAGTACTTCCATCTCAGCACATGAGGAGCCATGATCAAGAAAAATCTGGAACTTCCCAGAGCACAATGTTAGACTATGAACCCACTGCCTTGGTGAAATTCTTATGTCTATTTACAGTGGGCTGAAGGGTGTCCCCTTCACAATCCATGTCCATGGAAACCTCAGAACAGGACCTTATTTGGAAATAGAGTGTTTGCTGACAGTATCAGTTATGGATCCTTAGGGTAGGCCCTAAATTCCGTGGCAGTGTCCCTGTAAGAATAGAATAGGACAGTGACACAAAAGGCAGGTCGTGTGAAGACAGGGCCAGAGGCCAGAGTGGTAGGGTCATGTGCCAAGCACGCCAGCAGCCACTGAAAACTAAAAAGTCAGGAAGGATGCTCTTTGGAGGTTTCAGAGGGAGAAATGGCCTTCCTGTTTTGTCATTTCAGACTTCAAGCTTCCAGACCATGAGGCAATAAATTTTTGTCACTTCAGACCACCCAGAGTACATTGGTTTGTTCTAGCAGTCACAAAAGCTAATGGACTATTCTATGCTCCTGGAAACTAATAGATTATTCTATACCCATCAAAAGTGTAGGCAGGGTTGGCCGGAGGAATGCACTACCTAAGCCAGCAAGAGTGGGGTGGCTCTGGAATGTGACCACAGGGAACTCTGCTTCATCTCTAACATACCTGCAGGTGGGAGCTCACTGCAAGCTCATTTGGTTTCCACTTGTATTCCACCACTGCTGGGCAGCTTACTACCTCCAGGGGAAGTGGGGCCATTCCAGGCAGCTGAGAAAGCCCAAGTCCTTCCCATACTGATCTAAAATGTCAGCTTCCAGCTTTATTTTCTGGGCCCTGGCCTGCTCTTTGACAACCCATCTTCTGCTAGATCTTCCCGAAAGCTACTTGGCCCCAGTTCCTTTAAGGAATAATGTAACTTACTCGAAATCCAACAATGAAACGGAATATGCAAATCATCTTATCAGCTGTACTCCATAAAGACAATCTTCCCCTGATTAGCATACTGCTCTGACTCTATTTTCATCTGGGATTCACAAAACTGGCACACCCAGAGCTTCTAGCAACCATAGGGCATTTAGGGACAGCCACTAAGGCTGAGCGGGCACAACAGACCCAAGTCCCAGGAAGAGTATAGTCCCTTTGTCGTATAGACAGCTAGAGAGTAATCCCTAGACTCAAGAAGTCAGGCTGGCCATGGGGGTGGGCTGGGATGATGTCAATATAAGGGCAGGGCAGGAGCAGTAACTGGAGAAAGGATGACAGTAATTGCCATTAAGAGACTCCCAGATCAACAGTCAGAGCACCAGAGCCAGAAATGTCACCTAGGGCTCAGCATGACTCAATTAAAACTGTCACACTGTGGCTTAAACAAAGAAAGACACAAGCAGAGAGAAAGCCTCCTGCCGAGCAATCAGGGCAGGCTTCCAGAAGGAGGTTCAGGGAGTATGAGAAAGAGCTATGCCAGCCAAGCCAAGGTTTGAGGACAAGTTGGTGTGGCTGGGGACAAGGGGTATGCGCCTGTCAGAAGAACACAAGATATTCTTCTCTCAGGTCTCTCTCTTTGGTTGACTTTTTCCTATTGAATTGTACTTACAGTGGTTCTCGGGCTTCCATAGGCATGGGAAGTGACCTAGGGTCTGCTTAGCGTTCAGTACCCAGCCTTGTTGCCTCAGAGCCCTGTGGCCCAGGTCTCCAGCACATCCTCCCCCATTCTGATTCTTGTGTCCTGCAATGTATGACGTCCTGGGTTCAATCCTCAGCACTACATAAACCTCACCTGGGAAGCAATCCCTCTTCTTGGCTTTCTCCATTATGAAAAATGGTGTGGGAGGCAGACAACACATTAGGTAATGCCAGAAACACTGGCGATTTAAGTTCATCTGGAGGATGCACCTGGGAAAGGAAACCAATTCCAAGTCTCCATAGAGGTACTTGGCGAAAATGAAAGGCTAAGGATTTCTGAGCAATTACCTGCATGGGTGGAGCAGTGAGTTCTGGGAGTGCCCAGCTTCTCACTGACCCCCAGAGCCTGCCCATACTTTATGAAGACAGAGGCCCTCAATGATTTCAGGGCCTCTGTTGGTTTCAGCCCTGAGACCTGACCAGATACAGAGCAAGCCATTCCTTCCCAAAGGAGCTACAAGGGTTGAGAAGGGGATTGGAGAAGCAAACATGAATTTTAGAGGGAAAAAATATTCTGGGCTAGGGATGTGCCTGAGCTGCTAAAGTGCTAGTCCTCGAGTATATGAAGTCCTGTAGTCCTTCTTCTGGAAGAACTGATGCTGACTCCTGAGCAGCTAAAATGTATGAGTCACCACTGCAGCCTCAATGCCATGAACAGGACATAAGCAAGCCACATGAAGATGCTGCTGCAGTGTGGCCATCCTGGCAGGTGCAAAGGTAATTTAAAGAAAGACATTCCTTCTGCAATAGACTCGAGGACACCAGGACTCATTTGGGAATCTCCCCCTGGGAGAGGAAGAGATTGAAGTCCAGTGCCAGCCAGAGGAGGAATTTGTTCAGGGAAAGAGATTTCAAACAGTCTGATGACTTGTCAGGCTACATTTGGGAGATCAGATCTGAGGCAACGATGGGTCAGTGACAAGCAGGACCACATTCTGACCAGGATTGCCAAGCTCTGCATACCCTTTCTCCTCTATTTAAACCTAAACTTCATGTCAGTGCCTTTTAGGAAGATAACTTGAAGGGGTGGCCCCTGGATCCCTTCACCTGGCCCTATTCCCAATGTGGCCACAGTGAAAAATTCTCCGTTCTCTGCTCTTTTGTATTAACTGTCTCTTTAATTGAGGACAGGCAGCCAAACCAAGTCTTTTAGGGATGCCAGGGCCAAAGCTCTGACCCTAAAAGTATTATCAATTCTAGGAGGCTGGCAATGTCCTGGAAGTGGACTTTAGGGACCCAACCCAACTCCTTCCCCAGAGGAAGAGTACACTTAGACCGACACACTTTCCTACAAATATAACTTAATTAGCCTGGCATAAATTTCAGCCTTATATCTCATCATTGCTCTCACACATGTATATGAAGAGAAAAAAAAATCCAATAGGAGACCCATATAGGAGGAATCAAGAAATCCTGGCTTCTGGGCTCTCGAGGTAGCTTAGCTGGCAAAGGCACTAGACAGTAAGCCCAATGACCTAAGTCCCATAGTGGAAGGAGAGAATCTATCCCATCAACAACAACCCCACACTCCCAAAACAAATAAATACAATGTAAAAAAGAATATTTTAAATTTTATTTTTTTAAAAAAGAAATAAGGAACCCTGACTTTCCACACGGTGCTTATGGAGGGCCTAGGCCTTGCCCCTCCCCCTATAGCATTCCTAGAGATACATCTCCTGTGGGACCACTGTCAGATCCCAGGGTCCTTGTGGACCCTTCCAACCAGCCTGGACTTGGAGGCTGCATGTCCTGCCTTGCTCAGCCTCCAAGAGCTCAGTCACACAAGAGACTTCCTGCCACACAGTTTCTCTCTCCTGGTCAGAAAGAGCCACCAGGGCAGCAGCTGGCCATATATCCTCCATCCTTGGAAACAGCACTGCTTCTTCCATGGTGATCACCTCATCTGCATTTAAAGGAGATTCTTGACTAAATTCCACTCCTTGAGACCTCTATGACACCCAAGTCAGACCTGGTGTTCAGCTGGGGAATCCCAGATACTCAGGGAACTAAGATGGGGGGTCTTAAGTCTAAGACCTACCTGGGCAGCTTGGCCAGGCCCTGCCTTGAATAAAAATCGAAAATATGGCTGGGAATGGGGCTCAGGGGTGGAGCATTTGTCTAGTATCCATAATGCCCTGAGTCCAAGTCTCAGTGCTGAGAAGAAATTACTTCCATTTTAAAATTGGGGCCTCTGAAAAGCCCTTGTCTGTCTGTCTGTCCGTCTGTTTGTCTGTCTGTCTATCATCTAGCCTCTCCCACTCAAACAATCTGATAGTAATTAATGTCCTCAAAACAGCTAGAAGTGCCCTTGTTGAGGGAGGGGCATATTCACCATGGAGCCCACTGTCCCTGTGCACACAGTGGATGTGGAAATAATTCCTGCTGAATTGACCTTCATCTCAAACTGTGAGTGCTACTGGCTTGCACTGCTCTCTGCACTGGGCTGTGAGCTATGGGAGTACAGGGAGAAGCTGCTGGCAGCATAAAGGGGTTTGCTACCATTGCTTTCTCTGCTTTCTGCAGGAAACCATCACCGGCCACTTCCTGTCTAGCAGAACCTGCCATTCTTTGAGTAATATCAAGTGGCCCAGAACAGGCCAGATACTGGGCTTACAGAGCGAACGAGAATCAAAAAGTTTCCACAGACAGACAAGAGTCATTCTAGGCTAAGGGGAGAGAGCCTCCAGAAGCAGAAGCACAGAGAGGCAGTACAGAAGAGTGTATGACGGAAGGAGCCCTGTGGAAGCTCAGGGATGCAGAAGGGTGTCTGAGTGGGCAGGATTTGGAGTAAGACATTAACAGACTGAGCTTGGTGGAGTTCCTAGAGTCTCTTCAATTGGCTCATCTGCAAAGTGCGGACAATAAGCTCAGCTTCCTTGCTGGTCCTCATACCTTATTTTGTGGAAACAAAGGTCCCAGATTCCTTCTCTACTCCTTCCTGTACAAACATTCTGGTCTGAGTTCAAGATAGGACCTGAAACTGCCTTAATAAACACCATCACTCCATGGTCACACACAGAGGTCACGCTCATCAGCGGTGGTGGGAGGGAGCCTGTGGACCCATGATGAAATGACAGTTTCAGTTACTGCTATCCAGTGGGCATAAAGAAACTAAGGCACATTTGATACAGCTGCTGCTGATAGTTCTGCGAATGTGTTTTGCCTTTTAAGTTGGAACCCCTTTGGGGAGCTGTCTGTGAGAAGACAGGGCCACTGCATACTCTGCCCAGATGGCTACAGTAAGTAGGTCGATGAGCTGGGGGGACCCAGAACGGCCTCACCGAAGGGAGGACCAGGGTGCTCTGAAGGAGTCATGAGGATGAAATCCATCAAGAAGCAGGACTGCTCAGCACAGCTGCTTTGCACTCACGGCAGCCCTGGGAACAGTTCAGCTTCCTGGGCGCGTTAAGTACAAGCTGCTCGACCACTCAACAAGTCCTTTATGTGTCTTCCCAACTCTCACACCAGAATAATATTAATGAAAGTTTCATGCTCGGAGAAGTCATTCATCATGAACCAAAAGGGTGATGGTCCTTTTGGCTCCAGCCTGGATCTCCAAGCTTCTAGCTTCTTTCCCTCCTCCAATCAGCCACCTAGCTACCAGTGCTCCCACCCCCCACCTCGCCTGACTCTACTCTTCCAGCCCCTGCTCTGACACCTAATTAGACCCCGTAGTTTCTCAGCAGACCAGACAACAGATTACTCGGGGTCTCCAGGCCTCCTCTAGCCTGCCTTCCACCTCCCACTTTCCTGCTTGGACCCAAGAGTCTCCCTGAAGCTCAGTTAGGAACATGTCAAACGCTTACACAAATCTGAAATGGGTCCCATGGCTCCAGGGTCAAGAGCAAATACAGCAGCCCCACAGTCAAGCTCCCCTGAGGTCTGGCCTAGCCCCTGATTCTCAAATTCTCCCGTTCTCCCTTTCTCGTTCTCCCACTCTGCTTCCAATGCTCTTCCCACTAGCCCAGCGGCCTCTAAACTGCAGATGCAGCCCTGCTGGAGACACATGAAATTAATGTAGCAAGTAGAACGGGAGTTTTTCTTTTGTTTTTGTTTTTTTAATGAAACAGCAGCGCTGTGCAGGTACATAGAAGGTTTTCACTTTATGAAAACTGTCGTGTGGTGTGTGTGTGTGTGTGTGTGTGTGTGTGTGAATGTACCGTATCACACTTTAAAAGACACATGGTAGCATTAGCAGGGATCCCAAACAGAAAGATTTAGATGGAAGTTTGGGCCCATCAAGTTCACTGTTCCTCTGTTCTTTATACACACACACACACACACACACACACACACACACACACACACACCACATGCAGCATCATCATAAGGTATAATCCTGTCCTCCATTTTCATTGCTGATGTTGACTGATTTTAAAATCCAAACTCCCCAGAGCTGAGTTGGAATTCTTTTTCATAAGTCTCTATGTCTGTTTCTACATCGACTTCCATCAGCAGGCAGGATCCCCCCAAGGGAAGGACCAAATCAGCTCACTAGCCATACCTTCTTCTTACTGGAACCAGATCCCAAACTTTTCTGTGGGAAACATCCCTTCCCGTTCCCTCTGTTTGCAAGTGCTAGCAGCATCCAGGAGACCACCACAATTATAGCAATGTTGTCCACTGAAACTCAAGCTGAAGACTTGTTTGCTGGCATTGCTAAGAGCTGCTGGCTGTCAGCTGGCCACCAAGAGATGAAGAAAATGTTATAGAACTATCAAACAGAAGGAAGGGTGATGCATGCCGCCAGAACCCCTGGGCCAGCTGTCCCCAAGCCTCAGAAAGAACCTATTCTGAGACAGTTTCTTGTTTCTCTGAAGTTAGCTTGGCCCAAATTTCTGTGGCTCACCCCCAGAATTCCCTGGTGGTTGCTTGTTTAATACCAGTTCTGGACTCTCTGTGGCGGGTGCATGAACCCTCCTTGTTGCTTGGCAGTCAACACATTCCACCCAATACATTTTCCAGGACACTTCCATTCCTGGCCCTTGACTGGCATAGACACAGTGTCACCATAATCTCGTCCTGACCAGGACCTCCAGACTCCAAAACAGAGATACCCACACAGCATGGTGACAGAGAGACTGGGGCTGAGAAAGGAGGCCGGGAACCAGAGTTCCTGAGTTGTCTGGGTCAGTCTAAAAGGAATCCCAGGCTTGAACATGGGGACCTCAGAACATGCCAGCACATTAACCCAGTTTCAGCTCCAGAGAGACCCCCCCATTGCAGCACGGTTCTCCAGGTAGTGTTGGCTGACCCAGTTCTCCCCTCTTCCTCGATCACTGTTCTCAAGAACAACTGTAGAATGTGCTGGAACACAGCATCCTGAGGAGGGAGGAGCTGTGAGAACAGCCATATTCTGTTGTTGAACCCCCAAACTTCAGTCCTGCATGACATGTTGCTCCAGCAGGGAGAACCAAAATACCTCTGCTACAGAGCAGGATGAGCATGCTCAGTTGAGGCTCTATCCAGCCTGACAGCTGTGCCAGGCCTTGGGAAACTCAGTAAAGTCTGACTTCCACGATCCTGCCACTTATCTATAAGTAGCAAACGCTCCTCTCACTTGACTGGTGTGAGCAGCAAAAGTGCCACCTGAGAAGTAGAATGCCCAGGGTAACCAACTGGGAACATTGTTACCAACCCTGAGGAGGGGTAGGGCTGACCTGCCACTCGGCCGGCTGGCAGTTCCACTGGCTTTAGAAGCTGGCTCTGTGATCATCTCACTGCACAGAGATGACGGTAGTGGTTGTCTTCACCCTGCTACTGCGGGGCAGCTGCAGTTTGAGGTCTCCCTGCACCCTCCCTGCACACATGGGTCTCCCTGGGGAGGTGTTCTTACATTTATTTAGTGTGTTAACCACAGATACGATTGGAGAGGTCCACCTCCCTGGGCCATCCTAATTAGGATATTCTCCACTGTGAATTCTCCAGTGCTCAAGAGACCCTCACCTACTCCAAAAGTTCTCAGTACTCCTGCATACATGAAAGGCACGTTGCAATCTTGTCTTGGACCAAGCCTGGGGTGAACATGATGCTTGGGTTGCCTGGGGAGTTTTTCTTGCTACAACCAAGCATGTATCTTCGGCATCATGGGACATTAAATTACATCAACAGGAGTAATAATAACAGAGATAAGCTAGTAAATATTGCCTAGTGCTTCCTGTTGCTAGGCACAATACACATGCCTTCCACAGACTCGATCTGAGGGGGTTGGACACCATTATCACCCTCAGTTTATAGATGAAAAAATGCAGGGTCAGAAGAGTCAAGAACTCAAGCTGTGTGTGGTGTGTGTGTTTGTAACGCTCACATTTTGGAGGTAGAGGCAGTAAGATCAGGAGATCAACACTGACCTTGACTACTCAGAGAGCTCAAGGCTAGCCCTAGGACACATGAGAGCCTGTCTCAAATAAACAACAACAACAACAACAACAACAACAAATCTTCCCTTTCAAATGACAGTCCAGGGTGTAGATTCATTCTGGTAAAATGATGACTGCAATGATTCCTCTGGGAAGGAAAGGATTAACTCAGTAAGACTGAGACTGTATCTGCTTGAAGGCCTGTGGGAAAGGTTAGAACCCCAGAACCTGGATTTAAGAATTCTCATTGCTCCCTGTAAGACATACAGCATGCTTTAACCTAAGCACCTCTTTCCTTCTTCTCAGGTAGAATATTGCAATAGGCTAGGCAGAGAGTGTCTTGGTGACCAGCCCCGACAGACACACAGGATACTGGGCCTCTAATGATGAGGAGGACACATGGGACATGCGCTGTCACAGTTTGTTGCTAGGAGAACTGCATGTGTCCTGTGTGATTCCTCTGGGAAAGGCCTTGCACCTGGACTCTTCTGGATTCCTCCATGAGTCTGTCCCCATGGTGATCTTGCTCTATGTCCTTTCCCTGTCGTACATTGCAGATATAAAACACAAGCAGATGCTGAGCTCTGAGTCCCTCTGGGGAAATATGAAACCTGGACATGGCCTTAGGAACCTTGTCATATCCCAAGCATCCTAAAGGCACCTGAAAGAATGTCATAGTGTTGGTGCCCATAAAGATGGCTCTATGCCATCTTAGCTCAAGCGCAGAGAGTTCAAAACTGTCCTCAGTAAGTCATAAGACCTAAAGGTCAAGGGCCTGGCCACAGTAGGACATTTGATCTTGGCCTTGGGTGTCCTTATTCTAAATAACAACAGACCTGGTCTGAGGTGTGATTACTGAAGTTGAATCTGAGGTGTGGTTACTGAATCCTTGGAGAAAAGAGGAAGAAAAGTCTGTTTGTTCCATATACATGATAAAATGTTCTCCTTTTTGGTTAAGGTATATAAGAGTGTGAAAAATAAACTTGTGGCAATTCACTATTGACTGATTTGCCCTCCTGATTTTATTCCTGTGTCTCTTTCTCTTAACGTCTTTAGCTAGCCTTTCTTTACATTAGTCCACACTCCCCCTCTCAGGTACAAACCTTGGGTTGTTCGTCTGGCTCCGACAGCAGCCCGGCAAGAGCTTCCGACATCATAGAAAGCATCAATTAAGCTGGTATTTCTCTCTCTCTCTGTCTCTCTCTCTCTCTCTCTGTCTCTCTCTCTATCTCTCTCTCTCTCTCTCTCTGTGTGTGTGTGTGTGAGTGTGTGTGTGTGTGTGTGTGTGTGTGTGTGTGTGTGTGTAGAAACCAGGCCTCAAGTATACTAGGCAAACACTGTACCACCAAGCTGTATCTCCAGTGCTCTTTTGCTCTTCGTAGGAGGCACGGGCTCATTAAATTGCCTTGGATGGCCCTCATCTTGCTCTGCAGCCCAGGCAGGCCTTGAACCAGTAATCCTGCTTTGGTCCCAGAGCATCTGGGATTATAGGCACGTGACACTGCATCCTGCTGGTCTTGAAATGACATTTTCCTCAGATCCTTACTCACAGGTTATATGAAACTATCTCTCTGGTATTGCAATGTACCTTAAAGTGGGTTGCCTAGCACTGGGCTGGGACAGGAGTCAAGGGCCACAAGGTTCCTGGAGAACTGCCTTCAGGAGGGTTCTCACACACTCCACTAGTCACAGGCAGCTGAAGTAGCCCTTCCTCCTCCAGCTGGACCTACAATGCTGTTTTACTCATAGGGAAACCGAGATTCAGGCTGGTTGGCCTGTGTCTTTTGACATTACTTCTTGGATTCACCACTGATCTATCTCCTCAGAGGAGAAGTAAAATCCCCCTGTGACCGGACACAGGCCATATGCTTAGGTGTGAGCAATATCAAAAGAACCAGATACAGTCACCATTCTGTGATGCCTACATCTAGAAGGAAGCTTAAGGGACTGAACTGCCCATCCTGGGATTGCTTAGCAGGCAAGGAGGTTTCCTGCTGGGCACCCCTGCCTTCCAGCACACGACATGAACCTGACCATGGCAGGCATCCTCTCCAGCTCTATTCCTTCCCAAATCTCCCTTCCCACTCGATCGTTCTTCAGAGATAGCACATCCCAGGAGGACGTACTGGGCTCTGGAAACAGATGGCCTCAGACCCCATCTCAGCTCTACCCATTAGGTCCGGGTTTCTGGTGACTTCTGTGAGCCCTCTGCTCTCGGCTCCTTCATGTGTGAATTTCAGGGGTCTGGAGACAGCCTGAATCTGCACCTGTCCCCAGCCTGGTGCAGCAGGTTGTGCCCTACGCCCTGAATGCTGAGGGCTGACTGTACCAGTTATGAATAGGCCACCTACTTTCCACCAACAGGAGGGAGAACGAGGTTAATTACACCGGGAAGAAATACAAGAGGGTAATAAGGTCTCTGGTCGCATCTTTTGTTCACAAGTTAAATAAATGTAAAAGCTATTGCCCAAGAGATGGGAAGATATTTGACCTCCTTACCTTGAATGCATGGTGCTTAGCCCCTGAAAAGACCCAGCTACTCGTGCACTGCTCTGCATAGGCAGGAATAAAAATCATTTTTACATATCAATGGAAGTCTATGTTATTGAATGTTGAGGTTCTTTTCCCTCAAGCAAATTCAGAACAACGGAGAACACCACTCCCAACAGTTGGGTACCCAAATCCAAGACTCTTTTTTAGGGCTCCCCCTGACACATGTCTGTCCTGCACTTAGCTGAGTTTTAAAGATGCATGTGTTGGTCTCCACATTGCCCTCATGGTTGCTACCTGCAGGGAAGGGTGACAATGGTGACTTCTCTTGACCCAGTTATGCCACCAGGTAACCCTCCTCTGCCTCCTATCTGGGTCTTAGTCTCCTCCTCTGTGAGCAGTATGGAGATCATCAGGGGTTAGCCCTGGATTAGTCACCACCATTATCAATGGGATGCTTTTCAATCCCTAGATTCCTAGGCTTCATCCCAACTGTGCAGGTTGGTCTCATGTCAACCTGACACAAGCTACAGTCATCTGAAAGGAAGGAACCTGAATTGTGAATGGCCTCCATGAGATCCAGCCGTAAGGCGTTCTCTTAATTAGTGATTGATGGGGGAGGGCCCAGCCCATTGTGGGTGGGGCCATCCCTAGGCTGGTGGTCCTGAGTTCTGTAAGAAAGCAGGCTGATCAAGCCAGTAAACAGACTTTCCAGTGGCCTCTGCATCAGCTCCTGCCTCCAGCTTTCTGACCTGTTTGTGTTCCTGTCCTGACTTCCTTTGATGATGAACAGAGATATGGAAGTGTAAGCCCAATAAACTCTTTCCTCCCCAACTTGCTTTCTAGTCAAGATGTTTCCTCACAGCAATAGAAACCCAGAGACACCAACCTACAGCATGGGGACATAGAAAGTAGGGCCTTGAAATCTGAATTTAGCAAGATCACTCTGTCCCCACCAGACTTCATCTGGTATCCAGACATAGACCAACTAGTCTAGACCAGTTCTAAACTCCTTTAAGAGTTGCTGTTCTACCTTCTGGATGACAAAGCTCAATGGACATCTACATCAGTCCCCATATGTCCAGGCACCTCAGTTCTTTTGTGTTTTCGTCAGTGTGGGTCTTTTTAAACGGGTCCTATTGCATATCTATTCACATGCATCAGCAGAAGGGTTAGGAGAGCAGAGTAAAGTCCACCTCCACCTCCAAAGATCCAGGGAAAGAGATGGGCATTTCAGAATCCAGGTCAGTTTCAAAGGCAGATATCTCCCGATTTGTCTCTCGGTGAGGAAAGGGCAGGCTAGGGAGGGGGATCATTTAAATCTTGGTGATTTAACTCATCAGTCAGGAAGACTCAATTTGACCAATTTTTCTCCAACAAAAGATGTGTTCTTTTTCCAGAAATATAACCTTAAACCCTCCTTTATAGCTCAGAGTTAAATGTGGCTTTCTTTTTTGTTAAAGGAAAAGGTGATTTTTATTAGAATTCAAGCATCCTGAAAACTCAAAGTTAAAAGCCTCAGTGAGCATGTAATGCTCTACAATCAGGCCACACAGAGGCAGCAAGTGACCTTCTGAGGTCACCCTGAGAGGGTTGGTAGGCAGGGAAGACCTACTCCACACCCCAAGAGGGTCTTTTTTACCCCACACAACTGTTTCACCCTGTCCTTCCCAGAATCCCACAGCTCTGGAAGAACCTCATTGTCTAGGAGAACCTGGGAGGCACAGATGGCACAGAAAGAAGGAAACAGATGACTCAAGGTCTGTGGCCTGGGACTCAGGTCCCCTTATAAGACTCTCAGCCTTAAATTGCAACAAGACACACAGACAGAGCCACAAACACTGAGAGTTGCTTCCTAACCCTCAGCTCTCCTTTGCTATAGGGTACTGTGATATTTCAAAAGCATGTACAAACTTTACAACCAAAAGAATGTATCAAGCCCCTGGCAAAGGGCGTGTGGGCTGACCCAAAAGACAGGGTGGTCATTCACCTTGCTCTATTTCTGCTAAGTAACCATTACAGGTATTTTCCAACAGTGAGCATATCTTGGATGCATTAACAAAAGTACAATGAGAAGAATTCACATACATCTGGTTTTTACTGACTTCAGCAAACACTCTTGGGGGGTCCTCTCCTGCTACTGCCTTGGCCTTCTTGGGGTACATTCTTCCTCTAGAAGTCCACAGGTGTGACCCTATAGCATCACCTCTGTTGGTAGTTCTTTCTTTTTCTTTTTCTGGTACCAAGGCTTGAACCTGGGGCCTTATGAATGCTAGGAACATGTTCTTCCAGGGAATTCCAGCTTCATTTTTTCACTGATTTGCTCACTTTTCATTTGTCACATGTGTGAGTTCTATCCCCCCATGAATCACAGCCATTACATTTTTCTTGAAGAACAAGCACCCAGCTGGAGGGACAGTGCAGGACAATGCCCCCCCCCCCCCGGGCGCTGCATTCAAGAGTCTTCTTTCTGCCACTTTCCTGCTGGGCTGCTGAGACTCTCCTGTTAACCTGCCTCCTCATCTTGAAAATGGAGAGTCAGAGAGAGGACAGTCCTCACCTCATAGGGTTAACCAGGTTTCTAGGGTTTTGTTTTTTTGTTTTTTTTTAAAGAACTTAGAATCATACCTGGCGACAAGTGAGCACAATATAATTGACAAATTTTAAAATACCATTGTTAGCCCGGAAGTTAATGAGGTCACCAGCAAAATCCCAGAGAGAGAGGAACACTACAGGAGAGATGACCCAGTTTCATCAACAAATAAATTACAAGAAGGAAAAGAGAGAGGGAGAAGGAAGAGGGAGGTGAGGAGGGACCTTCAGACTAAAGAATGCTTAGGATAAGAGTGTGCTCTGTGCTCACAGAGATGTTATTCACAAAAGCCAAGAGGGAGAAACAACACAAGTGCCTGTCAATAGATGAGAGGGTGGGCAGGAGGAGGTGACAAACACAAGAGAAGGCTAGCTACTCTTTAAAAGAGAGGAGTGTGTGTGTGTGTGTGTGAGAGAGAGAGAGAGACAGAGAGAGAGAGAGACAGAGAGAGAGAGAGAGACAGAGACAGAGACAGACAGACAGACAGAGAGAGAGAGAGAGAGAGAGAGAGAGAGAGAGAGAGAGAGAGAGTGAGAGAGAGAGCACACTCATGTGGAAGCCAGAGGTCAAAGACCAATGTCTTCCTCGGCTACTCTCTACCTTATTTTTTGACACAGGGTTTCTTATTGAATCTGTATCTTGCATTTTGGCTATCCTGACAGAACAGCAAGCCCCTGGGACCCACCCTGCCAGCAATGTAATTATTGGCGCATACTACCACCACAACCACCTTTTTACGTGGGAACTCAAATCCTATGCGTGTGTAGCAGGTGCTTCACCCACTGAGCCATGTTCCTAGCCCAAGAGGAGGAAATTCTAAAACACACCACACCAGATAACCCTGATGGCCTTGCTATGGTTTTTTGTTTGTTTGTTTTTGTTTTTTTGAAACAGGGTTTCTCTGTGTAACAGCTCTCACTCTCCTAAAATTCACTTTGTAGACCAGTCTTCGAACTCACAGAGATCCTCCTGCTTCTTTCTCCCAAGTGCTGGAATTAAAGGTGTATGCCACCATCGCTTGGCATGACCTTGCTATGTTAAGGAAGCCTTTACTTATAGAAAATATAGGAACAGTCAAGTCATGGAGACAGAAGTGGAATGGGGATTGCTCTGGTGCTGTGGGGGGTGGGGTGAAGGATGGGAAGTTAGTCCTGGTGCTGTGGGGGGTGGAGTGAAGGATGGGAAGTAAGCACATGAGAATACAGAGTTTCCGACTGAAATGATGGACGTTCTAAAGACAGATGGGAGTGACGGTGGCACAAGGATATAAATGGACGTAATGGCTGTCATTAATGGAACTCATTAGAGTGATTAAAATGGTAAGGTTTATGTTTGCATATTTTACCTCAATTTTTAAAAAGATGCTTAAAAGTTATATCAACTACCTGCAATGTGTGGATCTGATTCAAAAAGCAAACCTAAGAATGTATGACTAGCTATTTACTGATAGTAAAGACCAACATGGATTTTTCTACAAGATGTAACAATAGTTTTTAAGAGGCCATATCTTCTAGGGATACAAATGGAAATATCCACAGACAAAACCATATCAAGTGTGACACTAACTGCAGAATAAAAGGGGTGTGCAGGAAGCAGGTGACACAAGATTAACTGGGAATTGATGTTGCAACCGGCACATGAGTACCTGGAGGGTCTTTCGGCTATTCTATTGCTTGTAGGTTTCTCTAACAAAATAAAGCCAGACTGTAATCACTGCAGAAAAGGCTGTTAAAGGATATGCATAGTATCTGTGCTCAGAGGCCGAGTGCAGATGCTGACCAACACTGGATCTGATGGCTACTTCTCAGTTCAGTCTGCTCTGTTCTGCTCCCTTCCCTCTCATCTCTCTCCGAACTCCTGCGTCCAGCACAGTCTGCCTTCCTGTCACTCAGGCAATGGAGCAGACTACTTCACCCTGGCAGGGAATGTCTTGGCAGAATCACCTGTGATGCATATGAAGCTCTCCCAGCTCTCCCAGGTCAGTGGCCTAAGTCAACAGTACAATAGACAGACTCGGGACTTCCCCACCCATGGACCTGTGGGGAGAGTTCTTCTCTCCCCATCTTGAGGCAGACCTGCAGGGAATGTGACAGAAGCATGCACCAGGTGTAGAGGGATCCAGGACAAGGACACTTTAAATGGCGCCTGTTTGTTTCCATCCAATCCACCACAGTACCTGGTAAGAACAGGCACCAGCCTCTTGAGTACACTCATGGATGCTGCCCACGGCCCCCAGCCCACACTGTTGATCTGTGTTCTTCAGGGGCATCCACACCCATTCTGAGTGACTGTGCAAGAGAAGTGGGCATTAGACAGAAAGACACTGCAAACCAGATTATAAATCCCCAATGAGTCCCCAGGGTACAATGTGACCTGAGCAAGCCACTCACTCCCTAGGAGCCTCAGGTCACTTACAGATGAAATAGGAATAAGGAAAGACACACCCCACTGGAGGGTGGTGGGATAAAGCACAGAAATCATGCAGACAATGCTGACATGCCATGTAAATACAGAATCAGGCCACAGTTTCTCTGTGTACTGGAGGACGGTGCTGTGTGCTGATTTCCTTCCCTTCTCATTCACTAGAAAGATGCTGTTACTATTTAGATGATGCTGGCAATCATCGAGTACTGTGGCTTCTGCCAAGCTGTTGAGCAGGCATATAGAGACCTGCAGTACATGTGTGTGTGCTCACATTATTGTGCTTGTGTGAACATGTATATATATCTGCCTCCATACCGAAAGCCTCTAGAGAGTCTCTACAGCATGTTAGGAGAGGCTGCATTTCAACTGTGTGGACACAGGGAAGTTGCTGCTCCGAATGGGAAGTTAGAGACCTCTTTCTTTCTTTCTTTCTTTCTTTCTTTCTTTCTTTCTTTCTTTCTTTCTTTCTTTTTTTTTTTTTTTTTTTTTGAGACAGGCTTTGGAGCCTATCCTGGCACTCGCTTTGAAGACCAGGCTGGTCTCGAACTCACAGAGATCCGCCTGCCTCTGCCTCCAGAGTGCTGGGATTAAAGGCATGTGCCACCACCACCCGTCGAGACCTCTCTCTTTCTATACCCTGCTATCCCCACCCCAAGACAGAGTCTCACAATGTAGCCCTACCTGGCCTGGAACTTGCCATGTAGACAGGCTGGCCTGATAACTTGGAAACACATATTTCTGTATATGTTGCTTTCATTGAATTTGTCTTTTCAACCGGTGTGCACAGTAGGTTCTACTGTGTGCTGTATTGACACCAATGTTCATTTCGCTCAGCTATGTATTTTAAAAAGAAGCTTCAGGTGGCATCCCTGAGGCTGCAGGCCTGGGGCACCTTAGAAGAAGCTGGGGAATGGAGCAGCAGCCCATGCCGCAGGCTGTCCCAGTCCACCCTGGCCAGCACCTCTGGGCCCTGCCCTGATGGCTTTGAGGGCACCTAGACTTGGGAAATTTGACACCTGGGACGCACAAGGTAAAGCCAGACCCAGAGCTCCTGGCTCTACTTGTAAAGGTCAAATAGTGGTTGCTCTTCCAACCTGTGGGGCTGAGAGAGGACCAGCCACCTCAACATGTGCAGCTGGGAAGAGAGTGAGAATCACATTCAGAATGCCCTTCATAGACAAGTGAGTAAATTAATAGCCATGGCACATCCAGATGGTGGAATATTATTCACTATTTAAAAGGAATAAACTAGCAACTGGAGAGATGGCTCGGTGGTTAAGAGAACTTCTAGAGGACCTGGGTTCAATTCCCAGCACCTGTAAGGTAGTTTATAACCATCTGCAACTCCAGTTCCAGGGGACCTAATGCCCTCTTCTGGTCTTCATGGGTATTATATACATGTGGGACACATTATCAGGCAAGCAAAATATCCACACATAAAATAAAAATAAATACATCTTTTAAAAAGGGAATGAACTGTACAGAAATCAGTATAGAAGTTGATAATAAAATTACCATACCATGATACCACCTTTACCACTCCTGGGAGTATACCAGAAGGAAGTGAAGTCAGAACACTACAGAGAGAGGTACTTGCACATCCATGTTTAATATAGCATGGCTCACAGTCTGCAAGTTATGGAATCAGCCTAGTTGTCCCCAAAGAAACCAATAAGATAAGAAAATGGGATAAGTAAATGATATATACATGCATATCACATATATATCCATACATATGGATATACATACAGTATATATACACATATTTACCATATATATATATATATGAAAAAAAGTCAAACCCCAAATTAGTAGGTAAAAATAAATAATCAAGATCAGGGCAGAAGTTAATGAAATGGAAACTAAAAATGTTCAACAAAACAAAGTTGGTTCTTTAAAAGGGTAAGATAAACAAATTCAGCCAAACTAAGAGAGAAGGAGGAGGAGGAGGAGGAGGAAGAGGAGGAGGAGGAGGAGGAGAGACAGAGACAGAGACAGAGACAGAGACAGAGAGACAGAGAGAGATCTCAAATTACAAAATAAGAGATGAAAAAGTGGCCATTACAAGACACCAATGAAATTCAGTAAATTACTAGAATATGCCTTAAAAGTATATATTCCACCAAATTGAAAGATCCAAAAGAAGTGGAAAAGTCCAGGTCCAGATGGATGTGCTGTGGGATTCTGCCAAACAAAACACATCAACACTTCTGTACTAGTCTGTAACAGGAAGGGAAAGAGCACACCAAGCTCTTCTCAAGGGGCCAGAGTCAGCCTCATACCACACCCAGGTGAGGACGCAGCAACCAAAGATAGTTATGGACCAATCTCCCTGATACATAGATGCAGAAGTTCTCAATAACATATTTATAGACTGAACTCAATAATAAATCAAGAGATCATTCACCATGATCCAACTGGCTTTATTCCAGACATGCAGAAATGGCTCAACATATGCAAATCAACAAATGAGATACATCACATAAATGAACCCAAGGGAAGAAGTCACATGATCTCCAGTTACAGAAAAGGCTTTTGACAAATCCAACATCCTTTCGTGATAAAGGCCCTGGCAAAACTAGGAACAGAGGGAACACATCTCAACATGATAAAAGCCATATACAACAACAACTAACGTTATGCTCCATGAGGGAAACCTGAAATCATTAAAGTCCTGAACAAGACACAGGTGTCCACTCTCTGCACCCTTATTCAGTCTGGTGCTGGGAAGAAGTCTTATCCAAGCACTAAGTCAAGAGATGCAGATAAAACAGATGCAGATAGAAAAGGAAGAAGATGAAAATTCTTATTTGCAGATGATGATTCTACACACAAGAGACCTGCAGACTCCACCAGAAAACTCAGAGCTGGTGATGAACAGTTCCAATGAAGTGGCAGGAAACAAAATTAACATACAAATGAGTATCCTTCAGAAACAACACTGACAAACATATTGAGAAAGAAATCAGGGACACAATCCTGTGCGTAATTGCTTCAAAAATAATAACAAAATAGAATACTTGGTAGTAAATCTAATCAAGGAAGTAAAAGACCTCAGTTAAAACTTTAAAGTAACCAAGAAAGGCTGGGTCTGGTGAAGCACATCTCTAATCCTAGCACTTGGGAGGAAGAAGGAGCTCTGTGAGTTCAAGACCAGCCTGGCCTATGTATAAGTGAACTTGAGACCAGCCAGGGCCACATAGTACATAGTAGGAGGAAAAAAAAAAACAAGAAAAAAATTAGAAGAAGATACTAGAAGATTAAAGACCTCCAATGCTTATGGGTGGAAGAATTAATATTGTGAAAATGGCTATCTTACCAAAAGCAAATCTATAGATTCAAGGCAATCCCCACTAAAATTTCTATGTCATTCTTCAGAGAAATGGAAAAAATAATCTTAAAATTCATAGAGAGGCACAAAAGACCTTGAAAAGACAAAGTGATTCCTTGTGTTGGTGGTGATGGTGGTGATGATGATGCTGCCGGAGGTGTCACTGTAGCTGATTTCAAGTTATGCTCAGGTCCTGGAAACAAAGGATGAAAACAGACAAAACATGGCTCAAAAACAGACATGTAGATAAATGGACCAACAGAAGAGCCAGATCTAAACCCACGAAGCTCCAGACACCTGACTTTTTACAAAGATGTCAACAACACACATCACAATCAGGATGGCCTCTTCAACACAAGGTGCAGGAAAATTGGGTATCTGAGTATAGAAGAATGAAATGAGGTTCTTGGCTCTAACCCTGTATAAAACACAACTCCACATGGATCCAAGACCTTAACATAAGACCCGGAACTCTGTAACTATCAGAGGAAAAAATACAAATACTTCAAGATGTTATCATAATCAAGGACCTCCTGAACAGAACCCCAGTCGTTCAGGAAATGAAGCCAGCAGCTGACAAATGGGACCTCGTGAAATTACAAAGTGTCTGTACAGCAAAGGAAACAGTTAATTTAAGTGCAGAAACAGCCTACAAAATAAGAGTCTCTTTGCCAACTGAACATCTGACAGAGGACTAATACTTAGATTATACAAATATCAAACAATCCAATCAATAAATGGCTAATTAAATGAACAGGCAGTTAAAGATGAAATATAAATGGCCAATCAGCATATGAAAACAAGCTCAACCATACTAGTTATCCAAGAAATGCAAATTAAAACTACTTTGAGGTTCTATTACATCCCAGTTAGAATGGAGGTCATTAAGAAAAAGACAAAACAAAACAAATTCTGGTGAGGGTATGGACAAAATGGAAGCCTTGCACCCTGTTTGTGGGAATGTAAATTTGTGAAACCTCTATGGAAATCACTAAGGATGCTTCTCAAGAAACTAGAAATAGACTTACTATATGATCCAAACACACCACTCCTGAGCGTTTGTTCACCCAAAGCCCCAAGTCAGCACATCACACACTTACACACCAGTATCCACTGCAGCATGTTCACAACAGGAAGTTATGGAACCGGCCTAGGCATCTATCAGCAGAGGAATCAATAACAGAAGTGTATATGCACCCTGGGATTTTTTTTTTCAGCCATAAGAAAGAAGTCATGTCATTTGTGGGGGAATGAGTATAACTGGAGATCATCATATAAAGCAAATTAGGTCAGTCTCAGGAAGACAAATATTGTATGTTTCTCTTGTTTGTGACCCCTCGATTTTGTATAGCCACATAAAATCATATATATATATATTATATATATATATATATATATATATATATATCCAAGTGAAACTGTTTAGGGAACAAGGATTCATAGAAGGGGGGACTATGACTATCCCATAAACCTATAAGAAAATTTAAAATAGAAAAAGCTGTAGGTTCAACAGTCTAAAAGACAAGTGTACATTTTCTCTCACTGTGCAATCTAGATGTTTTGAAAAGTGAGATATGAATGCAGAGGCAAGACTATGTTAGAAGGAGAGGGGAGCATTGGGGAGACGTTGGGGGGTGGTGACAGAGGGTAACAGGCAGAATAGGAAATATGTCATATAGTTGTGTGATGATGTCACAATGGAGTCCATTGTATTATATAACTAATACATGCTAATTTAAAAAATAGACATGATGGCGCAGCCTTGTAATGTTAGTTACTCAGGAAGATGAAATGGAAAGATCAGGAGTTCAAGTCCTGCCTGGGCTACAGAATGAGCACAAGACACCAGCCTGGACAACCTAGCTAGATCCTGTCCCAAAATACAAAGGTTCTGGCAATGTAGTAATAGCTTGGTAGTAAAGTGTTTGCCTAGCATGAGCAAGCATGAGTTAAATCCCCTGTCCTGCAAATAACAATAATAAATAATAACACGTAAGCCATGAAGTCACAGGCAAACACAGAAAACATCACATGCCACCTACAAGGTGAAGGAAGCCAGGGTGAAGCACACCTACACAGGATTCCAGTCACATCGCTCTATCGAAGAGGCTAAACTCTGAACTCAGTGGAGAACCAGAGTTGGGGGGAATCAAGAGGGGGACAAAGGCATTTGGGAGCAGTGAAGCTCTCAAATGTGATGCTGTGACATTAAGCAGACACCCCAAAGTTTTTGTCCAAGCCCACAGAATGCAGAGTAGGAGAATAACCTTGATCTCTAACTACGGGCATTGGGTATAATGGAAGTGCCAAAGGAGGTCCCTCATTGTCACTAACATACCAAACACTCTGGTCCTGGATGTTAAAGATGAGGAAGCATGAAGAGGGGGCCACATGTCTTTCTCTAAGTGTTTCTGTGAATGAATAACTGCTGTAAGAAAATTAATTTTATATGGGGAGATACAGAGGCAAGAGCCTAGAGCACAGGGGATGACAGGGAGAGGTAACAGTGACATAGTCTAAGCATGCTGGAAAACTCCATGAGGACTTTCATCTGTGTTCTGAGGGTGGAGATAAGGCACTGGATCTGGAGCAGCAGGGGCAGCACAAATCCAGCCCAGGAGAGTACAGAGGAGGGCTGGGAAATTGAGGCAGCTCCAGAAGGCTGGCTGGGTGAGATGATGGTGGACCAGCCAGGCTGGGGGTGGAGGCAAAAAGGACTCAGATTCAGGAGGTACAAGGGTGGGTGTGGCAGTGGGGAGGCATAAGAGTGGAGTTTGGCCCCTAGACTTCTGGCTTGCAAAAATACATGGATGACAGCAACACAAACCCAGAGTGGAAGTCCTGAAGCAAGTGCAGGACCTGGAACAGAGCTCAAGCTGCAGCAGCCACACTCAACAGGTGTCCCTGAGGGCTAAGCCCAGCCTGGTGTACTGTCTTATTATAAAGTGTGTGGAGGGGGGCAGTTGAGTTGATATTTTGAGTAATAAGTGGGCAAGTGCTTCAACATTTAATTTTTATGTCAGTAGTTTCAAAACTCATTTTAAAACCTCTCTATAATTTTACCAGGTTTATGTACACTGACATTATAACACCCGAATTATTTCTGATCTAAAAATAATCATCCCGTATGTTGCTTTGCCTGAAAAAGTATTGAGAGAAGTTACTGGCAAGGAATCTTTATTTCACTGCCAGGGAGCAGTGAGCCAGTTACCAGTTGTGCCTCCCTCATCCCACCTAATTTTAAGCCCAGCCAACAGGACCACTGTGCTAGCTGTTGAGGAACAGGGCAGGGGGTAAGGCAGGAGTGTCACACATTCTGTGGGGTGGATCCTTCGGGCAGTTGAGGTGAAGAGAGGATACAGATGGACATTGCAAGGGCTATGTGAGCAGGCAGTTGTGTGAGAGGGCAGACAAGAGCCAAGTCCTTGAATGGGAACCAGAGGCCACAAACTGCTGGCCCTTAGCATAGTCAACCTTACAATATATTTCACCTGAGATACACAGAGATTTTTTTCAATTCAACTAAGGCACTATAAAACACGATCCTGGCTTCAGTAGCTCTAGTTGGGTGTTAAGCTGAGCAGCCATGGCCCCCGTTTTGGTGGGAAGGTGTGTCTCTCCCACCTCCCACTATCTCACCACCCCTCATCTCTATAGTTTCATCAGCTCAGCACCAGCCGAATTGGGCCACTGCAACTAGTGAAGTTTGCTTTTCTTATGGTGAAGAAATAGTTCTCTCTGCCTATGTCTACATAGGAGAAAAGTAACACATAAACTAAGAGCTGTGTTTCTAAGAGAAGTAGAGAGAGCAGATTCCATACAGCATTAAAGCCTTCTTTAACTGGTGTCCCACTTAAGTCTGTGCCTGCTCTTTGAAAGGGTCCATATGATCCACCTGCCCTTGCCTCCCCAGGTGCCCTGGGGGCTGGAGCTTCTCAAGGTACTCAGCCACAGGTCCAACACAAGGAGAGGGCATAAATGAGACATAGTCACAACAAAAGGTCCACATTTCACTACTGGAAACAGGTTCCAGGATGAAGCCAACTAGGGAGAATCAACAGTCATAGCTCTGATGGTGACAGTCGCCAACAGCCTGGACTACGCAGACTGTGACCAAGCAGCAAGCCAGGTGCTTACACAGAGGCATCTCACAGACCTGAGGCTCACAGTTCAGTCACTCACCCCAGAGACAGCGGGGACTCAAAGGCCAGGACTCCAGCCCACACCTATGGTGGTTTCTGCCAGAGATACAAATAACAATCAAGAGGATAATTGGAGGCATGCCTCAGGCCACGCCCCTGAAGATTCTGCCTATGTTAGTTTATTCAAAAAGCTCTCTGGGGCACTGCATTCTCACAGCCTCTGGGGAGAGGCACCTGCCCCTGTAGACAAAAGTCTGTCCAGCTGCTCACTCAGGCAACCCTCCAAAGGCTGAACCATCATCTGCCACACGAAAAAGCAGTCCTCATTCAGCATGGCAGCCTCAGAGAGGGCTCTCCTAAGAGCCCAGCCACAGCATCCTTCAGAGGCGGGCCTTCTCCCAAGCACTATCTGTGCAGAGTGCTTTGTTCTAGTTTTTGATAAGGGAGACAGCACTGGACCAGAGGACAAAGGGGGACAGGGAGCCTGGTCAAGGTCGTGGAGCAACAGCTGGTGTTCATTTTGATCAAAACCACTACACATCTTAGGACCTAGTTAACTCACTGACCCAGAAGACCAGATCAGAACCAAGCATGAAACAAAGAGGAAGTAGGATTCTGGGCAGCAGGTGGCTCCTAAGTCCCTGCTTGTGACAGCTGTACTACAGACTCAAAACCAGTTCGTCCTTTCCTGGCAAAGTTCTTCATGGTTGCATGAAAAATTAACTTGGTCAACCTGAGCAGTAATACTAAGAAAAGCTGTTCTACTCTCCAGGAACTTGGGTGAAATGGATGGTGACTTTTTCCTGCCTTGGCCACTAGGATGTTCACGGTCAAGTTTCTGTTTTGCTTTTTAGCAACTAATCAAGGCCTTCTGAATACACTTCTCTGTACCTACTTCATTCCTTTCTTCATTTTGTGGTTAGCCTCTTACCACTTTTTAAAAGTGGTTGACCTGTTCATTTTAAACAGTATACTATGGAGATGTTTATAATTTTTGGTTTGTTTGTTTTACACATTCACATTGCTTTATTTGGTAAAAAAAAATTTTTTTGGGGGGCCAGCAAACTTTTTTATCTGTAAAGGCCCAGATAGTAATATTTTATCCTTTGCAGAACATATGGTTCCTATCACATATTCTTTCTTTTTTAACTGTCATTTTAAAACTTGTTTTAAAACTGTTCTCAGCTTTCAGGCAAAGAAAAAAAAAACAAAACAAAACCAAAAACCAAACAGGTGCTATAGTTCACTGCTGTGTGATACAGATTGAAAATTATATTAAACTGAAACTTACCAGAAATAACCACTATGAAAATTATGGAATTATTCTTTAATACAATTTGATATGCCTATTTTGGATAAAATTTAGGTTCTATTGTACATGCTGCTTTGTGCCTTGTTTTTTTAATTTAATAATTCACCAACAATTTTCTATGCCAAAATGGGATACACAGAATATTATATAGAGGCTGGAGAGACAACACAGCATTTAGAAGCACCTGCTTCTCTTCCAGAGGACCCAGGCTGGATGGCTCACAACTACCTGTGACTTTAGTTCCAGGGATGTGACACCCTCCTCTGGCCTCTGCAAGATCACTTATGTGCGTGCACACACACACACATTTAAAGGAAGTATTGTATAAACACAACATAGATGTATCAATCCTTTCTCTATCAACAGTTAAGACATTTCCCATTTTTCACTCCAACCTCTGCAGTAGGATAAAGTCCTGAAAAGTGATTTTATAGACCAGAAGATACACAGCTTAAAGTCGGTCAGTGACATCCCAGATCACCCTCTAGAGAGCTGTGCAGACTCAGCCAACACCCCTCCACAGGACACAAATACTTCTTCTTAACCCTCACCAATAATGGAACTGCTGTTTATTTTCACCAACCAGATAGATGGTATCTTACTGCTCTCTAGTGCCCCTCCTCTACCCACCCACACAGCTCCCCCTGCCTGCAGTGCACCCTTCCTGGTGGAGCCCTGTGATTCTTTCCTCTGCTGCTGGCCTGGGGTTCTATGGCTTCCCTTTCACTCAGTGCCAGGGCTGTAAGGAAGCTCATCTGCCTCCAACTTTGAGTTCCCTAGACTGACAACTCCCAGAAACCAGCCCCACACTGGTTCTCTGGCCTGGACAGTGAAGGTGACCATAAGGAGAAAAGCTATACAAAAGCTCACCAGAGAGTAAGTCTAGACCAACATGGCAGCCTGTGAAGGAATAGAAAGAGAATGGTGGAAGGACCCAAAAGTAAAAGGTGAGTGACCCCCCAACAAAGTCCCACTTCACTCCCCAGTCTTTCTCCTTCAATAACCAGATAGACACTGATGAGTGACATTTAATTGCTATACCCAGTACCAGTCCATGATACTGGATGAAAGGCTTCAGGGACTGGTGAATCATCCTGGCAGTCCTAGGAGGAAGAGGGTTTAGAGGCTTTTGGCACTCAAATGGAACATGAGGAATATATAACTGTGGTCTGTGCTGATGCTCTCTCCCTTGGCAACATTCTGCAAGGACCTGATGGTACAAGTACCACCCTGGTCTTCCATTCCAAGGATATGGGGTGTTAGTTAGAACAGAGCAATAAGGGGTAAATAACATCCCGGTAAGACACCTTTCCTTCAGAGGGAGCTAGACAGAATCCCAAGAGATGGAAGAGTTGGCAGAGTAGGAAAGACAGGGCAAGATGGTCCCTGCTGTGCACAGCACTCATTTTGTAACTTGCCCCTCCCAACACTGAGAAGGCTCCTCTGGTTCACAGAGCATTGTAGTCCAATCCTGAGAGTCCACTGTGACCCACTTGCTGGCAGACAGGATGCTGCCGAAGGTCCCAGGTCAGGGAAGTGCTGCAGCAAGTCCAGCCATATGAGAAGCAGACCCCCGAGTGCCAGCAGGAGCTTGAGGGGGAGAAATTCCATGTGGAGTGTGTGTCAAGCCAGGCTAGGAAAATCAAAACACAGACCCCAGGGTTCTGGAGCAAGGCCACACCATCTGCAGCAGGGAACGGAGCATCCGAACAAAGCACTTAGTGTGCTACTGAGCCCTGGCGGAGATGGCATGTGGCCTCCCACTCAGTGGGGCTCATCGACCATCTCCTATCACTGAGCATCCAGCCTGCTAGCAGCAAAGGCCAAAGCCCAGCCCCAGATGGCATTGAGCCTTGTGGAGTCCAACAGGCCTCTCGGGGATGAACTGATTTGGTGGGCCACTTCCAGCTTCAGAAGGTGAGTGGCAGATTTTGACAGTAATAGAAACATGTTTTGGTTTCAAGTTGAACTATCATCTTGCCGTAAGGCCTTTGCTAGCACCATCCTTACAGAAGGCTTGACTACTGACTCGGTATACTGTGTGCCACCACCTTGAACCAGAGGACTATAACTAATAGTGACTATGCCAAATGGGACCTGCTGGTCTTGTCACAGACTTTTATAGGAACAGACGAGGGACTAGCTCAGGGATGAGCTCATGTATGGTGGACAGAAGCCAGTGAGTGACCCATCAGTGGCCAGTGACACACCCCCATATCTGAAGGGGGGGCTTCCTGGTTGCAGTGCCCCCATGGCACCTACAGAGGCCTCTGGTGCCACTGTGTGCTGTGTGCCTCTTCACACTGTTGTCCTGCCCCATTCATCCTGTCTCTCTCCCCAAAAGATGTTCTAGAGAACACTCCAGAAAGAGGACTCAGCAGATAAAAACACTTGCTGTGCAATCCTGATGACCTGAGTTTGATCCCTAGGACCCAGATCTGCAATCCCAGCACTCCTGTGATGAGATGGGAGGCAGAGACGAGGGATTCCCAGAAGCTCACAGGCCAGCTAGCCGGGAGTTCACAGTGTGGTAGATAGAAGGGAGGCCTATCTTAACAAGGTGGAAGGAGAGAAGCAACTCCCCAAAGTTGTCCTCCAGCTTCCACACGTGCACAGTGGCACCCCTGCACTTGCATTCCCATACATCACTCATGTACACACACACACACTCACACACACACACACACACACTCACACACACACACACACACACACACTCACACACACACACTCACACACACACACACACTCACACACACACACACACTCACACACACACACACACACACACACATGTGCACACACCCACACATACACACACCATATACACATGCACTTATGAATAGATAAAAGCATACATTAAAAGAGAAAGATAGAAAGCAAGCTGCATGTGCCCTCTTGCACACGCACACCTCTGCTTAAACCATTCCCTAAAAAACAGGACCTGAGACACTTACGCTGTGTGTATTTTCTCTGGTTGTTTTTTCTGCTATCATGGATACTGTGGGCTCCATCCCATCACCAGCCACTAATGAATCACAACTAGGGCCCTTCCTGGAGGGAGCTTGTCCTCCTGCCAGGGGACCTGCCTCACAACAGGGAGAGCCTGTGACCTCAAAGTCACACTGCACCAGGAAATGAGCTGAATGTCCTGGATGCTGGATCTTTAGAGCTGTTAAACTGGTAACATCTTACATTATGTGCATTTTATCATAAAACAAAGAATTTAAAACCCGGCATGGTGGAACACCCCTGTGATCCCAGCTCTTAGGAGGCAGAGGCAGGAGGATCTGGGGTTTGAGGCCAGCCTGGGCTACATAATGAGTCTCTGTCTCTGAAAACAAACAAACAAATAAAATAAGACAAGTTAACATGTTTGTTTTCTACCTCACAGTTCATAATTTTACAGCAGGGTGACTTTAAGATTAAAGGTAGCACTGTATGAAGCTGTCAGCAGTGGCTATGACATGGCCATGGGGATGCTGTCAGGGTTTCTGACCATGATATCACAGGGCAGCAACATGGAAACTAACACTGGTATATGGGACTATAACACTTAAAAGTGTCTGAAGATCAAAATGAATGGTTTTGCTAAGCTTGATTCCCAGGGAGGAGGTAGTGAGAAGAACCTGTACCAGGCTCATTGGGGAGACTTGGTGAGTGGGTGAACAAGAAACAACACAAGATTGGGTAGATCAGAACCCTGGCAGCACTGTAGTTTTATCTCTCACTGCAGCTGTGTGCCAAAGGGATCCCTAAGTTATTTAAGGCTGTCCCTGTTGTAGTGGGCCAGGCCTCCTTGCCCTTGAACCAGCCAGACACCAGCCATGGGCTGTCCACTGACATGAAGCATGTCCCTGAGCACAAGGACAAGCTCCATCTAGAAAGGGATCCAGTTTGGGGGCTGCATTCCAGGAAAAGGCAGAAAGCCGGCAGGGTATGGGCAGTCTCCATGAGGATGAGCCAGCAAGTCAAGCCCCTGGGAGATGACTAAATGATTGTCTCCTGAAAGGAGTAGGAGACCACCAAAGAGCTCATCACGCACAATGTGCAATTCAGGATTTCACATGTCTACACAAGTGTCACCATGTTCAATTTTAGAAGGCTGTAGTCACCTCAGAAGACAACCCAGGTACTAGCTCATGTTTGTCAGGACAGCTATTCTCAAAGAAACAAAACCTGGAAAAGAATGGCTCTAGTGATGATGTGAAGAAAGTATAACTCCATGCATTGCTGGTGGGAATGAGAACAGAGCAGCTGCTACAGAAAACAACGTGCAGTTCTGTAGAAATGCAGGCAGTGAATTACCATCTAACCCAGTGACTCTGTCTCTGTGCATAAGCTCCTAAAGATGTGAAAGCAAGGAAGGTCTCAAGAAGGATTGTCCATCCATGATTCTACAGCTAGAGGGTGGGAGCACCCACCAACATATGAACAATAGCAAACTATTGTGCATACATACAAGGAATACCATTCAGCCTTGAAAATGAAGGCAATTCTGATACTTGCTCCAACATGAGCTAACTTTCAGGGTGTTCAGTTAGGTTAACTAAGCCTATCTCAAAATGACAAGAACTATAGAAGTCTACTTATGTGGGCTCCTTAAGTTATTATTGGATTGTTTAAGCTCTGGAGATAGATTGTGGGGATGGATGCATATGTGCTTCATACCACCAAGCCATCTATCGGGAGATGGCTATGACGGTGCTGGAAGGAAAGGGGCTGGAACTTGAATTTCCTATTTGGTTATCTGCAGGTTCATTTGCTCTTGAATTATGCATGGACAGAAACTAAACAGTTTATCTTAAAAATCACTCCAAGGCTTTTAATAAAGCTTTACATTTCTTCATACCACAAAAGTTGGCCATATGCATGGCCCTTACTTCTGAGCCTTCTGTGATCTAGTCCAAAAGATCTGGCAATTTCTAGCACTTTTAATCATCCTGCCAGGCTCGTGACAGGCAATCTCGGACATTCACCACGATTTTATTACTTCATTACAGGGTAATCTTTCAGAACACATCATAAGCAATAATTTAGGTGTCTGGATGTTTGTTAAAATTCAAGTGAATGTGGGATCACCATAAAATAAATGCCCATAACAACTGGGTGGACAAAAGATGAAACCCGCCTATCTGCAAGAGGGGCCTAGCTTCACCCTAAAGTTCTCTTTGCCCCATAGCAAGATGGTGTCAGAAGCACTGAAGTGTGGTGAGGTTGAGGGGAGACATGTGTCTTAGGATAGGGAAGGTGTGGTGTCTGCTGAGAGCAAAGGGAATTTATGCACAGCCGTGGCAGGTGCCAAGGCAGGCACCAAGACAACCAAGAAACCAAGATAAAGAGATGGAAGCATTTCCCATACTCTAGTCACAGGGCAGGAGCCAGAAGTCCCACATGGTTGTAAAGGATAGCTAATGAACTTGGAGCTGAGAAGCTTTTTCAGGTTGTTGTCTCTCTCTCTCTCTCTCTCTCTCTCTCTCTCTCTCTCTCTCTCTCTCTCTCTTTCTCTCTCTTTGTGTGTGTGTGTGTGTGTGTGTGTGTGCGCGCGCGCGCGCGCGCGCACCTTGCAGTGCATACAGAGGTCAGAAGACAACCTCAGGCATCAGTCCTCCCTTCCACCTTGATCGAGACAGTCTCTGTTCACCACTGTATACAGCAGGCTAGCTGGTTCATGGGTTTGGGGTGGGATTCTCATGTCTCTGCATCCCCATCTCCATAGGAACACCAGAATCACAGACATGTGCTTTACAGAGTCTGGCTTTAGGAAGCGCTGGGGGTCTGAGCTCCTGTCCTCATTTGCTTTACCCAATGGGCCATCTCCCCAGCCTGGGGATGAAGATCTTGAAGCATCAATGCGTCATTAATTAAAAGTCTCATATCTTAGAAGGTGGGATGTGAAGCTTGTTACCTCCCAAGGTAGCAGATGGAGGGAGGATTCTTACTGTTTGTGAGCAGTTTCCTATTTGTCTTCCCTACAACAAACACATAGATGAAAAGATTTTACACATAAAAAAATAGAAATGCGTCTGGAGAGATGGCTGTGTTGGTGAAGTGCTTGCCTTCAGATGTGAAAATGCACACTTACAATCCCACCACTGGAGGGGCAGAGATAGCCAGATTGCTGGGGCTCACTGGTCAACTAGTCAGGCGGAGTTTCAAGACAGTGAGAGACCCTGACTCAAAAAGAAGGAAGAAAGGAAAGAAGAAAGGAAGGAAGAAAGGAAGGAAGATGGAAGGAAGGAAGGAAGGAAGGAAGGAAGGAAGGAAGGAAGGAAGGAAGAAGGGAGGAGGGAGGGAGGGAGGGAGGGAGAAAGGAGAGCATGTGGTAGGAGGGGGGTTGGCAGGACAGAAGAAAGACCCCTGAGGCTGTCCTCTGGCCTCCACAGGCACAGGCGCATGCATTCACACACACACCAAACACCGAAGAAGAAAAGCATTATATGAAGAAATATAAAAAGCTTAGTCTTTTAAAGGAAAATACTTTTGGCATTGACATGCAGAAACCTTACTTCAACAAAAATAAATGGCATGATGCAAAGTCTGCCCTGAAGAGCCTGAGCTAAGCGGGGCAAAGTGAGCATGAAAACCCTCAGGGAATCACCAGTGCTGCTTCAAGTTTGCTATAAAGTGCCGGGCAGCCAACCCTTGTCTGACTGCGGGTGCTGATGCTCTGGGTGCTATCTCTGAAGGTCACAAGAAGCCCTGTTGAGGATGAGATAAATGGTAATGGCTTTTTTAAGGATGAAGCCTTGGCTGGGGCCCATCTGTCACTGCACACCCCATCCATGCAGCCCACATCAATATTCCAGGGAGGGAGCAAAGGTTTATAAACTTTGTTTAACAAGGGAGTGCTTGCTCCTCCAGCCTTGCAGCCACTTGGACTGTTGGGTTCCTTCCTTCTCTGCCATCCTCCAGGGAGGAGCCAGGGGGATTTGTTAAATTCCCTTTGTAGTTCTTCCCATAAGTCTCAACATACCTATGAGCCTGGAACACAAAGGGGGGAAGCTATCTTTCTGCACTCCTGAGCCTTGAGCCTACAGCATTGCCTCCTGTTACACATTGGTTAAACCTACCCACATAGCCAGAAGCCATCACTCATAAGTGGCCAAGGGGGCCCACGAGGATATGTGAGACCTTCTCCTTGTTCATTTGTTTCTGTTTCTGTTGCTAGTGCTAGCCCCTGGTTGGGAGGCCCTGAAGGCTGGTGCCTGGTGGTTGGACAAGTGCAGATGGGAAGTTCCTGAGGCCATGTCCAATCTAACAAATGACCCAGGAGCACCCTGTGTGTGACCAACCTGTGGACAGGGCTCATCACTGGTTGTGACAAGTAGAAAAGAAGAGTCACCTATGCAGATGAGATCGGAAGAGAGGTTGAGAGGCAATAGCTTTGTCAGTAGAGTGCTTGGGATGCAAGCATAGGGGCTTGAGTTCAGATCCCTATAACCCATGTCAAAAGCTAGGCATGAACATACATGCATGTCTGTGATACCAGCCCTGGGGAAGCAAAGACCAGAGGATCCCTGAGGCTTGATGGCCATACAATCTAGTTGAATCGGAGAGTTCCAGAGTCAGTGAGAGATCCTGTCTCAAAAACTAAAGTGGAAAGCTATTGAAGACACCCAATGTTCTCTCCCACCCCACTCAACACATACACACACACACACACACACACACACACACACACACACACACACATACACACACGCCAGCACATATATATGCATACATACATGTATACACTATCATACACTGTATACACATACACACACAAATGAGAGGCTAAAAGATAACATGTCCTTTAAAAAGCGTCCAATTATCACACTCTCCCTAATATAGACCAAAGCAGCTCCATGAGTAGAGAACTATGAAGAAAAACTAGAAGAGCACATCGGGACACTTAAGATACAGAGGGCCCTATCTGGGGAAGATGAGCAAGACAGGAGAGTGGCTAGAGGTGAAGCTTCTGATAATTTGGTACTATACAACCATGAAGACCTAACTTTGATCCCCAGCTGAACTTGAAGCCATGTACTTGTGATCTTGTTGCTGGATGAAGGGACAGGAAGAGCCTTTGGGCTCACTGACCAGCCAGCCTAGCTAAATCCGTGATCTCCAGATTCAGTAAGAGACATATTTCAAAGCAATAAGATGGGGAATATTGACCTCTGGCCTACATATGCATACACTCATGAATATATACACAACCCCACATACACAAGAAGGCTGAATTTGTCTGGACAAATGTGTCCAGACACGTGTTCACATTCTGTCAGTATGAATGCATGGTACAGAGGTGGCCAGGTACCTTGGAAGCACAGCCTCCCCTATGATACAGGAAAGGAATTGCAAATTGACGGAGTGGCCATTCACATCACATGTCTTCACCCTCCCCTGCCTCCTAGGCCTACAAAACAGCAGACTTCTATCACAGAGGGAATGATCTTCGCATGTGGCCTCAAGGACTAGGGCTCCATTAGTTCTCAGTGTACAGATCACCCAAGTCCCCCATCTGTGGTAGCTCAAGAAAAGCTGGCCTCAAGCCTGCTTCCAGACCCAGGCTCTTGACCAGAGAAAATTGTGCTGGCCAGCTCCAGACAGCTGCAAACTTGACCCAGACAACAGCTGTGGAAGGCAAATCATCTTGCTCTTTGTCTTTGTGCTTTTAACAACGCAAGGGCCCCTTAGACAGGTCTTTTGGGGACTTAAATGGGTTGCCATCATTTCAACATGTTTTTCTGTGTTGGTGGGTTATTTCCTAGTGATAGTTGGCTATATTCTCTATTCTTTTTAGGTATCTCTTATATTCAGCCATATATATATGAAAGTGGCCCTAAGACACAGGACCATCACATGTCTCCCTGCTCCAAATCCTCCAAAGCCCCCTACCACAGAATCCAGAGGGACCACTACCCCAACCTCTAACTTGACCCCACTCTCTTCCAGCCCACTCTGCCTCAGCCCCATCAAAGCTCTTTTCCTCTTGACAGCCTCACCCCAGCCCCATCTCAGAGGCTGCTGGAATGGTCTAGAGAGAACACTTCCACCCTACCCCATGCTCACATACCCCTGACTCTCTTTTACTTCTGTTTCTGGTTCAGGTTGAGCATCCCTAATCCAAACATCCCAAATCCAAATTGCTCTAAAATCTGAAAATTCAGAACCTGGACTGAAGGTGACACCACACAACCACAGACTATCCCACAGTGACAGAGACAACTTAGTTTCCCAATGGTTTGATGTTAAAAAAAACTTGGTTTCACAGACAAAATTACCGTAAATATTGTGTAAAATTATCGTTAGCATGTATGCAGCAGGGGTATAGAAAGCATATATAAATTTCATGTTTAGACTTGGGTCCCCACAAGGTATCTCATTACATGTAGATAAATAGTCCCCCAAAATCAGGAATATCTGAAATACAAACCCTGCTGATGCTAAGCATCTGGTGTAAGGGTGTGTTTTCTGGCTAGTTCTAGCTAAGTTAAGATGATGTTTATTTATGCATTGATTGTCTCTTGACCACCATGAAAGCTCTCTGTGGAAAGGTTCTTTGTCTCATTACTATAGGCCCACCTCGGACCCCTCACTGCTTATACCAGTTCCTGGCATTCAGGGGTGGGTAGACAGGGAATATTTGTTGAATCAAAAATGGGTGACATCAGCAATGCATGAGAATCTAGTAATAGAGACCACTCATTTTTATTTTCATTTTTTGACAGCTCGCCCCTTGGCAACTTATTCTCACCTTGATCATACAGCTTTCAACTAAACTGCTGTAGACAACCTGTTTCCAGCCAGAACACCTGCTACCCTCCCAGGGGCACCTCCATCCTTGGCCCTCTAACAACAGCTCTCCTCTCCACACACCTACTTAGAACCCAGGTCTGGTCTCCAAGTAAACAAATTTACCCATCCACCCCATCCTGGCACACCTTTCCTGCAAAGCACATGGCACTGCTAGGCAGACGGCAGCTGGCATAATCACGAGGTTTGTAATGTGCAGCTCTGCAAGGCTGCAATTAGCATTTGACAAGCTCTTTATGGCCCACAATTGAAATGTCTGTGGTGTTGTAATTCAGTTCCTCCTTGAGGTGAACATGCTACTAACCTCATCTAGAAGACTAGATGAAACGCCTCCTCACACTCCTGCCCTCCCAACCAGTGCACATGGCACATGATTCTTCTCTCTCATGCCACCTCCAAGTTTCTACCATTATTTTCCTTCACCATCCCTGACGCTGATACCAAGAACTGGGGAGCGCACAGTGGCTGAATTCTTGCAGATGGACAAACTGAAGAAGTTGAGGATAAAGCTTCAGGTAGATGTCTCACTCTTTTCACTCCCCCCCCACACACACCCCGACAGTTGAGAATGAATGCCCTTGATCTTCAAGACATCCCCACCCCCATACATCTAAGGTTCTAAGGTGTGTCTGGCCTACTGGTCTACCTGAGGAGAGGAAGCCCACCTGTTTGCAGAACTAACTCTTCAGAATGCAAATAAAGTGTTAAGCAAACTTCCCCACTCATTTCTGATCTAGGACAAAACTGTCTTAGCAAATGACCCAGGGGATAGCTCTGGGACACAGTCACAGCTGTCATGAAGAATGGCCAACATCCTCACAGTCATCAAACAGCAGTCATGCTCAAACTCAGGATGCAGTCAAGAATGCTGCTTGGACCTCTGCTTAGTCCCATCCTCAAAGTGGACCAGGAGCAGTTAATCCATTGGGCAAAGGAGGCTGACAAACGCATGGCAATAAGAGGAAGGGGCAGTCCTAGCTGTATATCATATGACTGTCTACATGGGAAACTCAAAGAACCTCGTGGGAAACCAATAGAATTAATAAGAATGTTCAATTGGGCCTTGGGTTCTGAGAGTAATATGCTCACAGATCAAGGTTTTCCACACATAGAAACAGTCAGTGAGAAAATACCCCTGGGAATGCTCGGTGACTGCAGCAGCAGATCATTCACACTGCAGCAAAGAGGAAATACCACTGGCTAATTAACGCAGCGAACTCAATCCCAATCAGATGCATGCGGAAAGGACTCTCATGGCTACAGATGCTCCAGAAATACTGGCTGATGGAGTTGAGCCTTAGAGAATCTCCAGCCTCTACATTGATTTTAAGCTGGACATGGTAGCACATGCCAGTAGCCCCAGTACTTGGGGGTGGGGGGGCAAGGAAGAATTATCCAAGTTCAAAGCCTGCCTGGACTTCAGAGCAAGACACAGTTTCAAATATCAAACAAACAAAAATCAATTCAGTGCTCTTTCAAGTGTAGGCAGTCTCAAAACTGCCAAGTGCAGGTCTTTGGCCTGGTCTCCACAGTTTTTATTTTTGCAGTACTGAGGATTGAAGCCTGGTTTCCTGAATGCTATTCTGGCACTCCAGTTACATCCCAGCCTTTCCCTATTTTTTATCCCAAGACAAGGTCTCACGAAGTTTGGTTCTGAACACATGATCTGCCTGTCACTATTATGGTGCTGTACACATTCAGGAGCTTCACTAATGCCACTGTCTTGATTCCGATGCTACTGTTGTGATTACTATGCCACTATCTCAATCACTATTGTGATTACAACATCACTGTCATGATCATGATTTCAATGCCACTGTTGTGATTGCTGTGCCACTATCTTGATCAGTATGGCATTGGTTGTTGTGATCAAAACCACAATGCCACTGTCATGATCTCTTTTGATCACTATCAGGGTTGCCATCCTACTGTCATGATCACGATATTGCTAACACAACCAGAATGCTGCCATTTCAATCACTATGCCAGTGTTGTCATCACAATGCTGCTTTTATGATTATGATGCCACTGTCTGGAATCCAAGGTGACTAAGGATTTGGGGCAATGATTGGAAACTTCCTAGGACATCAACACTGTAAAAGATGACAGTTTATGTCCCTGCAAACTGACAGATACCTGCAGATTTGAGCCAGAATTTGATCTTTCCCAAAGTGCCCTCCCCCATATATATGATGAAGATCAAATCCAGAGACTTGCCTGTGCTACACAAGTGCTGGACGGCTGAGTTCTATCCCCACCCGCAAAGCTTTATGGAAAGGAAGGTGCCAAGTCTTATTGTGCTTTTAGCTCAAGTAAAGAGTCAGTGCTTTCAGCCAAGAACTTCCTTGATGCCTATTGCATGGACATGAGTGGGGGCATTTCTGTACCATATACTAAAGTGCAATGTGAGGTCAGGGCAATTTTATTAACAAGGCAAGAGTCCAGAAAGTGTCAACTTGATCAACTATACGGTAGGTGAAGAAGGAAGTCATTCAACAAATGATATTGGAGCCTTGGTTTACCTGCTCATAAAAATAAATTTTATCAATAGATGTTCATTCTATTAAGAGTTCTGGGAGCTGGTGGGTAAAGTGATTGCTGTTCTACAGTGAGGACCTGACTTGGGACCCCTAGATTCCACATAAAACCTAGGTGAAAATCCCAAAGCTGGAGAGGCAAATTCAGGCTTGCTGATCAACCTGGTTGGACTGGTGAGTTTCAGATTCAGTGAGGGACTCTGACTAAGGTGGAGAATGATTGAGCAAAATGCTGGCATCCCCCTCTGGCCTCCACGTGCATGTGGACACAACTTCTCCCCCCAACACATGCACACAAAATTCTACATGTGTTAAAGTTAAATATTAAATTGAAACTATTATGAAACCAAAGATAAGATCTAAGAAGGTTAATTACAAAGCTATGGAGTGCTGTGGGGGTTTCTAGGCAGGAGTCTAGGGGCAGGAAATATGAAGATGTGAATCTTGTATGAAATTTCAGAATCTCCTATGTTGAAAAGAAACAGAAAACTAAAAGGCAGGGGTAAAAAGTGGATGCACATTTACCACTGGCATGGGACAGAGGCCATGTACATCTAATGTCGTTCACAAATCAGTAGGAGAAAGCACTGCATATTCATAAAAACAGGCAAGAGCTATGACAAGTCCATTCACAAAAATGGAAGGGCTCATTAAACATCTAAATACATTCAACTTTTATTTTTCAGTGCTGGGAATGGAACCCAAGGGCCTCATGCATGTTCAGCAAATGCTCCACCGCTAAGCCATATTCCTAGCCCAACCTTACTAACAAAGAAATGCAAATCAAAATTTATTAACTATCCAAGGAGCACAGCATTTTATTCAATTTTTACTTAGTCCTAACTCCCAGTCAGGGGCTCCAGCAAAGGGTCTCCTACCTATCATTGGCTACCCACCTAGACAGGAAATCCAGGGCAGGATACCATTGCAGGGACTTGCAGGTGGCTTTGTGGGCTTCCTCACTCCTGTCACCTTCCAGTCCCGAGGCTTGAGCTTAAGTGTCAAAACTGCCCAAGCCACACTGATTTACCTTGAAAGAGGAATAACTATTACAGGGGTGATGCATATCAAGCCATAATGTCAGAGATAAGGATGCATCAAAAGGCATCCATTTCCCATCCTCTTGGGTCTATCCAAGACTAAATCCTAAGAAACAAATGTCAGAAGCTAAAAAGATGACTCATGGGTTAAGAGCACTTGCTGCTCTCACAGAGGACCAAGGTTAGGTTTCAGCACCCACATCAGGTAGCTCACAACTGCAACTTCAGGGGATCTGAAAATCTCTTCTGAGCCCCATTGACACCTGCACACACATGGTGCACAGACATACTCACACATATAGATAAAATTAAACAAAGACATAAATAATCTTTTTAAGATTGAAAATTAGAGAAACCAATCTCAGGGAAGCACACATACTTTGAAGGCTATGCATGCAGTGTTATTTAAGATAACACACACACACACACACACACATACACACACACACACACACACGTGCACACAATACACTCCCAAACTACAAACCATTCACATATTCAACAACTGATTATTCAAATAAAACAACAGCCTAGTGGAATAGCAGGAAGCCTTGTACACATGTAGAGAGGATCCTAAAAGGTCTAGAAGTCTCTTGATAAAGAATTAAAGTGTAGGGTGACAGCATATTTTGCCACATTTAAAAACCAAAACCACCCCCCCCCAAAAAAAACCCATGGAGGAGATTAGGATGCAGCAAACAGATGAGCAGGATTTAGGTTCCTAAATGTGTGATGATAACAACATGACATCAGCAGTGATTTGTGAAAGAGTGGAGTTATGGGTGATTTTTGTTTTCTTTTTAGGTGCATGGTCCCAGTTCTGTATAATAAACACAGTAGATACACAAGGACCCCATAGTATGGTATTGGCAAATGTCTCCAGAGAGCCACTACCATGACACTCAGTGATACCCTTCCATTCTCATGTGCCTGTGCTCTTCATTCTGGAAAGGGACTCTTGATTCCAACATGGCATGCATGTCTACTCTCAACCCAAATACGTGAGTGATGCTCTCCAATAACTCAGGTTTCTGGTACAGCCCACCTGCACTGGGCAAAGTATCTCTTGGTAGGCTCTATTTTGTCTCCATAGTGCTCTCTGCTTGAGTTCCCTGCCTCAGGGACCAAAGCCAGTATCTTACTCCAGACCAGGGACTGCATCACCTCCCTATCTCTAAACTGCCCCTGATGTCCTTATGAGCAAGGATCCAGGGTCCAAGGCCTCCTTGACCATATAACCATATTCAAGGCATGCTCACCTGAGTGTTCTTCTCACTGGGCCTTAGCCTTTGGGCTTCCAGGTCTGTCTTGGTGATGCCCAGGTTTACTATAATCAATGGCCAATATTCTAAGAAAGCTTCACCTCACCATCTGCCCCTCCCTCTTCCTATACCATCCCTATATGACGTCTGCTCACCTGGCCTGCCTTGTTAGCATCCTAGCTGGTCAGCTCATTCACAGCCCCATGGGTGTTCCCACCTAGTAACTTTCCAACTCCAGACCCTCAGACAGATCCTTGCCTATGAATCCCCACTGGTCCCCTCCAGAATCCCTGTCCTCCCCAACGCCACTGCCGTCGCCATGGCCACTGCTGAGAGCTGCAACTCTTTGCTGTCTTCCTTTCTGCCACTTTCACAGCCTATCAGATTGGGGGCGGACAGGGGAGGGCATCTACAAAGTTCTCCTAAGCCACTTCTACTTTATCTTCTGCCTGTAACTCAGGGTGCCGAACTCTGAATTCAGGTTGCATCCTTGGCTGGGTTCATAGCTTCCAAAGAAGAGAAATGTTCCTTTCACACACATCTAACTTTGTCCCTTCTCTGTGGTTGACATGGTTTCCTTCCCTCCTCCTGTCCCACAGGATGTTTCACTACCAGCTGTTAGAGAAGAGGCAGGGCCTGAGGGTGTAGCATGTATGAAGCCCTGGGTTTGACCCCCCCCCCCAGCATTATATAATCTGGACATGGTGCAGCACAGCTGCATAGGAAGTACAGGCAAGAAAGCCAAGAATCCTGCCAGGTCGAGAATCCCCCACTCTTAGTGATTTCTCGTCTCTCAACTCCCACCCAGCTCTGTGACTATGAGGCACCTACTTATCCTTGTCCCATTCAAACTGAGGCCCAGTTCTGCAGAGGCCTCTCTCTCCTGATGGTCACAGTCTTCAATCTGATCTATTTCTCCTATGTTAGGCTACTGTGTGACTCCACCCTTCTCTTTCCCCTTCTTTTTTCCTCCTTCTCCATCTCCCCACCCCTCAGATAGAGGGTCTAAACTCAGTCAAGGGTGACCTTGAACTTCTGATCCTCTTCCCTCTACTTCCGGTAAGCTGAGGAGGTGGGGAAAAACCTGACCAGTTATGAAGGGTGAGACTCCTCCATGCTCTGACTTAGCAAGACTCTTGAGCAAATGTCAAAGGTCAAGGCCTAGGTACAGAGCATCAGAGAACCTAAGAGCTGGATGATCTGAGACTTCCTGGGCTATGTCACTGCTCAGCATGTCACTCCTCAGCACAGGGCTCAAGATTCACACACAGCCCTTCAGCTCCTGACCCTACAGCTTCCTATCTCAGGGTAACTAGACATCGTGAGACTCCATTGCATAGGCCCTGGACACCTGCCATGAATGAATGGTACAGGAGGAACTGGTGCATATACTCCAGGGATGTGGACTGGGACCGATGTTACCAGCATCAGTTAATGCTGGTGTATAGTGGTTTCTCAGTCATTTGCAGAAGGGAACCGGGAAGGCTTCAAGGAGTTCAAGGTCAGTGGAAGAGTTTCTCTCAGAATGCCTCATGGGTCACAAGGGGCTGGGATTCTTCTCAGACCTCTAAGGCTCATTGGCTTTTTGTTCCCACACAGTTGACTTCTGAGACCAAGTGGTACATATTACATCACACCATGAAAAAGAGTTCTAAGAAATGAGGTGAATGGAACAAGAGGAAATTTGTTTTTTAGCTCTGATACCTGAAATGCTAATTCTTCTAGCTTAGCATTCATAGCAAAATCTGCCCCCCACACACACACACCCTTAAAGGTACAGGCAAGACTCAGAGTCCTTATGGACAACCACTACAGAAAACTTGTAGTTTAACATATGACATGGAGAGTTCAAGAATCAGCAGGTGCACCTAAATGGTTCATCTTCTCTATCTTGCTGAGAAGTCACTGAGATTTTTGTAAAATAACCTTCACAGGGGGCTGGAGAGATGGCTCATTGGTTAAGAGCACTATTTGCTCTTCCAGAGGTCCTGAGTTCAATTCCCAGCCACCACACGATTCATAACAACCATCCATAATGAGATCTGATGCCCTCTTCTGGCCTGCAGGATACATGCAGACAGACACTGTATACTGTATATCATCATCATCATAATATAAATAAATAAATAAATAATAACCTTCACAGAATTTACAGTCCCTAGTTTCCAATTCTCTTCACCTACCCAATTCAGCTCAATGCAGTAAGCAAGGTTGGCTCTATACACCTTGTTCTTCGTGAACTCAGAGGAACCCAAGGGATTCTCACGTTCACATTTGAAGGTCCTATCCCCACTCTGAGCATGAATGTTGGACTCACAAATGGTAAATTTTCCTAACAACCTATGGGAGCATGGCCAACACTCTTCAGACAGTCAGGAATGACATACCAGAGATACATACTGTCTGGCTATGTGTCAGGCAGGGTGACCAAACACTAACAGCATTGGTGCTGAGGGGATGTGCAAAGCATGGTGGGAAGGAGGCCAGTGTAGGCTGGATGCTGCTGATGTCCGAAGTTTCAGGGAGAGTATTGGGAATAGTCTATTTCCTATCTATAAAGAGATGGAGCAGGGTGACTGGAAGGACTGACTGGTGAAGGGTCTGCCTGCTCCTATGCTTGGTCATTTGCCAGGATCACCATATCATCCAGCATTTCTTGAGGATAGTGTTTGGCTTCAAGCAAGAAGACCCCTACCAGAGACAGCATTGCTATTCCTACAGAGGGGTGGGATCATTTCCTTCAGTCTCATGATCTGAGGTAGCTCCTCTCCAAAACTCAAGATGCTAGCTAGGCTTTTGGATACCACTCAGAATGCACTATCTAACTAGAGTCAGTCACCAGAGGCCTTAAACTCCTAAACTTTCTTGTTTGGTTTTCTTGTTTGCTTCCTGTTTTGAGAAAGGTTTCTCAAAATAGACCAGGCTGGCCTTGAGCCTCTCGTTTCAGCCTCCTAACTGCCAGGATCACAGGTGTGCACTGTCACCCCTGCTAAACTGCCTTCTCATACATCTGAGACACCTTGAAACCATAGCATTTGTTTGTTCTGTTGGGCCTTGAATCTATGCTGACACCTGACTTCTGCCTTTTATGGGATGAAAGACTCCAACTGCCCATTTTCTTCCCTAAAAAGTAATTTCCGACTTAAAAACAAGAATAGATGGCTCGATCTTGACATCTCCTGCCCTATTTCTTCTTAAAACTGAAATGAGCTCTACTTAGGCCCTATTATCTCCACTGTACTGTTTCTCCTGTGACTTGCAGGGTCCCTGCCTCTCACAGTGGTGGGTGCTGCCACAGCGGTGCCGTATCCTGGCTTTTGTCATGAGAGGCTTTCAGGGTTGCTACCCCAGTGAAGCAGAAGATAACTTGGAACCAGGCATGGTAGTCGGGCCTGAAATCCCAGCTACTTGAGGTGATAAGACAGTAGCATCACAAATTCATGGCCAATTGGTGCAACATAGTGAGACCTATCTCAAAATTTTAAAAGCTTTTTGTTTGTTTTTAAAGTTAGATGAGGCTATAGCTCAGTGGTAAGCTATTTGCCCACCATGAATGAGGTCTATCCCCAATGTTGGAGAAAACAATCATGTAGAAACTGTCTTTCCCTTTTACAATTATGGAAACAGACAACAAAACAAACAAACAATATCAAAAGTAGAGCCTGGGACCAAGTGTTCCCAGCCCCGGGTCTGGGTTCTGAACACAGTCCTCCTTTCCCCACAGCTCCCCTCAGCCATTATAACTCTCTTTCACTCAGCACCCAGCACTGAGTCTTTTTGGTAAAAATCCAATTTAGTCTTTATCCATCAACTTCTTTATCAGTGCTGTGTGAGAACCACTGTATTGCTCGGCTCAGAATCTCTTCCTTCCAAATGCATTTTCCAAATGGCTCATCATTCTCTGCCCAGAGAAGAAGTAATCTGAGGCAGGCTGTAACAGGGCTGGAACCTGGCAGTTCTCAAAAGCAAAACCATCCGTCGCCCCAGCTGGAAAGCCAGGGCTCTATCCTTCCCAGGCAGGCTGATTAATCACAAGAATCCAAAATGACAGTGGGCCCCAGTGGCTCTGCTGTCTCTAAGCCCAGGCTCTGCTCTCACAGAGGGGTCATGGGAACAGAAGATCCTGCACACATCTCCCACCACACTCATGTTAACAGAGACAGGTGCTGGGGATAGGCGAAGTGTGTGGCTCCCCCAAACCCCAATCTCTGAGGGAGGCCTTCTCTGTAATGCCAGCCTGGCCTCCCACCAGCCCAGCCTGACAGGAGGAGCAGTCCCGGAAGTCAGCACTCACAGCCAGGCCTGGCAACCTGTCTTCTTATGGCTTTTGTCCACATTTACTCCAGCCTGGGCCATGCTCCCTTGCTTCCTTCATCAAGAAAGCCATTAAGAGAAGTGTGAAGCTCATTGCCTCCATTCTGTCCACCTACAGACCCAACTTCGAGTAAGCTTAACATTACTCCTGGGCCCTCTTCAGGCCCTGAGTCATTTTTCCATTGTTCAAATTAGAATGTTCCCCTGGCAGACTCTCTATATCAAACAAGGCTGGTCCTGCACCCATTCAGTATTTTCAAGCATGGCTGGTTGTGCCTCCTAGCCTCTCAATAAACATTCATTCCCCTGCTGTTAGATAGAAGAGCAGGCTGAGTAAGTTACAGGGTTTGCAAGTCACAGGGAGCCTGAGCCAAACCCCAGTTCTGTCTAACCCATCCTCCTTCCCTTGCACCCTAAGCTTTGTAATGTTCCTGAAGGTTACTTGCTCAGCTTCCAGGTGACTGGAGGGGGTATGTCCCACAGGAAGCCTCTTTGCTGCCAACACTGTCTAGAAGCCAGGACAGAGAGGAAGCCCTAGGTGAGCCCTGACTGGTTAAAAATGTGCTTTTGAGGCCCTTGGCCCAAGGATAATGGCCTTCTAGGTCCTTCCCACAGATTGTCATTAGGTGCAGCCACATCTGAATGGCCCTCACACTAGTTCCCTCAAGTCCTTCCTCCTGACCTTGGCTCACTAGTTCTTTCCTCAAATAGGTCTGTGACTACTGTCCTTCAAGGCCAGCTCACAGGTCACCTGCTGTGAGTCACCTCTCCTCTGTGCACTTACAGCTCTAACATGTGCTCCTTCAAAGAAAATGTTCTACCAACCTCTTCTCCCTCTGTTTATGTGGTAGATGTACCTACAGCACTACATACTGAGGCAGCATTGAAGCCAATGGCATTTATAGCTTGAGAGTTCATGCCATCCCTGTGTCTTTTACAGATGCTTTTGGAAGCTAAGTGTGGTGCTATTCAATTGCACACCTGCAATTCAAGCACTCAGAAGACAGAGACGGGAGGATTGCTGCAAGTTTAAGGCTAGCCTGGTCTACATAGGAAGTTTGAACAGATTGTTCGGGGCTATATGGCCAGGCCCTGTCTCAAACAGAACAAAACAAAAAGAAGTTTAAAATACCTAGTGACTCTGAGAGAATGCCAAATCAATCAGTCTGTGTAGATAATTCCGGTGCATCTTACCGCTGGGACTCCTTACAACTCTTTGAAGTTTTTCCTTTAAAAAAATTTTATTCAGCCAGGCCTGGTGGGGCACGCATTGCAGCACTTAGGAAACAGAGTCAGGCAGGTCTCTGAGTTTGAGGCCAGCCTGGACTACAGAGTGAGTTCCAGGACAATGAGGATTATACCTAGAAACCCTGTCCCAAAAAACTAACTAAGCAAATAAATAAAATTATTTAGTGTTTTTGCTTAATATGTGTATGGGCATTTTGCCAGCATGTACATACGTTTACCACATGTGTGCAGTGCCCAGAAAAGGGCATCATATCCATGGAAACTGCAGTTTGTCGTGAGCTAACTTGTGAATACTAGGAAACAAACCTGGGTCCTTTGCAAAATCAGTCTCTGAGCCATCTCTCCAGCCCTGAAGCCTTTCTTATTTGGAATTTTTGTTTGTTTTCAATTGTTTTGATGGAGACAGAGTCTCTCTCTGTTGTTCACACTGAGTTCAAACTCCTGACATCCTCCTGCCTCAACCTGCTAAGAACTAGGATTACAGGTGTGATGGCCTTTGTCCCCACCTCCACTTTTCTCCTCTACAGTGGTAGCTCTATGAAGAACTAGGGACAGCATAACTTTTACAGATGATGGACTCAAAGCATAGAGAAGCCCAGCAACTAGTTCAAGGCCATCACCAGAGAACAATGGAGCAGGTGACTCTTGACACATCCAGAACGCCATCCACTAAACTACCCTGCTTCTGACCTAAATGGTTTGCCTTTCGATGTTAAAGAAATGTGTTTCTCAGCCAGGACAGCAGATCATCTGCCTCTGGCCTCAGATCCAGCATTCAGCCCTAGCAATCTGCTCCTCAATGAGCACCTCCTAACACCTTTCCCATTAGCAGCACAGTTGTGATTTTATCCCAAAGTGTTACTTTAACAATGTATTTAACACTACTTACACAGAACACATTTGCTTAGCACCAACAGCATGCCAAGGACCATGCTAGGTGCCCAGACAGAGGCTTCAATCACACACAAATGTCCCTGGCCACCTGAAGGCTCGGACCTGGGTGCTGAGATCCCTCAGGTGGAAAACAGGTGCAGGCCTACTTTTGTGGGCTGGGCAAGATCTCAGCTAGGGAGTAGGGGAAGTAGAAGACAGCAACAGGTCTCAACAAGAGAGAGATAGGGGCCTCACTGGGCTCCGAGCCCAGGCAGGAATCACCACTAAGCTTCCAGAGTTCCTCCAGCAATTTCAACTAGAAATACCTTGTCAAAAGTTAGTGGCTGACTCTGCCCAACTCTTCAATGAAGGGTACCTGTCAACCCTCACAGTGACCCTGAGCATTTCATCCCCATTTCACAGATGGAACACAGAGGCTCAGGGGTCAAGCAGTGCATGCTACATGTGTTACCTGATTCTGAATAATTTCCCACACTGTCTGGCTGTCTCCCTGCAGCCCACACACTAGCAAGCCATTATAAACTTCTCAATCAGCCTCCCTCCAGTCCTTCAGCTGGCCCTCATTCATTCTACAAGTATTTACTGAGAACTTTTTGTGTGCTGGAAACTATGCTGGACACTCTAGGGAGCTAGAACAGATCAGTTCTCACCCTCTGGAAGAACAAAGACAGACTAACATTGACTGACTATTCCAACAAATGTCAAATGGCAACTGTACACTCACTGGAAAGGAACAGCCATAGTTCTTAGAAAAACCATGATGTGCGGGTCTTTCTAAGTCAGAACAGAAGAAACACATTCAAGCTTGTTCCCAATGGAGGAAGAAAGGTGGCTGAGGCATTGCTGACAGTGGCAGCTTGCACAAAGGCCCTGTGAATGAATGAGCATGCTCACTTAGGAGGCTCAAAGGACCACATAGCTGGTCCCAGAGGAAGATGAGGAGGGTGCTCTGCATTGGCTCTGGGAGTTGATAGGGCTGACCCTGGAGGATCTCCAAGATCATGGGGAAATCCTGTTGCCAGTCCCAGAACAACAGTGCCTCCCTTCAGGGTATCAAGCAGGGAAATCATGTAAGCAGTGGTATTGATGCTTTGGTGTACAGGACAGTAAAAGACAGCCCTTGTGCCATTCTCCTTCTCATGCACAAGGGAACCATTCCTGGCCCTCTTCCTCCGTGCACTGTCTAAGGACCAGCTGTTTCTGGTACATCTATGCATGCCCCATCCTCACCCATGCCTTGGCCCTAGCTGTGCTTAGGAAGGTGATCCCAGTTAGATACAGGAGGCACAACTCTTGCCCTGGAGATGATCTGAGTCTAATAGGAGACACAAACACTGACACTGAAGTCAGCACAACTGGAGGTGGCACATTCCCCCAAGAGCCAAGTTCTCCAGGTACAAAGGAACAGAGAGAGGATGTGTGTGAACCAAGTGTGTAGACAGATACGCTCAAAGTGTGCTGAGAGTGTGGAGCTGAGGGTGTGTGGCTGAGTGGGCTGGCTGGGTGGGAGGAGAGGATGGAGCTGAACTAGAGGGAGAACAAGCAGTTGGGGGTGAAATTCACCAGGGAAAACAACCTATCTGTGGTGACATCATGTTTATATTCTAACGAATAAAGTTTGCTTGAAGATCAGAGGATGGAGCTAGCCATTAGCTAACCATAGAGGTCTGGAGGTCTGTACAGACAGACAGGAAGTGAGATGGCTGGGTAGAGAGAGGAATTTAGGTGGGAGGAAACAGGAACTCGTCTCTTTTTCTGTGTGAGATTTTCATAGAGGTAAAAGCTCTAGTGGCTGGCTGCTCTGCTTCTCTGATCTTTCAGCTTTCACCCCCTAATGTCTGACTCTGGGCTTTTATTATTAAGACCTATTAGAACTTGTGTTACACCTATTATCTGAAAAAAAGAAAACTGATATTGTTGGGGTGGGGGGACAACTGCACCATGACACATAATTATGTATGTGAACATCTGTACACAGCTCAAATCTCAGCTCCTTCACCTTGCTCATCTCATCTGTGAAATGTGAGCAGGAATAGCCCTCTCCTTATGAGACCGGGAGCTCAGTGAATGACAGATGCAGCACTTCCCATGGTACCAACAGGCGAGAAGTGCAAGGAAAAGGGGGTGTCCTTCTTGCCCTGTTCTCTCATCTACCCATTTGCAACATCTGCCCACTTCCCTGTTTTTGGTTTATGACAATAACATTAGCTCTATGAAGACTTCCTAACCTTCCTAAAATTCCCAGGGACCTTCAAGGATCTAGAAGGGTCCACTGGGCCCCAGTTTACACTAGGGAAATGGAAACCAGTTCTCCCATCAAAGTCAAGATGTCCTCTGATCCTGGTTCAAGGGGCCATCATTGTGGGCTCTGGTCACCTGACACAGAGTGTCAGAGTGTCCTGGAAGCCATTCTGGGCCTTTGCATAGATGCCTTGGTGAAGGGCTAACTCCAGAAACAAGGCGATTTTCTTTTGATGATACAGCGATGGTGATTATTATAAGCGTGGCTGTTACTGTCGGAATCAGCTCCCTCTGAACCAAGTCAAGTGGATCTTGAACGGAGTGTGACAATATCGTTTTCTGTGTGCCCTTCCTGACCCCACTGCACACAGGAGCAGCAGTAATGCATGACTCCCCAGAGTCTCCGCTGGCTAGATTTCATCAGAACCCTGACCCATGAGATGCTTGTTAAGTGGTGAGAGAAGGGGTCTTGCTTTAGCCAGCAACTGGCACCCCTAGGCACCTATGAAGATGGATCTCTCTACCTTGGATCTACTAATTTTCCAGACAACAATGATGCTTCATCCTTCAGCAGCACGACACATTCAAAAAGAGCAGAAAGGTAAAGATTGGCTAAACAAACCCCCAGTCTGCCCAAACGGGATCACAATGGCCACATCTTTTATTTAGGCAAGAATCTTCTGATTTAAAATCATCTCATAACTAATTAGCTCTTGTTGGCACCTGGTCCTAACAGATTTGCTTATTTAATGGGGTCCAGATCTTCAGCAGCAGCAGGGAGACGATGGTTGTCTAACCTTGCTCCCTCAGTTCCTGAGTCAGTACTGACCACACAGATGTACAGAGAAGCTTGGCGCTTGGAAGAAGTCTTGCTATTCAGGGGATGTCCAGGCTTGGCACAAGACCACTTGACTCACCCAGACCAATGACTTGGCTTTATTCCTACAGTGTCTCCTGGGACCTGAGCCCGGCCCCACCTCCGTTGGCTCAGTGTGGTCTCTGAAAGTGTACACAGGGTATCAGAACCCAGCTCCTGAGTTACTTGAAATATTGTTCCAATAAACTGAGAGACGAGAACTTCTCTAGAACCCAGAAAGATTCCCTTCTTAGGTTGGCTATGCATTACAAGATGCTATATGTGTTCTTCAGGGAAGAGGAGAGTGGCATCATCTTGGCCTGTCATTCCCTGTAGAACATCCAATACAAGCCCTTTTCTCTCCCCATGACTCCTGAAGAATGTGTAAGAATGACCAGGAAACTCTCCCCAATGTGTGGCACCAAAACTCATCACCCACTTATTATACTGCCACTTGTGAATCCTAGAACAGCAAGCTGGAATCAGGTTTGTAGACCTGTTTGTTTGTTCTGTGGATATTTTTGGAGCTCCTATTCTACAGACCCAGGCCTGAGACAACACCTGGGGGGAATGTGGAGCTTTTGGTGCTAAGATGGTTCAGAGAGGCTCAGTCCAAGCTGCAGGTCACAGATAGCAGAGAAGACTTGCCAACAAGGTCAGTCACTGACAGTACAGCAGGACCCAGATCACTGGCCCTCTCTAGGACTCCTCCTCCTATATATCAGACTGGCACACCTGTGCATCCCTAGACAGCCAGGTACCCAGGGGAAGGCATTTCCCCAGCCTCTCAGACAAGCTGGGGAAGGTGTTCCATTGTAGCCTCTGCAGGCTGTTGTGCGTGGATCATACCACATGTGATTATGGCTTAGGCCTGTTACATAGCAAGCTCTCAAGGGCTGTTCCTGCTTCTCACTGAGGACTATATCACAGAATCTTACCCAGAACCTGGCAGAAAGTTCTCCCCTTCAAGTGGGTGTGGTACCAAGACCCCAAGGCAGGAGTATCCCTTGTTGTAGCAGCCAGGTGCACTGCTTACCCCCTTTGCAGGAACCCAAGATCAACATGCAACCTCCCAAGAAGATTCTAGAACCGTTCTTCAGGTCCAGCATGGAACCCCCATCTAAAGTGGACAGCCTTGGCTCTAGAGCTCCCCTCATGTCTGCCCAAGACTTCTGTGAGTGGCTCCTGAATCTGAAACTCCTTCCACTTAATTGTGCCCCCATGCCTCCTCTTTTCATATATATCAGAACAGTGCCATGGTCTGAACCTTAATTTGTTTTAGTAGCTATTAATTGTACAGAGTGACATGTTTCTAAAGACATGTCAGTTCAAGAACATCATTGCTTTGGCCAAGCTCACCATCTGTGCCCTCTCTATTCTTGCCCCAAAGCCTATTCTCTCACAGGTAAAACCTGAGATCTCTGACACCTATAAATTACCCCTTGGCATCATCTTCCTGAAGGACCCTAAATGGCAAATGTCCAGGACATCCATGTGTTCCTCTATATTTCCTAGATTCCTTTAAATTTAGGGGGAGGATAGTAACTATTTCTGGTCAAAGATAAAGGACCGGAAATCATACATATTACTTGCAAGAGAAGGCGACTAAAAACCGATTCACCTATGAGATGCCAGCACACACAGTGCCTTCCCGAGGGTGTTTTCTTGACACAATGTGAAAACAGCCTGTATCCCTTATGCTGCTTCTTGGATGAGAGTCAACAAGAAGGGCCTCTGACACACAAGACTTTGAGTTAAATATGCAACGGAGATTCCAGGGCTTGTTTGTTACTGCAGTGCCACCTGGTCCACTCTAACAGAAGACACTTCCTGAATATGTATTTGGTTCAGCAGCACTGTTCCCATTGGTTGTCTTGGACATCCATCTCCTAAGTTCCCTGCTGGGATCTCAGGTCTCTGTGTGGGATAATGTGTTCTCTGTGCCAATAAATAGGGAAGGCCAAATGCATAAAGAAGCCCCTTTAGAGACAGTTTCAAAGGCTCATGAAGCTCTAGCTCAGCATTAAACTTGCACTGAACAAGTTTACCAATCCCTCTCATCCCTTTTCTAAAGGAATCTGGAGACAAAGGTGTGTCTGTGGGTAGCCGTCCCAACTGAAGAATTGGTGAGGGATGAGTATGGTGAAGGCATGCCCCATTTGGGGGTGGGGCTCAGGAATTGGTACTGGTGGGGACTGCAGCAGATAGCACCAACTTGGCAGCGGAGGTCATTCTGGTTCCTAAAGTCACTTAGATCCTGACGTGAGAAGATAAAGGCCCCAGGAAGGTGGTCCAGACAAACCATCCTACAAGATACCAACTCACCCAGGTACAGTTCAGCTTAGCAGCCATTCACTCAGGCCATGGCATGCCCAGCTCTGCCAGCCCCCAAGAATCAGACTGGCCCCGCCAGCAGGCAGCTACAGCCCAGAGAGGGAGGCTAGACCAGCATGGCTGTCACATGAGAGAGAACAAGAGTTGGGCTGGAAAATGAACCCAATGAAGTCCTCAGTGCCTACATCCTCTGTCTCCAACACCCTTCTCAGCAGCAGTGTTGGAAAACAGTTTACATCCTGTTTGAAGCTTCCATGTTTCTTATTTCTTCCTCACAGCAGCTCTATGACAGCACAGCAACAACAAAATTCTAGCACACACTACATCCTGAGCATAGGTTTGGCTGCAGTGTTGTCCTCTCCCTGTCTCCTTATGCATCTGATAAGTGAAGAAACAGGCAAGCTGGCTTGCTAGGTCTCCAAACACGTAAGTAGCATGGAGACCCCAATCTCATGACCCTGAGCCTAGCCCCATTCAACAGGTATCAAGTGATAGCTGGAGGTGCAGGAGCAGAGGGCAGACCCCTGTCCCATCCTTGCCTGTCTTCTTTCAGGGACAAGAGCTGTCAAGAACATACGCTCCTCTGGGTCCCTTCTGATACCTCTCCTGTCCAGCCAGGTCACCGTGCCACACTTTTCCTTTCTCCCCCTTTTGCATCTGCCTCTCCAGCCCTGTTGAGACCCCAGCCTTTCTCCCTTCCGTTTCTAGGTCTCCAGATTTACTCAATCCACAGCCAGCCTCTGCTTTCCTACCAGATTACAGCCCAATTTTCTTCAAGGCACCCATACCCAGCCCTGGACTGCCTTTCTTCCCATAATGCCTGCCCTCAGGTACCACATCGGCAGGGGCAGAGGGGGGTCACCAACCTAACCTCTGTCCCATCCCTGCCTGTTTTCTGTCAGGGACAGAGCTGCCAAGAATATATGTGGATACCACCAACCTACGCTCTTAATATCCATACCCCTTTATCCAACTCTGATTTCCTGGTAGGTGCAAATTCTTCTCTGCTTTGTATTCCTGAGATTGGGCACAGCTGACCTTCTCTCTCTCTCTCTCTCTCTCTCTCTCTCTCTCTCTCTCTCTCTCTCTTTCTCTCTCTCTCTCTCATTTCATGGCAGACTGGTACATGGTACAGGCCTGTCACATCAATGCCGTGTAATTGGCTAGGGGATGAACTCATGACCCAGTTTTTGCCAATGATATGAGCCTAGAACCTCTGCTGGAGCATTTGGGAGACACCATTATTCATGCTGGATTTCCTGAGAGTGCAAAGCTGCAGTTGTGTGAGGCCATCTGCCACCACTCGGGACAGCATGCCTCACTGTGAACTAGAAAGGGACGAGCGCCAAGACCCAGAGAGGAAGGCATTTTTAAAGATCTTGCTGTGCCTCTGGAGACAGACACACCCGAACACAACTTACTCCAGACTTTGCTCAGTGATACAAACCACTAGAGTTTGGGTTTCTACAACAAGAGTCCTAAGCCTGGCACTTACTAAAGGCTGGTCAGTGGGACTACAGCCACTCAATGTGAGCCTAACCTAAAACAGCTCAGTACATCCCTCACCTCTCCCAGTAGAATTGAACCCAGAGCCTAACACATGCTGGGAAAACACTTATTTTGAGACAAGGTCTCACTAAGTTGTCCAGGCTGGTCTGAAATACACTCTGTAGCCCAAGCAGGCCTTGAACTTACGATCTTCCTGCCACAGCCTCCTGAGTAACTGGGTTTATAGTCTATGTCATCAAGCTCAGATCTGTCTGTTTTTATTTTTATTACCAACTGCATTGATAGAATTCACATACTATTAACACTCAGTCTTTTGGAAGCTTGATTCCTGAACATATAGTAGGTTCCTCCGTTGTGTAGCCATCCCCACTCTCATGCTTTATCCTGAGCTGAAGATGACAAAGGTTCTCTTGTCCTGCCCTCTATCTGCTGCTCACCTCTCTCAAGCTGAGCTCAGCCTCGTGAGGAACACAGACACAGCCTACAGCTATTTGGATCCTCTATAAAACACAATGCAGGGACGAGTGAGATGGCTGAGGAAACAACACTTGTCACAAAGCCTGGTGAGCTGAGCTCCAGGACCCACATAGTAGAAGGAGATAAATGAGTCTCTTAAGTTGTCCTCTGACTTCTACATGTGCTCTGCTGCACACATTAAAAAAAAAGTACAGCACATGAGAGAACTGGTAGTTAGCAAACCTGCTCAAGGAAAAGGCATGCTTGTCAATCATTTGTTTGTGCTGGGCTTTCTAAGCTGGATCCCTGCATCGTCAGAGTGAGCTTCCTCAGAGCTAGCTGCATGCTCGGGTTATGTGCCTTTGATTTCCAGAACTTGACTCTGTTCTATTACAGTTGTTTTTTTTTTTTTTTAATAGTAACAAGTCAGAAAACAGAAATCCAACAGCAGGGAAATGATGGAATTTGTGTGCATGGGACATAATAGCATATAGCCACTAAAAATCATGTTTATAAAATAAATTTGAAGACACAGGAAATGCACATGACCTAATGTTAGCTGAAAAAAATCGCAGGTACATAACATAGTAAACACTGACAACTGGAATAAATAATCCTAATTATTGGATGTAATAATTTTTTATAAAGGTGATTATGGGCAATTATTTTCTTTATGCCTTTCTATATTTGTCATTTTTTAAAAAATGAGAACTAATTATATCAGACCCACAACCATTATTTTTAGGCATATTCCTTGATTTTTATTTTCTTTTGCTAATGTGGCTACCAAAGAACTCAAATTCTTTCCATCTAAAATGCAAGTAGTGTAATCCACCAAGTTCACTTTTGTATCTGGACTGCTTTCAGAGCAAAGAATCTGATACTCCAAGGTGAGAGCTTCGAAGCCTCTACATAGCTTCCTCTTGTCTACCCTTTCAGTGCTTTGCTTGTGTTTTTATCGTGCAAGTCCTCCTGGAATCCATAAACAAGTGTTTGCTAAAGTGATGCAATACCACACCAAATAAGCAGAAGCCAGACAGCCCAATGATCTGTAATGATGCCTCCTTGTTATTGACATGGCACTGACAGAGGCCTTGAAAGTTCTAGGCTGGGCTTGGAATACCAGTCACTAAAGATGCTAGTACAAGTTCAAGGCCTGCCTGGGCTACGGAGTGAATTCAAGATCAGCTTGGACAGCTTATGGAGACTCTATCTCAAAATGAAAATATAGAAAGAGATCTGGGGATACAGCTCAATGGTAAAGCCTTTGGCGACTGGATTTAACCTCCAGAATTGCAAAAGGGAAAACAGAAAGTTCTGTTTTTCTCATCACAGAAGAGACTCAACCAAGGTAAACACATATAGGAGGCAAGCTGGCCTCTGAGACCAGATAACCTGTACCTTTCATCTTTTTTACAGGCAATGTGGACCAAGGTACATCCTGGCTTCCTTTAGTCACTAGCCATCGAGGCCCTTGACTAACATCAATTGTCAAAGTAAAGCAGGCAAGATTAGCCCACCACACCCATCCTACATTTGAGATTCCTGACCATAGTGACAGGCCAGCAAGTGAGGAGGCCGCTCTCACAGTCCACAAACACAGCCATCGCTCACTCCGAAGTGTCAAACACCTTTCACATCGCCCTGGATCCACTGCAAGTTCTCACACTGATTTTTCATTCACTCAGAGAAAATGTTAACGATGAGCTTACTTGGTGGGGGGAATAATTATAGCCCCTGGGCACTCTCCCAAATGTGATACCTCATGCAAGAGATGATATATTGACTGTCAGCCAGAATTCCCTTTTCTAGTGGTAACCTCCCTGACTCTCTTAGAGATTGTGAAACCAAGCAGGAGAAAGAAGCATGCTTAATATTTTAGCAGTGACTGAGTTATTCCACCTAAAGCCACAGCGTCTTACTGGTGGATCCACACCAAATGAAAGTGCAGGAAGGGAGGCAAAGTCATTTATCGAGTGCTTATGGTGTGCCAGACAGAGCACTGGCAGTGGAGACTGCTGGCATCTGTCAGCCCCCGAAGCTACCAGACAGAAGACGTGTAGCCACTCTGCTCTTGAGATGGACACCTGCATTTAGAGAGATTAGAGATTAGGTGCCTGGTTCAAGGCCATGGGTGGGCAGGGTAGGAGTGGGGATAACCTATTTCTGAGTGTTCAACCCTTAACCTCCAAGTCAGGCCCAGCTGACACCAGGCTGGAATTGTCACCCATGCTCCTCTCCTGTGTCTCCTTAAAGTTCCCACCAACTGAAGCGCCTCTGCCTCATCCTCTTGACTCTGGGCCGTCTCACTCAGAAAGCCACCAAGATGCACTTGAAACAAAAAAAATAAATAAATAAAATATGAAAGCTTTGGCCCACACCCTCCAACCAAGCACGCATCCCTCTGCTACCACAAGTGGACTGATAGGATACTTCTCAGAGGTTTGAAACACTCTGCAACACATAGTCATGATGCAAGCACAGCTGCCCCTGCCTGCAAATGTTTTTGTCTTCAAAGAACTGGCCTTTCCTTGTCCCCTTCAGAATATGTGTGAAGCCACAGGAAAAAGGTGCCAAGATATGCCTCTGGATAAATAAATAGCGCTCTCAATTGGAGTGTGCCAGTCCAGTACCCCTAAAGAACTTGAAATGTTCAGGAAAAAAAATGAGGGCGCCAGGAACGTCATTCGAAAGTGATTTCACACACGGTTAGCCCTGTACAGCCACCCAGCGTGCCTCTTCCTGAGGCAGAGGACGCCTCTGCCTGCAGCAACCTGCGCTCACCGCCACCAACTGCCACCGACTCCTTCACCTTTTATTTACAGAGCAGAACAGCAGGCTGCTTCATCAGTGAAGCGGGGGAGGTGGGGAATGAGATACAATCTACATTCTGCTCTTTTCCGGAGGTTATAAAAAAAAAAAAAAAAAAAAAAAAAGGGTCACGCAGGGGAGGAAGCCAAGCCCAGGTTACACTACCAGTGACATAGCGGGATTCTCCTTCCCTGAGGGGTCTGCCCCGGGGCTCCAGCAGAGGCATGGCCGGCCGGACCAAGGGAGCCCTGGAAGCCAGGGTCAAGAGCTGCACCTTGGCAGTGCTGGGCGATGCAAGAGGCGCCAACAGAGCTCACGGCAAAGGAAATCACTGCCCCCTTCAGGCCGCATCTCTCTCCCGAGGCTGCGACCGAAGAGTAGGGGCTCCCTGGGTCCGGAAAAACTCGCAAACACGACCTTGCGCTACTGTTCGCTCCTCCAGGCCCTCTCTTCGTCCTAGCCTCAGGGTGGGCAGTCAAGGTCTGAGCTGAGGCTTCTTGGAAACCTACACAGAGGGAATGAGAAGGAGCCTTGGGATAGAAAGGTTTTGGTTCTCCATCTCTGCTCAGAGAAGGAGACCGGAGGGGAACCCTCTCCTACACTCCAAGTCAAGGCTTCCACGACTCGGACGCCTCAAGTGTACACCTGTTCTGCTGTGCTTGCAGCTGCCGAACGAAAGTGGCAGCGCAGCCGGACCTGTCAGGCCACTCTATGAGCAACTAACCTGAGGCGGGAGGGGGGAAGGGGAATCTCCCCAAACCGCTCAAGCTACAGCTCGCGCTGGGCAGATCCAGGTAGCAGCGCTGCAGAGCCCTCGGCCCCAAGACTGCCCGTGGCGCGCGAGCTCTGAGCTGCAGACGCGCACCACAAGAGCAGTTCTGCCGGGAGCTCGGGCCCCTAGGGTCCCATAGCGTCTTGGCTTTCTTTGGGTCTGGGAACAGGCCCCATAGCTGGTCCAGCTGTGGCTGGCCCAGTTTATAGTCAATGCGCCTGTTCTTCCCACTTGGCACTCCACGACCCTAGGAGCTGCTCCTGGACAGAGACAACCACCGCAGACCTTTGGGGGGTCCAACCTCTACCGTCTCTATTCCTCCTCTTGTAAAAGGAGACCCCTTTTTTCCAACACACCCACACACACTCTCAGGGGTGGAAGGTTCTCACAGATCAGGGTCCCACCTGCACCAGCCAAGCCCAGTGGGACACTGGTGAGCACAGCCCGCGGTGCCCTCGGCCAGCGAGGATCAGACAATCGCAGCACTGCTCCTTCCTCGCTGCCCCCAGCCCCGACGGCACGGGTTACCGGACACTCACCTCGGTGTCATAGAGTCGCAGGTCCAGGAAGTAGGGGCGCAGGAGTGACTCGTTGCGGATCTGCTCGATGGCTAGCTCCACGGCGGGGAGCACGCCGCGCCCGATGCTGCCCTTGGCCACCTCCTTGGTGAGCGGCATGAGGCCCATGATGGAGAGCGGCGGGCTGCTGGGCGGCGGCCGGGGGGCGCCCCGCGCCCAGCCCCAGGCCCCGGGAGCCAACGACAGCAGCAGCGACAGCAGCAGGGGCAGCAGCAGGCGCGCGGGCGGGCGGTGGCGGCGGCCGGGGCTGCCCGGAGCTCGGCGGGAAGCCATGCCGCGCCGCGGGCTGCGGGCGCCAGCTCACTCGGCCCGCATGGCCTGGCCCGGCCCGCCGCCCGGCGCCGAGCTCTGCCCGCGGCTCCCGCGCAATGGCGCCGGCACGGGCCCCGATTCGGCTCCGGCTCCTGCTCTCTCAGAACGGCCGCGGCGGCAGCGGCGCCCGTGACGGATCAATCACGCCGGGAAGGGGTGGGAGAGAGCGGAGTGCGGGAGGCGGGGAGCCAGAGAGCGAGCGAGCGAGCGAGCGAGCGAGCGAGCGAGCGCCGCCGAGGGGGCCGAGTCTCCGCGCGCCTCTCTCCAGCGCGGCCGCCCCGCACCCGGCCGCCTCCTCCCGCCCCCGTGCGCGATCGCAACGCTCTCCTGACCCGAGCCGCGGGCCGGCGGACCCTGGAGCCTAGCCGGGGGAGGGAGGGCGGCGGGAGACGAGCGAGGCGAAGGCGAGGCTGCCGAGCGGCGGCTCGGGGCCGCCTCCGGGGACAGGGACGGGCCGTGCGCGCCGGGGGAGGGGGAGGCGCCGGCGCTGCGGCGGCCGCGGGGAGGGCCTTGCTCCCGACACACGCACACTCGCGCCCGGGGTGCTGCGCTGCGCCGGCTGCCGCGGCCGGCTGACCCAGCCAGGAACCTGAGCTCTGGAGCACCGAGGTCTCAGGAATCGCGACTCGGAGCTGCCACGCGCGGGGGACGCGGCAGCCTCGCCCTGCGCTTCCTGTAGCACCTGCAAGGTGGTTGGATGCTGCTTCTCCCAGGTCTGGGCGGGCGAATCGAGGGAATGAATGTTCCACAAAGGTGTCCTAGGGGCACCTGCAACCTGCACTCTCCTGTGCCGACTACTCGGGCACCTGGGGCTCTCGATCCAGCCTGAAGTCCTTTGCTAACCCCAGGCCAGGGCTGGAATTTGAGCCCTCCATGTACTACCGCCCCCTCCAGGCATTTGACCTCCCAGTGTCCCCAGTCCCAGAGGGCCCCGCCTTAGAATTCTCCCCTGGGTGGGAACTCTGTCCTAAAGCTCAAGAAGCACTGCACATACCTGGGACCTGGCTCACTTTCTCTGTCAGGTGGCATAGGCACACTGGCTAACCTCAGACAAAGCAGTCTGGGCCAGATGAGCCGGAGTGACCCCCGTGTGCCTGCCTTTGAACCATGGCAGTTGTACACACTAACCTGCAAAATCCCGGTACATCATGTTAACAAAACAGCCCATCCAAACACTGGACCATACACACGACCTTGTAACAAGGATGCAAGTTTAGCCTTCACCGAGTGCTTGCTACCTGGCGTAAAATGCAATCCTCAGAACAGTCCTATAAACAGTAAACTAAGTCTATCATCCCTACTTTACTGGAGAATACACTGGTGGGGTCAGTCAGTAGCTTGGTAATATACACAGCTAACACAGGGAGTAGAACACACAGCCACAAAAGGACTCCTCTGCACCCTGATGTTGGAAAGCTCCACTGGAAGGAGGGCACGGTGCTCTCATTAGTTTTGGATCTGGTTCCTCCACACATTTGGTAAGGGATTATCTAAATGGAGTATGCATGTCTAGAGCAAGGCAGGCAACCCTGAAGTCTGCGTTATCAGGAAGGAGAGCCCAGTTTGAGTTGAAAGGATGGACAGTACCTTGGACAGCTCCAGCGAAAGCCGGGGGCCAAGGCGGGTGCCTTTCCTCCTTCCTGGCTGAAGTTTGTGCAAGAACACAGCTCATCAAAGCAGCCCCATCCTCCAGCCAAAAAAATAGTTCAGAGGTAATAGCCACTCCAGACACTCTAGCAGAGATCTATCTCCTTGCCCAACTGTCTGGCTCCAGGTTAGGCTGTGACCTCATGTCCCATTTTGCCTGTCTGGGCATCCCTCTGGCTCTCAGGTTCATGCTCGGTCTTGAGTTCCACTGTGGGTAACTGGGTCCTTGGACTTCTCCCTGGTTCTGAGTTTTTGCCTCAGCCACCAGCCTAGAATCCAAGTTCTTGGACAGGTAGAACAGGGCTGCTTTCCGTTAATAGCCATTCCTTCCTTCTACTACTTTCCACTGGGGGGCCCTCTTCCATGATTGGCAGGATGCTACCTAGTGAAGGAAGCAACCCCAGCCACTGTCCTTGTTGAGTTAGTGCTACAGTTGAGAAGGAGAGGCAGTGTCTAGGAATAAGAGGACATTTCAGGGTGAGGGTTTGAGGGAAAACCCACTGGAGGATTGAGACAGTGAGGTCAGCTAAGGCCTGAAATACAGAGTTCAGGGAAGTTCTCTACAGTGGCTCCTTAATCAGAGACTTAAGGGAAGTAAGACAGACAGTATCCCATGAGAGGGAAGGGCACAGAATACGGGGCGGGATGGAGCTTGGCATGCTTGAGGACAGTCAGGAGCCAGTGTGGCTGGCACAGAGTGAACAAAGGAAAGAGTGAAATGAGCCAAGGTCAAAGATGGGGGAGATCATTCAGGGCCTCAGTTCTGTGAGGACATTGGCTGCACTTGACAAAATGGAGAACTACAGGAACCGGGCCATGATCTGAGCTATTTGACCAGGCTATTCTGGCAGCTGAGTGAAGATCCATTAGGCAGAGGAAAGGGCAGAGGTAGGCACACCAGCTATTATGTTCAGTGGCATGGCAAGAATCCGGGTAGAAGCAGAGGAGGTGAAAATGGCTGGAGTCATAATTGTTCTTATTATTAATGGGAATAGAATGCACTGGCCAAGTCCCAGGACTGCTGAAACACTTGGCTGCAGTCCTCCCCTTACAAGAAACTCAACAGAGACTCGGCAAGTAACATGCCTCTGGATAACCCTCCGAACCAGATGGGTGTCAGTGTCATCTGGGGTCTACAATGCTTAAAGTCTCATGGTCTTTCCACACCCAATTTGCTCAGCAACCCTTTCACTCACACTTTCTCCTACAAATAGAAGTTAGGCTCAAATCCCAGCTCAGGTGCGGGGCTATGCTGAGATAGTCCCTCACTGGCTTTGTGGGGACTTGTGAACTCTGTGGACCATTGGCTGTAAGGGGCCAGGGCATCCTTCCTTCTATTCAGGATTCTGACTCAGGAAGGTAACCACCCTCCGCCCCACTGTCTACTTGTTGCCTCTATTAGGCTGGGTATTCTTTGCCACCTTGGTTGGGAGGATTGGGGCTGCCCAGCTCTGCCCAGCAGCTGTCTTCTTCTAAAACCTGGGTCTAAGCTTCCCACCCTCTTCCCTTTTCCAACAGCTGTCCATGCCTGCCTCTATTCCTCTCCCTGAAGCTCCAAGGCCTGCTGTCACTCTTTTTAAGAATCTTAAAATTTTTATTTAAATTTAAACTATATATATATACGCATATACATATATAAACACATATATATGTGTTATATATATATAAACACACATATATATAAACTATATATATACACTCAAATATATATATATATATGTGCATGCACACATGTGCACAAGTGTGTACTATGGCACACATGTGGCGTTCAGAGGACTGCTTTCAGGAGTCCATTTTCTCCTTCTACCTAATGGGTCCTGGGATATGAACTCAGGCCATCAGGGTGGGTGACAAGCCACTGAGCTATCTCACCCGCCCACCTCTGGTTCTTTTTCTTGAAGAAATATTGACAAGCCACCCTTGCAAATGTCTCCGTGGATTTGTGTTTACATTTGGATATTTCCTTCCTTCAGTTGAGCAATTCAGCTATTTTTTTAAAGCGTGTTGTTTTACATTTCTTCTTTTTTTAATGGAGAAGTTGTGAATGATGGCTCTGAAAAAGATTCCCTGAATGACTCTCAAGAGCTTGTTCCTTTTTTCCCAAGGCATGTTTTTTAAACTGAAAAATTGGGTTTCAGGCATCAAATGTGGTCTAGTGACATCTTCGAGTAATAATAATAGCTGCCACTTACATTAACCACCCACCTGCTCCGTGCCAGACACCTTGGTATGCATCATCTGAGTCTTCATGGCTGCCTTGGAAATGGGTGTTAGCATCTACATCTGTGACTAGAGGGACTCAGGGGTGTCCTAAGGGCAGAGACAGGGATGGGCACAAGTCACCTATACATCCCTGATCCTGCACTTGACTCTCTTACACTCACTTGTCTCTGAGGATACATGTCTACATCTGATCAGGAACATTCTAAAAAGTTTAAGAACACTGTTGAAAGGCTGAGTAAATGGCTTAGTTGATAAAGCTCTTGCTGCACAAGTGTGAGGACCAAAGTTTGAATCCCCAGTGCCCGCATTAAAAGCTAGGCATGAGGGTTAGAGAGATGGCTCATCAGCTAAGAGCACGGGCTGATATTCCAAAGGACCAAGGTTTGATGCCCAGCACCTATATGGTGGCTTGCCTGTACCTCTGATTCCAGAGGATCCAATGCCCTGTTCTGGCTTTCAGGGACTCCTGCACACATTTAGCACACAGACATACATGCAGGCAAAACAACTATACATATAAAAAATAAAATTAGTAAATCTTAAATAAAATAAAAATAAAAACTAGGCATGGTAGGGCGCATCTTAGTTCTAACAAGATAATCATAGGGGCTCCTTAGCTAGTTCGTTTAGCCAAATCAGTGATCTCTAGGATTAGGGAGAGAGCTTGTCTCAAAAAATAAGGTAGAGAGCAATGGAGAAAGGATGACATGTGACATCAACTCCTGGCCTTCCAAACACATATGCACAGAACAGGTGAGAGTCAACACTGACAAGTAGGAAGAAGAGCTGGCCAGGGGCCACTAGTGAATAAAGGATGGGTTTGGGTCTCCTGGCCTATCCAAGAAGTCCCTATGAAGACAATGACCCCACCACAATGTCTCCAAGGTTTCAGGAGAGTAGTGCCCGTGTGGCTGGATCTCTCATCAGGTCCAACACTGGGAACTGCATTTCCAACATATATAGTAATTCTTAGTCAGATGGTTTCCAGAGGGCACAGACTGGTAAGATCTCAGTACCCCTCTCATTTAGAGATTTCGAACATATTAAGATACTTAACATCTGGGCAGTGGTGGTGCATGCCTTTAATCCCAGCCTTTTCAGGCAGTCAGGTAGATCTTTGAGTTCGAGGTCAGCCTGGTCTATAGAGTTCCAGGACAGGCAGGACTACACAGAGGAACCCTGTCTTGAAAACAAACAAACAAACAAACAAAAAACCCTTTGACAGGAAGAGCCAAAGACCAATAAGAGGTATGCTTTTTGCCATAGAGCCTCTCATGGGGAAGACACTTAGAAAGGCTTTGGTGTGACCACCTGTCCAAAGTCTGGGTCCTTCCTTAACTTTAGGGGCCATAGGGACTTTGGAGTTAGACACTCCTGGGTCCTTGCCTTTCTACCATAGTGCTGCAACTCCAGATCAACCACTTAACCTCATGAGCTTCGCTTCCCACTCTGTGAAGCCAGGATAATAACAGCTCCTCCTCCATAGGGTCATCATGAGAATTAAACAGCCGTTGTTACTGCTGATCCCCAACATACTGGCTGCTGTTTCTACTGAATTCCCTCATCAAGTGCAGTGATACATCTGTAGTACTTATTAGACAAGAAATCAAGAATAATAATGTCACCAAATATGGCAAGATCCATGCATGCTGAGGGTCCTACTCTGCTACTTGATTGACGATTTTTATACATATATTCTCTGGCTCCACCAAAGGCAGCTACCGCTACCCTATTGCTCTCTCCCTGCTGGCACCCAAATCTGCTGCTGGCTTCTGTGTTACTCTTAGATTTTTTTCATGGCAGCACTTCACCAACAATAGCTACAGGCATCTCCCCAGACTTCCCTCCTCAGCAGAAATGACCCTGGATCCTTTAGCCTCCCTTGGCCATCAGTCATCATCCAGGTTTCCCTTCCACTGTAAAGTCAGAACTGACCACAAACTCTCTGAATAGGCCAAGAAGCACACAGTGGAGTAGGGCCAGCCCCCAGTGCAGCCACAGGACTGCTGTTTAGCTATTCATATTTGCTAGTGACTACATCACCCTGGGGTTCCTAGGAAGGTAACTAAAAAGCCTAGGCTTGTTTTCTATAAGGTTAACACTGCTGCTGTTTCCACCATTTCTATCTTACTTGTCAGCAGTTTTATTTGGAAACCCCAAAACAGGAGTGAAGTGTTTCTTCAGTGACCTCCTCCTACTGTCCTGGCCTGATGACGGCATCCTGAATAGCAGGTCTCTCATTTTTCAGACTTGATATTTCTTCCAGTTAGTGACACTGTTATTAGGAAACCTTTCTTTCTTGTCAGAAAACATTGACCAGAATGGTAAATTAAGAGAGCAAAAGCCACAGCTCTAGGTCTGCCCACACTGGGCATCAACTCTTATTGGGATTAACTCATGACAACTCCACTTTCACATCATACAGCCTGCATTTCCCACCTCACACACCAGAACATGATGACCATTCTTGATGCGCTTGACCAGAACTCTGGTTCATGCTTTCAGGGCTTCTCTGACCTGCCACATTACCAAGGCTGTGAATCCAGGTGACCATGGCCATCTGGGTCTTGGTGAACACAGACTGACTCCTGGGAAGCTCTGCAGTCAGCTGTTCTGGAATACTGCAGAGTTGGCACCTGAATGCCTATTACTGAGAACACCTATGAAGGCTCTTAGAGAAACTAGAACCCAGCCACAGCCCCAGTGCCTGGCCCTTACTGCCTGTCCCCTTCCAGAGTGCCTTGTTCTCTCTGCATTTATCTGGCTGGTACCTCTGTATGGGCTCAGTGGACACGTGTCGCTGCCTTAGGAGAGTTGCCTCCATTTTCCTTTTGATCATACTGGCTCCAGTTTCCCGTCCAGTGGTCAGTCTCTACCAAAATCTCTGCAGTGGATCTGTGACAGGCCCAGTGATTGGCAGGTCCTACATTCTTTGTTCACCCACCCTGCTTGCTCCATGTGCCCCATTCAAGCTCTTCTAGAGTCTTCTAGAGGCTTCCTGAAGCCTCTGCTTGTTCTGGAACTGAGTGCCAGCAGGGCTGCTGTATCTTCATTGTAGACTCCTCCTTCCAGGGCCTCATGCTTCTCATATTTCTGGTAAATGTTGAGATGTAACGTGTGTCCTGAAAAATCACAGAAATGTTAAACATGTGGCTCAGTGGAGTTGCACAAACCAGACATGCTCGCAGAACCAGCAGAAAGAGCCAGAAGAGTACCAGGGACCTGCAGCCCCAGGTGGCCTCCTCTCTCTAGAGGAAGCCAGTGCACAGAGCTGAGCATCAACACCTGAGATTGGTTTGGGCCTCTTCTTGGACCTGAGCTAAATGGTGTCATTGTCTCTCCAGAGTCAGTGACACCCTGTAAGATTCATCCACGACATCATGTGTGTGGATAGATCTGTTTTCACAGCAGTGTGGTAGCCTTGGCTTTTTACAGCCCTGCTTCAGCACACTGATCCACATGTGAGCTTCTGTCTCCACCCAGTGCAGGGCCTGGCTGCTTGCCATCGCCTAACTTGTAAAGCTGACCTCTCTTCTAGCTTTGTTGTAGCCTGGCCACCATAATCCTACCAAGCAGACCCACCTGTTCAAAGCTCAGTGTCATTCCCAGCTTGAAAACTCCTAGGGTTCCTAGTTACCATGGGACTAGGCCCAATATTGTAAGTTATTTACAGTGTGGCTTCAAAGCTTCCAGCATTCGATAATGAAACTAGCTTCTCTCCCCACGCCATCCAGATTCCAGCTCCTTACACTGCATTGGGCAGCCCATCTTGCCCTGCATCAGGTGGTTCTTCTTACACTGTATGGAGTCCGTAGCATGCCTGCTCTTTCCTGACTTCACTACCTGATCCTGTATTCTTTCAGCCCAGGATGCTTTCCCTACTCTTTCTCCCACTGGCAAAATTGTCAAGACCCAGCTCAGGTGTCACCTCCCCTGCAGTGCCTCCTCCAGTGCCTCCTAGGAATAATTGTTCCCTTTTCTCAGCTCCCAGGCTAAGGCTCCCTTCACGCTGAGATAACACTTATCACTTCTTTAGACGTTAATTACCACATTTGCCATCCTGAGACAGGTATTCCACCACATCTCTGGGACCAGGATGCACTTTGCCTTCAATGGTACCTTAAAGTTGGAAATGTGGAGGTCTGGGGGTTTTGTTTTTGTTTTTTTCCTTTCTTGATAGCACACAAAACCCTGGCATCTTAAGAGTAAAAAAAAATATTTATTCTTATCTCAGCATATTCTAGAATGGCTTTTTTGGCATCATATTGCCTTGAAGAGTCAGCTGTCTGCAACTCGGGATCCTTCTCTGTGAGCGAGGCCACAGGCACACCCAAGCTAATCAATACACATTTGTTGAATGGAGAAGTGTGCTCTGTCTGATGCAGGCATTCTCTGCACCTGCTGCCGAGCCAGAGGGAGGTTGGAGTGGAGAGGTCTCTGCATGCTTCATCCTGGAGCTTTCTCACCTGAGAAGGGGGATGATGCTCCTGGCAGGTGACAGCAGAAGTGGGGGGAAGGGCTGTTCCATTAGTTTCATCTTTTGCTGGATCAACAAAGTCCGTTTCAATCATAGCATCATTCCTAGGAGTAAATGCGATTTGCTTTGTGGGGTCTGATTCCCAGCCCCATCTTCAGATGCACACTTGGTAGGGCACAGCCACATTCTGTGGCACAGTTCATGTTCCAAGACAACATCTTTGAATAATGGCAAATCTTAATTTTCCTTTTCCTAGTGACATCAGCTATTGCCCCTGTCCTGCCTCCGTGTTATACCACAGGCAAGATGGCGTTTGCCCTTAGGTTATGCCAGGTTATGGTTGGCTTAGGCTACTGTAACAGAATACTTCAGGCCAGGCAGTTCAGAAAGAGAAATACATTGCTCATAGTTTTGGAGTCTGGGAAATCCACAATCAAGACACCAGTACATCTGATGATTAGGAAGAGCCAGTCTTCATAGCTGGTGCCTTCAGTGACTGTGCCCAAGAGAAGGCTCCCTCAAGCCTCTTTCCTAAGGGCAGAAATCTTGTTTCTAAAGGTGGCTCTCTTACAACTTCATCACTGTGTGAAGATCCTGAATCTTAGCACCATTATGATGGGAGTCAGTTTCCATGTGAACTTGAGAGAGACTGAGTCATTCAAACCATGTCAATGCCCTGTTATGTTTTCACAGGCTTCTAAGATTTCTAACATATATGGCCAAAGGACTTGAGATGGTACATTTTATGTGACAATAAAAATCTAAGGGCTGGAGAACTGGTTAAACATGAAGACCTTACTTCTCAAGTAGAAAGCCAGGCACAGCTGTACACATCTGTAATCCCCATGCTGGAGGTGAGGCGTGAGACAGTCAGATCCTGTCTAGCCAGCTACCACAGCTGAATTGGTGAGCTCCAGGCTCAGTGAGAGATCTGTCTCAAGAGATAAAGGGAAGAGCCATTGTAGAAGACACCTGGCATGGTCCTCTGGCCTCCACATGCTGGTGCCCCTCACATGTGCACACTTATGTGATACTGTGCATACATACACCACACACTCACACACATCCACACACAACAAAAAAGAAACCCAACTTACTGATATTGCAACATCCTGCACAAGACCCCGACAGTGTGTGATGGCTTGGAAGAAACTTTGTTCCTGAGTTCTTTGGGTGTCCTGAATCAGCCTTACAGGGTATCAATTTATGTGTGTTGTTTTGAATATGAAATGCCTCCCCCCTCCCCAGACTCATGTACTGAATACTTGGTCACCACCTGTTAGCATTATTCTAGGGGGTCATAGGAACTTCAGGAGGAAGATCCTATCTGGAGGAATCGGGCTCCTGTGTGGAGGCCTTTGAAGTTTATACCCGGTCCCTGATCATATTTCCTTCGCTTTCTGCTTTCTGTTTACCACGTGCCTTCATGGCCACAATGTCCCAGTCTGCCACACACATGCCTTCACTGTCAAGATGTCCCAGAAGAAACAGAACCAAAGACTACAGACAGGACTGAAACCACAGAAACTCTGAGCCAAAATAACATCCTCTCTTTAAGTTTATGTGAATCATGTTGCCACAGCACCAAAAGTTGACATAGGAGGTTGCCTCCAGTTGTGGGTGAATTCCCTGGAAAATGAGCCAAGTGTACCTGATGTTGCTTTCTGTTGTGTGGTTTTCCTGGATGTTTGGACAATGCAGGGTTGCCAGGCTGCAGAGCTTGATAAAGTTCAATTGTGTGGCCATCTGGACTTCCCTTGGGGAATTTCTCTTATTGACATCTTTATTTTGTTGGGATTGAAGAAGGTGCTTAATTTTTTCATAGATGTTTGTTATCTTTTAGCAAATTAGATGCCTCTGGGAATTCTCTAAATTCCATCTTCCTATTAAAAAACCGGATCCCATCATGGGCAATGTGAAAATAGCAGAGATAACGTTTCTGGCTAACGGGCATGGGGGGGGGGGATAATAGGAAGGGGCAGAAACATTTGTTGTTTTTTTTACCTTCTAGCTTTCTATACTGCATGAACATTTATTGTTGTTTTTGTTTTTACACACAGAAAATCTGGCCATACCATTTGGCTATTTTGTTTATTGTTTTTGGTTCTTTCTCTCCTGTTTGTTTTCAGTTTGTATTGAGAGGATGACTTGGTTCATTCAAAAACAATAGCAAAAACAAAATAAATAAAAGATTAAAAGAGCTGTTGTGTTGGTACACACCTTTAGTCCAGCAGCACTCAGAAGGGAGAAGCAGACCAGCCTAGTCTACCTAGTGAGATTCAAAACAGTTAGAGCTAGACAGAGAAACCCCATCTCAGGCAGAGGCAGGAGTGGGGAGATTAAAAGAAAACCAGCCTACCACCTTTCTTTTTTTTTTTCTGTTTATTATTGTTCTGTGTTTGTTTCCCTTTTCTCTCTTCTCTGATCATTTTGACATCAGATTTAACCTTTTAATCAAAACAAAAGAAAAAAATGTGATATTGTCCACTTTAAAACTTAAAGTGTGCAGTTAGGAACCCTCTAGAGAACCTGGGGATGCACTCGTGTGTGTGTGTGTGTGTGTGTGTGTGTGTGCTTTGAGCTTCCTCCTTGTACCTGTATCACCTCACATAATTATCATCAGATCACCAGTGACCTGGGAGTCATTTGGGTACCTGCTCCTCAGAACAGGAAATGGGATCTCAGATCTAACCATTTTGTCAAGAACATGTGAGCGAGACAAGAGACAAATTGGGAACTGTAATTCTGGAAGTGAGGAGTCAAACGGTCTTTTCCAGCCCATCACAGCTTCACGATTATGTACACTACCAATTTTCTTAACTCCCCCCGCCGCCGCCATTCTCTCTCTCTCTCTCTCTCTCTCTCTCTCTCTCTCTCTCTCTCTCTCTCCTCTCTCTCCAGCACCTCTGGTCTGTAGCAGTTCAAGCCCTTGGGGTGGGAAGGGAAGAGACAGTGTGGGGAGGAGAGGCAGAGGAATGAAGGAACACATAGGAGATATATTTATTGTCTACCACACGCTGACGCATGGGCAGTCCTTCAGTGTCTGTTTAAAATGGGTGAAGGACAATGGGAGAGTTGTGACAAAAACTATATTGTGCACCAGCAAAGAACAGAAGCCGAGGGTCTAACTGGACCTGAAAGTCTCCGTGCCTTCTACTCCTCTCTCCCTGTGGAAAGGTCTTCCGTGTGTGTGGCTTAGAAGTTTTAGCTGAGACAGAGAGAGAGAGAGAGAGAGAGAGAGGGAGAGAGGGAGAGAGAGGGAGAGAGAGAGAAGAGAGAAGAGAGAGAGAGAGAGAGAGAGAGAGAGAGAGAGAGAGAGAGAGAGAGAGAGATTTCCTCTCACTGTCCCCGGAGATGCAAGTATCACTGCCTTGGTTTAGTTATGCGGTCCCCAACCCCTTTTCTTAAATTATAAATTTTGTGTATGTCTGTGTTCCCCGGTATGTGCACATGAGTGCTGATGACCAATGAAGCCAAAAATGTCAGCTCTCCTGGATCTGGAGTTACAGGAAGTTGTGAGCAACCTAGCATGTGTTCTGGGAATAAAACATGGGTCCTCTGGAAGAGCAGTACGTACTCTTAACTGCTGGGCCATCTCTCCAGCCCTTGGTTTGTTTGTTTTGTTTGTTTGTTTGTTTTTTAAGACAGAGTCTCATCATGTAACCCTAACTAGCCCAGGAACTTCTTATGCATTATCAGGTGGGCTTTGAACCTCTAGAGAGCCTCCTCTCTCTCTCCCAGGTGCTGGGATTCCAGGGGTGCCAGCATTCCTGGCTTTCTGAGCTTTCTATGTACAGGAAACTCCACTTGAAAATATAGTCCCCGGTCCCACACACTCTAACTTGGCCCACTTGGCAGGGCCTGGAATTCAGTTCCTCTTTTCTGTGAAGCTCTCCTTGTTGTCCCAACAAGTGCTCTTTTCAGGGCACTGAGTATGGTCTGCCAATGCCCTGGCTGTGAGATTCAGGGATGCTCAGGCATCTGAATCCTGTCTCTTGGTTAGCCTGAGGCTGTGTCATGGTAGGCCCCCAGGTGGAGATCTACTGACGTGTCTGCCTGATGCCCAGGACCACCTCTGCTTTCTCACCTTGCTTCTGTGACAACTTAGATCCACTGGAGTCTCACTAACTCACCTCCGGGCTTCTGTGCACAATCTTACTCAACTTCTTTCTAGCCTTCTCTTGGTGAAGTGCCTATTTTACTGCTCTGCTGACATCACAAACCATGGCTTAGAACCACTACCTCTCTGCTTAGGACTAGGCTGGGCTCTGCTGGGCAGCTCTTCTGTTGATCTTCCTAATCACTCATGGCTGTACTCTGTTAGCAAGCCAGTGGGAGACTAGACTTTGTGGGGAAGGTGTGGACAGCCAGGACTTTCTGTGGTCTCTGTGCATGAGCTCTTTGGCATCTTCTCCAGCAAGATAGCGAGGGTTATTGTGGCAGCTCTGGGCATAAAGAGAGAAAACAGAGAAGCCTGGGCCACCTGCATTGCATTTTGTTGGAAAGTGAATCACAGATTTTATTAGTTAATTTTCTTGTTGCTAGCACAAAATAACCTGCCAAATCAGGACAGAGGGTTTATTTTGGTTCATGGTTTGAGAGGATTCAGTCCATCGTGGCAGGGAGGGAATGGCAGCCAGAATGTAAGGCAGCTGGTTACCCTGTGTCTGTAATCAGAAAGCAGAGAGGTGAATGCAGTGTTGGCTGGGTTCCTGCTTTCCCCTTTCTGTTCCATCTGGGACCAAGCCCATGGGATGGCACTGCCACATTCAGAGTGGATCTCCCTTTCAGTTAAACCTCTCTGGAAACACCCTCACAGACATGCCCAGAGCTGTGTCTCCTAGGTGATTTCAAATCCAGTTCATTGTCAGTGGAAATTAATCATCACAGAGACCCAGCCAGATTCACAGGGAGAGCTTCAAAAGGCATGGATTCGGAGAGACTGACATGTCAGCTTTCCCGTCCTATGACCAAATACCTGACAAAAGCAACTTTTTTTTGGGGGGGGGGGTTGGGGAGAGGTTTCAAGACAGGGTTTCTCTGTGTTGCCTTGGCTGTCCTGGAACTCTCTCTGTGGACCAGGCTGACTTCAAACTCACAGAGATCTGGGATTAAAGGTGTGCATCATCATAGCTGGCTGACAAAAGCAATTCAAGGTGGGGGTTATCAATTGGGGACCACGGTTAGATCACATGCAGCCCATCATTTCGGGGAAGTCATGATGGCTTCCAGACAGCGGGGATGCGACAGCTACATCTACAGTCAAGAAGGTAGATAGAGGAGAGGGCAAGCCAGAAGGGGAAACCATCTATAACCTCTAAGACCCACCCCCAGTGACCCACTTTCTCCTGATAGACTCCATCTCCTGAAGGATCTACAGCCTCCCAAAACAGCACCACCAACTGAGGACCAGGTGTTTAAAAATGCTATTTTTAATTATACGTCCCTATGTATTTATGTGGGAGTGCATGCACATGAGTGCAAATGCCCTCAGAGATCAGCAGAGTGTCAGATGCCTCTCGAGCTGGAGTTGCAGGTGGTCGTGAGCTACACAGTGTGGGTGCTTGGGAATCTAACTCAGTTCCCCTGGGAGCACAGTGCCCGTTCTTAGCCATTGACCATCTCTCCGGCTCCCAAATGGAGACCAATGCACAGTATACCACACCACACCCCAGGACTGTTGGTCTGCCTCCTCCTGTGTGCAGGGCTCCTTAGGGTCAGGGCTGTGTCCCCGGGGCACTAGCACAGGAAGCAGTGGAAAGAGAAGAGTCCCTAATCAAGAGCCCTTGGCCAGTCCCTGAGCTTCAGTTTCTCCATGTGTACTATGAGAGGCAGCACAGATCAGATCTGAGGGGAGCTGGCCTTCCTGTGATCTCATAGGGCAGAGTCCACAACCCCTGATGAAGTCGGCAGAGCTTCTTTTCCAGCCACGTCTACTTCCTGCTCTGGTCTGTGCATGCCTTTTCTTGTCATCTGTTCCTTTTTTAAACCTTTTTTTTTGAGACAGAGTTTCTCTGTGTGTCCTGGAATTCACTCTGTAGACCAAGCTAGCCTAATATTCACAGAGACCCAACCACCTCTGCCTCCTGAGTGCTGGGATTAGCCTGGCCATCTTCCACCACTGCAGCTGGCCCTCTGCTCTTTTCTATTTGTTCCTGGCCATCACACCCTTGCACCCTGCCACCCTTTGAGGGTGCCCTGCACATTTAGCTCTCTATGGGGAAGGGGGGGGCTTCTCAGCTCCTTGGTTGGAGGTGAGGTGTTCACCACTGCTTCTCTGCAAAGTCCTTCCTCTGTTTTTTTTTTTTTTTCATTGTTCAGGCTGATTCTTCTCCCACCCTCCTCATGGCCTATCCCCTCAGTTAACCTAATGCATGCCACACATGCATATCCATCCCTGAGCTGGGTTTGTAGCTCAGTTGAGAGAGGGGCTACCTGGCATCAGTCCAGAACCTCCTCATAAAATGCTATGATGGGGCACACCTGTGATCCCAGTATTTGAGAGATGACAGCGAGAGGCTCAGAAGGTGAAGGTCATTCTCAGCAGAAAGGTTAGCCTTGGTGCATAAGGCTCTGCTTTAAAAGAAAGAAAGAAAGAAAGAAAGAAAGAAAGAAAGAAAGAAAGAAAGACAAAAAAATAATAGGGGCTGGAGACATGGCTCAGCAGTTAAGAGGACTGGCCACTCTTCTCCATCTTCTAAAGGACCTGGGTTCAATTCCCAGCACTCACATGGTAGCTCACAACTGTCTGTAACTCCAGTTCTATGGGATCCAACATTCTCACATAGACATATATGTGAGCAAGATACCAATGCACATAAAATGAAATAAGTAAATCATAATAAAATGTTTTAAATGTCTCTGTGCTGCCTCCAGATCTCCATGGACACAGCATCTTTTGTACTCGTGTCCTTAGGAACATACAGGAGCTCCCCTGAGGTACTGTGGCCAGGGTTGGGGCTGCTAGGCCCCAGGTATTAATCAGTCTAAGCAGAAAACAGTGTTTACCACAGAGGGCTGAACACAGAACACTGGGGACTGGAGACTTAGAAGGCCGAGTTACTTCTTGAGGAAGGCGAGCTCTCCCCAGTGTCAGCAAGAGCAGAAGGTGACCACTGTCCCCTGCTGAGGAACAGAGTGACAAGAGGTTGGCTGAGAAAGCTGGACTGATGGCCGATTTACTGCCCAAAGTGGCCTTTAGAGGTAATGCGGCTGCCACCTAGAATACACCTAATGCCCACATGGAGGAGAGCCTGCTGCTCCTGTCCTCTGTGTCCTACTTTACTTCTCTTGCAGGATGGCAGTCCCAGCTGCACCCTTAAGAAAGCCCTGGTCCCCAAGAGAACTCAGTGCAGTATTGGTGACTTTTCCCTGGAGGAAACCTGCCAAGGCCACTGGCTAAGAGCTGACAAGGAGCCTGGGGAATGAGGCCTTTGGGAACCAGTCCTTTGTGACAGAGTAGAGAGAGAATAATGAAACCCCTCAGAACAAAAGTTCCAGCCAGCACCACAGAGAGGTCCATCCATGGCTAAAATATGCCAGCTGTGGGTAGGATGCAGCTCACTTGGTAAAGTGCTTGCTGAGATACCTACACAGAGCCCTGTGTTCAATCCCCAGCACAGCACAAATTGGTCACAGTGACGCACAACTGTAATCCCAGTACTCAGGAGGCGAAGACAAAAAGACCAGGAGCTTAAAGCTGGGGAGACAGCTTAGTTGGTAAAGTGCTCACAAACAGGTGGACCTGAGCATGATCCCAAGAGCTCAAATAAACGTTCCAGCCATGGTCGTGTGTGCTTAGAATCCCAGTGCTGAGGAGGCGGGAACATGATGATCCCTGGGGCTCACACCCAAGGTTGACTTCTGATCTCCACAGACATCTTGTAGACACACACACACACACACACACACACACACACACACACACACACACACAGTAGGCCACATGAGACACTATCCCCACCCACCCCCAAAAGAACCCCAAAACCAAATAACAACAACAACAAAACAAAAAACCCAGCCTGCTTTGCAGAACTGGCTGTGCCAGCTGCTACAAACCACATCTGCTTCATACTGAGCCTGTCTGTCTGCCCATTTTTTTCTGCATGAAACTGGCAGGTAGAGAGTGTTTGTGTCTGTCACTCATGAGGGTGGACCTGCCTTCCCTTGTGGAGCTGGCTCATTATGTCTCTACTAGGACAACCACCTTCCCTGGGTTCGTGAATGCTGTTCCTAACTGCTCACCCCTTCTGGGTTCCAGTCAGAGGTGGACAGTGCAGTCCACTTTGTATCCTTCTTTTCCACCTTTAACTTTCATGCCCCCCAGTTTGTCGTTATTATTACTTTTCTTAGGGCTTTGTGATATTTTTGGCACCTTGTCAAGGAGTCTGAGATAGGTGGCATATACTTGTAATCCCAGAATTTGGGATGTTGGGGGGGGGGGGGGCTGAGGCAGGAGGATCATGAGTTTGATCAGCCTGGGCTACACAGTGTAAGATTCTATCTCAACAAACAAACAAAAACAAAAATAGCAGACATTCCCCACTTGCCAGGTCATGTCCCCTCAGTGCCCTGGACTGTGTTCTCTAAGCCACAGGGAACTATGGGAAGGGAGTAGAAACTTGTCCTTCCAGGTTTCCTGCTCGGCCCTGTACTGACCCTTCATCATGGGAGGTGGGTGATCTCTGCCGGTTTCCCAGGCTGAGGGCTCTTCACTGAAGACTTAGTTTTCTGCAGCATCAATTTCCCAGAGACCATACTACACATTGCCATTGCTGGTGACACCACAGCTGGAAATAGGAATGCTGAATAGGAGGGAAAGACACGCATTATGTGTGGAACACAGCTGGCTTCCAAAGCAGGTCCCTTCCAGGGAACTGTAAGAAAAGTGAAGAAAAACTGAAAGTGGACATATCCGTTCCCATCCCTTGGGTGTCCTGTCTCCAGGGAGTGCGCATATCTCAAGTTCATTTTCAGTCCTGCAAGTCTGTCAAAAAGGTTCAGAATGTGACCCATTTCATAGCTGTAGAGGCAGTAGAGCGTGGGGGGTCAGACGCATGCCAGTGTGACAGAAAGCCAAGGGGGATCTGCACACAGCACTCCATCTACTTAAGGCACCATGTGCCCTGAGCTGCCATGTGTGCAACTTCCCTGCCGATGCTTACATATGAGCGCAAGTGAAGGGCCCCCAACCTTTTAGGATTGTTTCGTTGGCAATTGTAGTCCAGGCTGGCTATGAACTTGTGATCCTCCTGCCTCAGCTTTCCAATTATTAGGATTATAGGCATGCTCCACTGTGCCTAGCTAAGGAGGCTTTTGTTCTGAGCCAGAGTGAAGCTATAATCCAGGATGGCCTCCAAGCTATATAATTCTCCTGCCCCCATCTCCTGAGGGCTAGGAATACAGACATCCAGGGCATCACCATGTTAGGCTTTTACAGACTGCTAAGCACCTACTGTATAGTATACACCAGGGACACCTTTTCTCACTTATTCACCCCCCCATCATCACAACAGGAGGGACTTACTCTCTCCACTTTATGGAGGCAGCGATTGAAGCTTAGAGGTTCCAAAAGGATGTGATGTCACTATCAGGTAGGATGGCTATCCTTTCTCCTGGTTGAGCTGAACTATGAAGTCATTTGATTTGAAGGCTTGGGGCCTCTCATTAGCCTTGTGTTCTCTCAGGCTGCTCCCCATCATTTTCTTGCCCTGGGAACCAGATGAGCAGCAGTCACACATGGTACTTCCCAGGGCTCTCCTCCCCCATGGCTTAGGCAGTGCTCAGAGCTCTGGCAGCCCCAGGGATCCCCCATCTGGTTGCTAAAGCTTGCAGTCTCCTGGGAAGTAGTTCCTATAGCTCCAAACAGGTGCAGAGGGCTGGAAAGACCTGTTGTTTCAGGGTAGGCAAGTGAAGGCCCCTGGAGTCACAACTTCCCACGACAAGTGAGGAAGGTGTCACTATATTCCCCTGAGCTGGGGGAATGAAGCTGCCTATGGCCCTGTGGATAAGGTGTTCAGGCATAGCCTGGGTGTCAGAGAATGCAGTGGGACAACATAGAGCAAATACAGCCAAGAGCTCAGTCATAGCCAACCTTTGTGACAGGTTAGTGTAAGGGGCCTAGAATTGCAAGGGCATGATGGTCTCAGGCTGCTCTTTAGTTTGAGAGGGCATAGAGGGCATTTTCCTCCAAGACTCACTCCCTGGAAACTTCTAGAGCCCAGTCAACAAGGGACTGGAGTCCAGACCTGATGCCTTTAAACTCTGGTTGGTGTCACTTGATGAACAAGGCATCGGGTGATTCCAGGAGCAACAGGTTCTCAAGTCAGAGTACTTCAGACTGGAAGGTGCCTGAGATGTGGAAAGCGGGCTCAGAGAGGGCAAGCAAGGTTGCCCAGCACAGCCAGTCACCCTGAGTCCACACTCCCAGGTGTGCTCTTTGCTTATGCAGTTATTGGAAATCCCTATGATAAAAGTCACTGAACCCACTAGTGCTCAGCCTGAGGAGCTGTCATAAAAGAGGATGTTGCCCTAGAAGTTGAAAGCTTTAAGGACACAGCCCTGTTGTTTGAAAACAGCATCCTGGTTCATTTTAGTGTGTGCACTTCACAAAGACACCACTGATGTGCTGGCTTTCCCCTTGCTGGATCCCTGGGAGATGTAGACTCAGGAAACATTTTGCTTCGAGCCTGTGGGAGCCAGAGAAGTCCCAAGCCTAGCATGTTTCCTAGGGAGCAAGCTGCAAGGCTAGGGCAATATAGAAGGCAGGTATGCTATAGAAAGGTCACAGTGAATGTATTGAAAATGAGACTTTGTTTTGTCATTGACCTGCTATGTGACCTTGGGTGGGTGCCACCCCATGTTTCCTCAACATTGTTCCAGTGTTGGGGCTAGCTGAGACCCTTGTTTTCCCAGCTGTTGTCCCTGGTACCACTTTTATTCTTCCCTCAGGTTTGCAAAGCCTGGGAAAGGGTTGGAGTTGAAATGGAGGTTTTTCTCCTGTTTCAGCTCAGGGTTACTGAGTGACTTAGTCTCTGCATGTGACAGCTGGCGAATAAGAATCTCCTGAGGGGCTCTGTCTAGATCTGACCACGGACAGCAAGTGAATGACAAGCCATCTCCTGCTCACTCTGGGCTGACATGGCAGCCAAGGATGCTGTTAATTTTGCTGTTTACAGAAAGAAGTCCAGTGTAAGTGGAGGCTTTTTTGGTGTTTAAAGCCAGATGGTATTTCCTGCCTTGATCAGCCTCAGAGCTTTGGTTCCCATGGCAACCCTGAAGTTCCACCTACTGCAACTTCCTCATTCTCCAAGCTTCTTCCTCTTCCACCATAGTGTCAGGGGCCCAGGAGAATAAAGCCATTAACTAGTGTGTTGCATTGCACTTCACAGCTGACACTACACTCCAGCATTTATGACCTCACCACAGAGCATCTGCTGTCTCTCTGCTTTGTGCAGGGAAACCCAGGCTCCAGAGACAGACAGATGATCTGCTCCACTTGCCCTCATTGGTGTCAGCAGGACTCCAGCCAGGTCTGATGTCTCTGGACCTTTGGTGGGATGAGCATACCCTAGCAACCCTCCACTGTGCTTACAATTCCTCAGTTCCTAAATGGCCGATTTCATTTGTAAGTTGGGCTAAAATCAAGGTGTGGCATCTTTACCAAGTTAACTTCTCTGAACCTCACTTGATCAGCATCATGGTAATAATGATGCCTCTGAAAGGGTGGGGAGATCACATATGGACACATATACAGCCACAGTATATGGCAACCGGATTTGAAGACCTAAGATCAACCATAATTACCCCCAAGACACTGACTAGGTGGATTATTCTGCTTGTGGAACCTGATTCATGAAAGTCTGAGAGGTGTCCAACTTGACACTGCAGCATGATACTGTCATGATACTACAGACGTGTTGGGCACACAGCTCTGTGATGCATGCAGCTCTGCAGGTTGTGGGTTGGACAGCATACAGTGCTTGTTTGCTGTCATAAGAGCAGTGTAACCTTCTCAAGATGCAAGGGTCATGCACATTCCTGACGACCTTGCAGGGATTTCACTTATGAATGACCTGGGGAGTAGACCCTACTTTAAGTAGCAGGACTGTAGCTTATAAGCACTGTGCCAGTGTTCTGAATGGTTCATTGTGCAGAGAGGCATGGTCATATCTGTAGAAAACTCCCAGAAGCTTCAGGGCTCTAGGAGTGTGGACAGGAGCTGGTGTAGAATATTCCCCCAGGTATAAGATTTCGAGAAGGGCTCCTGAGGCTGCTGCCTACGTTCTGCACATCCCAGGACCCCATGGGGCTTTGGCAGTGATTGTGCCTGACCTTGGGACACTCAGTAGAGGATGGGATGATGTCAACCGGCTATATCTTGCAAGGCAAAAATATACTCATTGATAATGACTTGGCCAAATCTTTTGAAAGAAAATTTACTTTTTAAAAAGTCATCCTTTCTCAGGAATGCCAAAGGACACATTTAAGCTCATGACAGAAGGGGGACCGAAGTGGACCTGACAGTCGGCACCTGGTGTTGCTCTTTCTGCCAGTTTTCTTTGCTCTGTATTCTGTATGACTGTGGTTTGCAAACTGAATTATGTGCATTAAGTTAATTACTATCCAATTAACAAATATTTTCTATTCATTCTTGCAATCAGTCTGGCTGGTACATTTCATAAACCAGCTCTTTTGCCTGTCCCCAGCTCTGTGGTGGTCAATGTGGCGGTGCCAAGTGGCTGATGAGTAGTTCATGCGGTTTGACCCTCACATGACAGACAGAAAAAACAATGACCAGGAGCTCAGGTGCCAGGGAGTGCTTTCCTTGTGATGCGCTCTCAGACTGCCAGTTAAGCTCCACACCTGCCCCTTGAGCCAGGACTGTCATTATTCTAGAGGATGACAAGCAAGGCAAGGACTTGGCTTGGCTCCCGGGGTTTCCCCAGTGCCTCTCTGACGAAGCTCAGGCCTCAGCAGATGAGCCTGCATCCCAGCTCCCACAATCCCTGAGGACACAGCAAAGTCAGCTTGCCCGATAGCTTCATTCATAAATCCCTCCACCTCTGGGCCCTTGCCACTGGTTCCCCATGCTGCATGACCTTAACCCTCTTTATTCTATGTGGGTTTTGAGAGGCAGACTCTACTAGTGTAGAATGGCTATTCGATCTAGATTTATGTCAACTTGATAGAACTATAGTCATCTGAGAGGTGGGAATCTAAACTGAGAAAATACCTCCAGAAGATTGGGCTGTAAGCAGACAAGCCTATAAGGCATTTTCTTAGTGACTGATGGTGCCATCCCTGGACTGGTGGTCCTGGGTTCTGTAAGAACGTGGGATGAATAAGTCTTGAGGAGCAAGCCAGTAGGCAGCACCCCTCCATGGCCTCTGAATCAGTTCCTGCCTCCAGGTTCCTGCAGTGATTGACTATGTCGAGGCAGTGTAAGCCAAATAAACCATCTCTTTCCCAAGTTTCTTTGGTGGTGGTGTTTCATCACAACAATAGTGACCCTAATTAAGACAGTGGCCTCTAGCCTTTGAATGGACACTTGCAGGCAGGGAAGTGGGACTGGGTGGCAAGAGAGAAACAGAGGAGACTGAAAAGCATATGAGGGACTGTGGAGTCCCCAGGCTGGGTCTCAGTGGCTGAACAAAGCAGACCCTGAAGGAGCGGTGACCATGCCTGTGACAAGCTCTGAACCCCACCTTCACCTGCTCAACTGGATGAGTCACAAGTGAATTAGCTGAGAACTGGAGAAATAAGAGGGCGTGGAGCATGGTGACTCCACCCCAGGGGGCATTCCTACCTCAGGAAGGGGGCTTACTAGCCAGTTCTGAGGCGTTGGCTATGCAGGGCTTTGGGGAAACTGGCTTGAAAGTCTCTGAAATGTGAGAGGTAACAACCCAGATCAGGGGACAGAGCAGAGGTAAGACTGACTGACCTGAAGGGTGGGAAGGCCACTGGACAACAGGGCCATGAGCGGGACTCCCATCTACTGGTCCTGAAGCCGAAAGCAAAATTCTCCGCTGTAACCAGAGGTTACAGAGCAGCTGCTCTCCCATGGCCTCTAAGGAAAACTCTGTCAGCAATCACACTCCGCTCCCACTCCAGCCTGACCACCACCATGCTTTCTACTCTGTGCATCTGCCACTGTGGAGACATTGTGGTCTTTTGTCTGGCTTTTCCCTTAGTGCCAGTCTCAGGTTCATCAACGAGTAACATTCCTTTCTATAGACAGACCACACTCATACACTGACATACACCTGCCGTGATGGTGACAGTCAACGTGACAGGATCTACGATAATCTAGGGAGGGACTGCCTAGATTAGGTTGGCCTGTGGGTATGCTTGTGAGCCATTTTCTTAGGTCACCGAGGTGGGAAGACCCACACTGAATGTGGGTGGCACTGTTCTGTAAGTTCAGCCTTGAACAATGAAAAGGAGAGCTGAGCACACATCCTGGTTCTACTGACTACAGTTGTGACCACCTCCCTCAAGCTCCACCTCCATGGCTCCCCTGCCAAGATTGTAACAAGGAACAGTGAGCCAGGTGAACCCTTTCCTCCTCGATATGCCTTTGTCAGCAGCAACACAAGAAGCCAAGACCTCCACCTCTCGCCTGTTGTGATGGTGAGGTCTCCTTTCAACACGATTTCCAATCCTTTTAGAAATATGCTGAGGAAGGGAACCTCTGGGTTAGATATACAGTTGTGTTTATACTTTCGGGTGCTGGGCTTAATTTCTAGGCCTTGCAAACCTGGAGGCAAGTACTCAACCAATAACCTTCTTCCCAGCCTGGCTGGGTGAACACTGTTTTTCTTATTGAAGGCTCTCTCCTGCTTCCTAGTTTTTCATGGTTATGGGGGAGGGGGTAAGACCTCAAAAGGACTCCAGGAGTGTTTTCTGAGATTTGGATTTCAGAAGTAAAACTGAAGCTGTCATCACTGTACCCTCTTATTAGGGTCAAGGCTGATGTGTCAACTGGAGACTTGGGTGTCAGGGTAACTGGCTAATGGGCACCTATTCCTGTCACCTCTACATGCTACTGACATTGGGAATCACCTGCCAGTCCACCCTCCACTAGTCGGAATCCCCTCTTAGCTGAGCACACAGGGAACTTCTGTGCCTACCTGGGGGATGCTCCTTCCCTGCGTGTTCTTTCTCACGGGGAGCTGCCCGGTCCACAGGCTCCCCAGTCCCCCACATACCTAGACACCACCTTCTGTTTGCCTAGGCTCCAGGTGGCTGAGGCACCAAGACCAGGGCTGAGGCACAATTCTTTACAGAGACAAGGAGAAACTCCAAGCGTATTTATAGCACTTTACACCCCTTCCCCACTGTAAAGCTACAAGGAGGAAATGACAAAATGTCATTTGTTTGGTTGCTGGCTGGGTTGCTCATTGCTGACAGGCAGCCAGACATCAGGAAGATGGACTCTGAGGTGAGTGAGACCTGCATTCAAACCAGTGTCCCTCGTTAGCTGGGAGTGACCTTCATAAAGCTGGTTAACATGGTGTGTCAGTCACCAAACTGGCAGCAATGAAAGTTTCCAGCTGCCTCAAAGGGTTACTGAGGAAATGGGGTAAGGTGGTACACAAATAAATACCCTGCAGCACATTACAGCTGCACAGGAGGGAAGCCCAGCAACATGCTATGCCCTGAAGAACATGAAGACAGGAGACACATCCCCATTTTTAATATATGCTGCTTGCCAAGCAAAAATCTTCCCAAGAATCAAGTCTCCATGTGGAAATAATGAGTCTAATGTGAAGAAAATGGAAACCAGCTGCAGGGCTGAACCAAAACGGAACCGTGATCTTCAACTATTGGCTACAGCCACCCTAGTGTGGCTTGGGAAAAAGTCACAGCCCAGCACAGCCCTGCCACCAGAGTATCCTGATGAAGATGGCCGGGGCTGTGTCTCCCGGTCTTGTTGGGGGAGGCTCCTGCAGGAAACAGGGTCCTGCTCTGGGTGATCTGGCCCCACTCCAGCGGGGCAGGAGTAGCTGGAGACCAGGAAAGCGGCTTGGTGCTCCCTCGTATGGCTCTTCATCCACAGCCCCCTCCTGCACCTTCACCTCACTGTCCATTTGTGCTCTCAGTGCCACAACCATAGGTGTGTCCAAGTCTGCTCCAGGAGAGCAGTGCCCCAACAGCAGGGGGAGCCTGGCCAGTCTTCTGGAAGGAACTGGAAAGCGAGTGTGAAACTCTCAAGGGTCTTGGCACCTCTTCCCTGGCAGCCTGCAGAATTCGGCACCAACTTCACTAGGGACCACATTAGGCTTCCTCACATGTTGAATAGGACCCACTAGTGACGGCCACAGTGGGGTGCTTCACCACACCTTCTGCAGGGGTTCACCTGTGTGTAGCATCTTTCCTGGAAGAGTCCAGAGGTTTTGAAGGCAGCACCTACTTGGATGTAGAGGTTAGTGTTTACATCTGCAGCCATGCAGCCTCCATCTTGGCCTGCGCATTTTCAGGCCTGTCCAAAGCATCAGCAAGAGTCCCCTGCATCAGCTCTGACAGTTTGGCTAGTCAGCCATCTTCCTGTCCATTTGCTGTCCTGGTGAAGAAATAACCCAGAGGCAGACACAATGGAGGGGCAGCAACTCTCTGCTCAACCCTCAATGTCTCAGGGCTCCGGTGCCAGCAGAACCATCAAAACTCCAGCTACCTCTTGCTAGACACTGCTTCTTCTGGCCTTACCCATCCAGACATGGCTTATGTCGTTGTCACAGATGGACAGAAGAAAGAGGAAGAAGGGGAAGAAACAGATTTAAAAGATGCAACCATCTTCAAGATTCCTACCATCTACACAGCTCCAGGGTAAAGGGGGCTTTCTGGACGCCATCTGATTTTGGCACCTTGGGACAGCTATTCCCTGGTAATGCCAAGAAGAAAACTGAGGCTTGGGAAATGAAGCAACATTACTTAGTGAATGGTGGCTAAGCTGGAGCTGGGTCCACTCCACTCACTTCAAAAAGGAGGGCAGTGAGGTAATGAGTGACATAATGGACATATTCCCTGGACATAATCCAGGCAGGGTACCTGCTGCCATTTACCCCATTCCCCAACCCCTGACTGTGCCATGTCCACACCTGCCCTAAGGACCTGCTCCTGTCCTCCGGGACCTCCCAATGGAGCCTGAGATCTCACTGATGACTGAGTCCTTGGGTCACCACACAAGCTATCATACATCTTGACATGGCTCCAACTGCCTGGCTTGCCAAGGGTCACAGTGAGTCTTTTTGTGGTCTCAGAGAGACGAGGGTCTGGTGAGGGGCAGATGTTCAATAAATGTCCCAAGAATAAAAGGATAAAAAAGGATACGGGTGTCCAGAACATTCCAGCAGGATGCTGGACAGCAATGCCTCCCACTTTGCAGTGCACAGAAAGCCCACTGACTAGGGTTCCTGCCAGCTGAGTCAGGGAACCCCCTTACCCTGATGCCCTACTGATAAGCAGGCCACTTCTGCAGGGCTATTATTGAGAACAGAGGTCATTCCTAAGGACTCCAGCCTGGCTCAGACGGAGTGCCCCAGCCTTGTAGTTTGCAGCTGTCACTGTTCCAGGTGAAGCAGGGCTTTCTCAGTGGTGTCCAAGGGACCCTGGTCTCACAAGAACACCTTATAAAAGCCACCATGAGAAATGGAACAAGCTTTGTGTCCTCAGGAAGCGGCCCAGCACAATGAAGGTACTGAGACTCCTTACTGCAAGGGCAATCTTCCATCTTGGCTTTGACTAGTGTTTGCCAAACCCTCCTGTATGGAACCTGACCCTTTTTCCCCTTCCTCCTCCAGCGGTGCCATGCGAGCCACCGGGTGCCAGTGAAAGGTATCCTCTATAAGTCTTATAAAATATATAGGTTTATGATAATTAAGACTGAGTTAACAGATGAGAAATCCTAGTCATTGGCCAAGCAGCATTGTACCTAATACAAGTCTCACTGTGCATTAATTTGGGCCCTAACTCAGGCGGGCAGCTGGCGTAGAGCGCACACGTGGCGGTGGGGCTCGGTGGCTTTTGGCAGAAAGATTTATTGTAACATGACCCAGCTTCCGCAAACCCTCCTGCCAAAACTTAACATATCTCATGGGACTAGTGCTCCAAGGGGGCCTTCTGGGGATTACTGGAAGTCATGGAGCAAGGGACACACTTCTTGTGGAGGGCTAGGAATAACCATGAGCAGAGAAGGGTCCCCAGAAGAGATGGTGACAGCCCAGAAAGGATGCCAGGACTCTCACCAATCAGCACATTTCATGGGAGGAAAGGGCTCAGAACCATTCAAGTGTCACCCAGAGTATGACTCACATCAACCCTGTTGTCCAGCCCTTAGATGAGGTTCCAGGGCCTGTTTTATAGAAGCCAGCTCTAGGACAGCACCTGTCTCACAGGTGTCCTGCCTGAGAGCCATGCCAATCCTGGAGGTACACGAGATGGGGCAATAACAGGCAGCACATTCCTAGCCTCAGACTCTTAATGCTGGGCGTTTGAACCTCAGCCAAGGGTAGCCTCTGAGGACACTGGTCATCCACAACAGCAAGAAGCACTACTGCATCCAACTCCAGAGGCAGACAGGATGGGCACAGCCTGGACGTGGAGGCCACCTGCTCTGACTTACACTTAGCACAGCTCTGCCAGGGCAGAGTAACTGGAGGGCTGCTTTCTGCCTCCTGGGTCTACTTCCTCATGTTCAGTGTGACATTAAACAGTGTGGAGGACAAATGACCATGCCAAGAAGCTTGGGCACATTAACAGGAACTTAGCAAGCATGTCCCCTTAGAGCAGTAGTTCTCAACCTGTGGTTCCAACTCTTTCGCCAAACCTCTGTCTCTTAAAATATTTACATTATAATTCATAACAGTAGCAAAATTACAGTTGTGAAGCAACAATGAAATTACTTTTATGGTTGGGGTCACCACAACATGAGGATCTGTATTAAAGGAGAGCTGCATTAGGAAGGTTGAAAACCACTCCTTAATAGTCTATAGGAACTTCATATGGTCTTAGTGATGAGGGGATGGGAGGTACAAGAGACCTGTTGGATCCATTGAGCCATCAGAAAACACAAGGCTCTGACCAATGTGGTGGCCATGGCTTCTAACAGCCAGGATGGAGGGACAGATAAGAGATGGCTCAGCACAGCTCATAGGAAAGATCTGACTTCCGAGGAAACTGCTGTCTGCCCGGTGCCTCCTAAGGGCTCAAGCACCTCTCTTACCAGAGTCCTGGCCAGCTGTGTGCTGGCCTTGACCCCTGACCCAAAGTCCACAGCACGGAGCTGACTTTCCTGCTGCTGCTGAGGCTGGGTCTGCCTGGTCACAGGTTTCCCTTCCCATCAAGATTCTCCAGACAAGCTCCAGCTTCCCTCTCATGCCCAGCACCCAGCACCCAACATAAAATACAAAGAGTGGGTCTGAAAGCCAGTCTCTCCCTTAATAGGAGACAGTAGAGAATACATAGGCCAACTAACTCTTGAGGGGCACAGCATTAATAAGGCAGAGAAGAAACCCAGAAATTTCTATTCAACAGCCTTCTGAGGCCCAAAGTCCTTCCTTTTGTTTGTTTTTTGGTTTTTCAAGACAGGATTTCTCTGTATAGCCCTGGCTGTTCTGAAACTTGTTCTGTAGACCAGGCAGGCCTTGAACTCTTAGAGATCCATCTTCTCTGTCTCCCAAGTGCTGGGATTAAAGCCCCAAGTCCCTATCACAATGCAGTACCTTAGTCCCTGGCTGTGTGCCAGTACAGAAAGCTGTATCTGACTCTGGGCCACTTCATGGGGCCCAGGGCCTCATTTTCCCAGCTCTCTACCCTGTAGGTAGGGAAGGCAAAGGCCACAAAGGAGGAGAGAGCCATGCAGTGGATTGAGAGCCTCTGCAACAGAGGAAAGCAATCTGTACACTGACACTTGCTGCTTGTATGCAGCAGCTGCAGGCAAGAACTACTGTAGTGACGTACACGGCACAGAAGACCCATGTGTGTATGTAGGGACATGAAGAAAGGCCTTGACTTCTATAACAAATAGTCTCATGTATCCACGGCTGGCCACAAACTCACTACATAGCCAATGAATACTTTGAACTTCTGATCCTCCTGCCTTCACCTCCACGAGTGCTAAGATTACAGACAAGTATCACCACATCATTTATGTGGAGCTAGGGATTGAGCCTGGGTCTTAATGCATGCTGGACAAGCCGTCTACCAACTAAGCCTCATTCCCAGTACAGCTGGATGTGTTACAGCAAGACAGAGCAGGCAGGGCTTACCTTCCACCAAAACGTTCCCCTATCTGTGGTTAGTGTTGCTTAAGCTACTGCAGGAACTACATTTCCCAGCCTGCTTTGCATCCAGGTAGAGTTATGTGATGACTGGGGGGCCAGTGAAGCATGAGCAAAGGCATTTAGGAAGAAGCTGTGTTTGTCATTTCCATTCTCCCTTTCTGTCCACCAGAAGCAAAGACTTTAAAGGTCCTGGGGATGGTAGGTCACCAGCAGTAAATATGGGGGGGGGTGTCCCTGAGTCACTGTGTGAACCCCATTACCAACCAGGAGCACCCAAATGGAATGTTGAGAGACTCAGTCTCTATACATGGGAGTCCTGTACAGTAACACCAGGGCTGTTCTGGTGGAGAGGACAGTGAATGGCCAAGACATAAAGTGGCAGTTTGGGGCAGCAGCTTGGGCCCTGGCTGTGTGAAGGAGTGTTGATGCTCAGGGCGCTCACACTGAAGGTCACAGCAAAGAGGCTCACGTACAGGGACTGTTGCCAGGGGCCCTGGTGTTGCTGGCGCTGCTCTCAAAGGAAGAGTGGAAGTTGTGAATGGTTTCCTGTAGAATCTGTCTCTCACGCCCCTGTGGACAGAATAGAAACACACACAGAGGTCCTGTTAGATCTGTGGTTGTTTATTCAACGGACTGTGGTTGAGGCTCAGTGCACACTTGAAAACCCTGAGTGTTCTGGAGGGAAACAACTACCTAATTGACAGAGTATCAAGTTCAGGGAAACCAGACTGAGTCAGAAACTCCCAGTGCCCACAATGACAGCTGCTGAAGGGAGACCCCAGGGTACAGGGGTCTTGTCTCTAGTTGAGGAATGACTGAGGGACCTACCTGGCTCACGGGGAGGGCTCCTCATGTGCCCAACTTCCCTACAACAAAGTCCTCAGCCCCCAATTTTGATGTGGGGAAAGGCAGAGGTGGCTGTTTTCCTGGATCTAGGAGAGGCCGTTCCCCCAATGCCCAGGTGAGAAGCAGCAACAGACACACACAGGTTAAACATGGACTAAAACCCAATAGCCTGGGTTCAAATCCCAGTTGTCCTGTTTGCCTCTCTGGGCTTCAGTTTCCTCATCAGTAAGTGGGGTAAGGGTAGTAACTCAGCAGGTAGGTTGCATCATGGGACTCTGCATAGCAGCAGGGGGGTCCCGACCAGGGGATAGCACAGTCTGTTGGACTGCATGTTCTAAATTATGAATAGATGTGGTCAAAACTTAAAGCAAGTTACCAGCGCATTATCAGCTGGGCACGGTAGCACACACCTTTAATCCCAGTACTTGGGAGGCAGAGACAGGAGTTCAAGGGAAACCTGGTCTACAGAGAGAGTTCCAATATAGCCAGGGCCACATAGTGAGTCCCTGTCTAAAAAGGGGGGCGGCATTATCTCCAGCAGATTGTTCTCTGTGAAAGTGCCCACAGATGAGGCTGGATTTCAAATGTTCTTTTCTTTCATTTCATGAACTTCCGCCAGCTACAAAGTGTCTTCTCCAGATCCCAGCATGGGGGACCTCCTGTGCTGACAGGATAATGAGAACTGCCCTTTATGCCAACCTCGCAGATGACCTTAAAAACTGTTAGTATTGGCAGGGTGTATGGCACCCGGCTGAAGGCTGCAGAGTAAGGGGCCAAGCACCAGATGTGAGCAAAGGAACCAGAAGCCATACTCCATCCGTGACAAGTGGTGGCATCCAGAGCTGGCCTCCTTCCCCTGAGCAGTATCTGTAACACGGGATAATGCAACCTGCCTCAACTCCCTGAGAAATAGGACAGGGACATCCAGGCCCCAGAGTTCTGTCTCCTTACCTCAACAGGACACCAGATAGTCAAACCATCATCACCAGGGTGGCAGTGACAACCTCCCTCTGGTCTGCTGAACATCCCCAGAAAGAAAGCAAATGACTGGTACATGTAGGTAATAGCTCTGATCCCTCTAGTAGCTCAAGAAATGCAAATTAAAACCAAGTGCATGTATGGGCCTACAAACACATGATGACTAGAAACCAAACCAAAAGGGCCATTGAGAGGGTTCAGTGTGTTAACATGCTTTTCCCTAAGACCAAGCTCAATCCACTGGACCCACAAGGTGAAAGCTGAAATAGATTCCTGCAAGTTGTCTGTGATCTCCACATGCACTCTGTAACACAAACAGACACAGAAACACATAATACACACACATACACATGTGCGTGTGCATGCACACGCAACTTAAGAAAAAGAAAAACAAAAAACAAATCAGCAGTGTTCAATGCTGACACGGCTTCCAGGGAACTGGAATTACAACCACAGCTAGTAGGGTGTCCATGGTACTTTCTGGAAAGAAACTCATGGATGACATGCATGCACTGTGGGTCTGGCTCTCTGAGTTGTAGACATCTATCCTGAGGACACTGGGAAGCCTTCATACAGAGCTGTCTGCTGCATCCACAAGTGGGCAGTCATATACCAACAAGCATGGATTTTAAAGAACAATTTTAATAAATTTATGTAAATTTATATCAGTAAGAATTCTGCAGGGCATAGGGACATATTCCTGTCATCCTAGCTCTCAGCAGGAGGCGGGAGAAACCTAAGTTCAAGGCCAACTTGGATTCTATAGCAAGGCTCTATCTAAAAACAAAACAAAAACAAAACCCAAGAGCATTCTTAGCAACCTGGGTAACTGCACAGATTTCAAACAAAGATAAACAAAGAAAACAGGATATAAATTATAGATCCAAATTTATCTCAGTGTCAAAAAAAAAAAAGCCCGGGGGCGGTGGGGGGATGACACTGCAGAGTAATTTGCCCCAAAGTGAATAGTGTTAGCCTCTGGGTGGCTGGATCATGATTTCTTAAAAATTCCTATCATTTTTGAACTGTACAAATTTAGTGCCTGGTGATGGTGGCACATGCCTTTTTTAATCCCAGCTCTTGGGAGGCAGAAGCAGGTGGATCTCTGTGAGTTCAAGGCCAGCCTAGTCTACAGAGTGAGTTCCAGGACAGCCAAGGCTACACAGAGAAACCCTGTCTCAAAAACAAACAAATAAAGAAAACAAAAAAAATCACAAAAAGAGGAACACAAAGAATTAAACTTAGAACCCAGGAAGGGCATGGTTTCTGCTGACCCTTCCGCAACACACAATCACCTGGGAGATTCATGGACCTAGCAGCAGACTCAAGGTCATGCCCACTGTGGTGACCTGCAGACATGGGGTCTATGTAACTTTACTAAAGGGTGTTATTAGGCTGGTGACAAATTTTTACACATGTATTCCTTGCTCAAGGCTGCTTGAACTCATCATGCAAGTAAGAATGACCTTCGACTTTTTTTTTTTTTTTTTTTTTTTGACTAGATCTCCTGTATCTCTGGCTGGCCTTGGACTTGCCATCTAGGTGAGGATGGCCTTGACCTTTTGGTCCTCTGGCCTCCACCTCTGAGTTTTGGTATTAGGGATATGCACCACCATACCCTGTTTTATGTAGTGCTAAGAATCAAAGTCAGGACTTCATGAATGCTGGGTAGGCACTCCATCAACTGAACATCTATCCTTAGCCCTCATTTAGAAACAAAAACGTCTAGGTTGTAAGGCTCAAGCATTTCTTTGAGCAAGAGGAGTGCTTTTTATCAGGATACATACCAGAAACAAATCACAATTCCTCCATGCAAAGCCCACTAATGGTCCCATTCCACTGCCTTTTTAAACAATGCTTCTTCAGGAACTGGAGAGATGGCTCAGCAGTTAGAGCCCTGGCTGCTTTTCCAGAGGACCCTGGTTGGATTCCCAGCATCCTCATGGCAGCTCAAAAACCTTTAATTCCAGTCTCAGGAATCTGATGCCCTCTTCTGGCATCCTTGGGTACTGCATGCATGTGGTGCACAGACATCCATGCAGGCAAAACATTCACACATAAAAATTATTCTTAAAAAATAAATAAAGTATCCTTTTAGGCCCACTCAGTTGATTCTCCAAGTCCCCCGGCATGCTTTGGACCTAGTTGCAAAAGCTTAGGCCTCTGGCATTTCAGAGATTCAGTCAGCAGTAGGTGTCCTCTTTAGCTGAGTGTCAAAAGAAAAGCCTGATTGTCAAAACAAGTTCACACTCAGCCTCAGTGTGGAGCTGGGGTCTCCAAAATAGAGCCAGGCAGGGCCTGCCCTGAGCAGCCAGGTCCAGTGCTGCAGGCCGGGATCTGAGAATGATATCTGGCTCCAGGAGTCACGTTCTAGCCACTATGTCACGCTAAGAACCAGGGCAAGAGTGGGGAGTGCAGCCAAAGGCCATATTCTCTTGTTAAATTTCTCCCATTGTGCCTTCCTCTAGGACACTGTGGTACTGCCCATTCCAGTGGACTGTGCCTGGGGCAACAGGGTCTTCCTCAGGCAGTGACTCAGGAGGGTGGCTGCAGCTGCGGAATCACCTGGCTTGGCAGAAGTGGGCTTCAAGGGGGAAGGACAACATGCACTCTTGGCTCAGCATCTCAGGTAGGGTTCTCCTCATAGAAGCTCCAAGGAGGATTGCCCAGCTAACCTTTCCGCTTGTGAAGGAGCCTTCTTTAGAACAGAATGCAGGGCCTGTGCTAACCAGGGAGCAGGAAGCTGTCAACATTGGAGAAAACAGAAGGTTCCTTTCTGCAGTTGTGAGAAATGCCTGTGGGGTGTTGGTAGCTATCCAGTCATCAACTCTGTTGAGACAGTCACCTTCCTGAGATCGGCACACCTTTCCTTTTGTCTCCCTGGGCCAAGGAGCCCATGGCTACACGGGGTAGAGGAGGTCACGGGGGCATTAGCCACTGCCATCTCCATGCCACCTCCTGTAGCGCCCATTCCCTGTCTGTCCTCACCATCCACATTCAGAACCTTCTCTGGTTCTCTCCTTGAACTTGTCATTGGCTTTCCTGCTGTCCTTTCTTTGGCCACATGTCCATCCTTAAGGCTAGGAGGAAGGCAGAAACCCCAACCCCTGCCCACACTCTTTGCCCTTTGCCCTTTTTCAAGATCCTGTACTCCCTCACGTGGGTCAGCCCTCCATCTCAGCCTTTGCCTATGTCCTCTGGCTTCCCCGATGAGTGTCTCCCTGCACATGTGTTCTCCTTGGCCTAGTCCATTTCTGCCTTCAACTCCCTTATCTGGCGCCTCCCATTAGGTCTGCTCTCCATCTCTACTTCCTCAGGAAGGTCTCCTCAGGTCCTGCCTGCCTAGCTCACACTCTACCTAAAGGACAGGGCATCTCATGTCTGCCCTCCTTCGTGTGTGCCTGTAGCTTACTGACACTGCTGAGACATGATCACACCAAGTTCAAGCCAGTCTCTGCCTCTTATTGTGTGACCCTGCACAAATTCCTCCGTGTGTTTGTGTGTGACTGTGTGTGTGTGTGGGGGGGTGTTTCTCAGCATGGTGCTGGTCTCAGCAACACATAGCTCTCAGAACTCACATGGTACCCAGGACAACACTGATTCTTTTCCATGAGTAAGTCAATGCTTCAAAGCCTTCAGGGTTTGGCTACCAATATGGAATAGCCAAGGGCTTCTGTTCCCTAGCTGACACCCTTCCTAACCATGGAGACATGCCTGCAGCCTGCTTCTGCCTCTTCAATCTCCATTTTTGAGAGGGTAACAGGAGCCTTGCTGGTGTCGAGGAAGTCAGGGTCTGCCACCCGCCTCTGAGCTGGACTCCATTGCCTACCCAAGCCTGGATGAGACACTTTCAGAGACACCAATAGGAAAGACAAGGAAAATGCCAGCCATGCAGAGCCTGCGTGGTGCTCACTCACTCATGAAGGGTCACCTAACAGAAGCAACAACAGACACTGACCCAGGCCTAGTTATACAGCAGAGAGGAAGAGAGGGAGGCTGCAAGCCCTGGGTTCAGATCCTGCCTCAGATGCCCACCACAGAAGCCAGATGCAGTCCAGTCTGGGAGTCTCTTCTCCCTTGCCAGGCAGCTGTGCACACTCTGGCCTTTATGAGGGCTGACTAAGACATGTTTGCTGATGACTTGCAGATGATAAAGGGTGGCATGAACATGTCTTTGCTGTGGGTACTGCTCATCCACTCACTGCTGCAGAGCATGCTCCAAAGGGCAGAGAAGGAACCAGAAGCTTGGCCACACTCCTGCCTAGCCTCACACTGCAGCACAGCCTGAAAAAAGCCAAACCATCAAGAAAAAGGCAGAGTCCACATTACCCTGACACACTGCTACTGCTCCACAAGTGGAGACTGTGAAGCAAGGGGCAAGAAAAACAACAGGTAAGCAGGCATTGTAGCTGCTGAGCCAGCACTTGATGGGAAAATGGCAGCCCGACAGCAGCCACAGCTAGTGTCTGCACCGTGTGCTGTGGACTGGGCACTGCAGACATTCACTTGTAAAGTGAGGAGATGGAACATTAGGTATTAATGTGGGACACAGTATGGAAAATATGTGACAGCCTTGGGTTCCAGGGGCTCTGCTAGGAACCTTAGCTTATGCAACAGCCCTAGTCCCCATTCTATAGACAGGACAGGGCAGAGAGGTCCAGAGAAGAAATGCCTTGTCCTGAGATTCTACCCACAGCTAGTCTGATCCCAGGGTTCTCATCCCACAGTGTTGTCAAAGGCAATACGCATTTGCCTCACGGTTGAAACCACCCAAGGAAATCTGTATGTAAACTGGAGGAGCTGCAACCTTGTGGGGAGAGGTACCTGCAAAGGGAACAGGCTTCATGGGGAGGTAGTGGGTTCTCAGACATGACGAGTGTGCAAGCAGGCCACCTGTCACATGCCAGAGGAGACCCTGAGTGGCCATCATGAAGGTCTTGGTGGTCTTCAGCCTTTGAACAAGGTGAGTAGGAAGTTACAACACAGTACCTTGCCTGCATTCAGCTCAGAGATGGCAGCCAGAATCTGCTGCCGGGAACCATCCGTCTTAATACCCAACTCCTGCAGGTCGCCGTCGGTAAGCGTGAGGAAGGCTTCCATGTCCACCTAGGGAGAGAAGAGCTTGACACTGTCTGTGGGACACTCTCCCCCACTGCACATGTGCCACGGGGGTAGGGGGGTTGTTGAGCCTTTCTAGGAGAACCTGCTATGACTCACTCCTTCCAAGTCTGGCCTGACACTTAAAGACGGCTCACTGTTCACAGCCCTAGCCCTTGGTTTTCCAACAGAGGCATTGTGGAAAGATTTAAAATGAACAGAGGGACATCTTGGGGACAGGGATCTCAAGGACTTAATATTCTGCCACTAGGAAGGGAATCCCCATGTGACTGCATGTGGCAATACTGGACCCTGCACAGCAAACAGGCTGCATGGGAATTCCCTCCCACAGGATAAGAGGCGTGCACACTGGGGAAAGACAGAGTGAAAGATAAGCAGGGGCAGAAAGGAGAGAAGGGCCATGGGGAACTGAGGCAGGGACACCAGCAGAGGCATGTGCAACTGTGCCCTTGTCCGTTCAGGTGGCATGCTGCCAGCCCCACCAGCCGGCCTGGGTGTTAAGAAGAAATGGCCCTGCTCTAGGAGAAATATTGATAGGCCTCTGTCCCAGGAAATTGGGACTGAGAGATGGTCAAAGTGGCCCATGTAAAGACATCCCACCACCCTGCATGTGGGGCATAAGCAGTCTGAAACCCAGAGGGTCAGGAACAGGCTCCGCACCTAACATACCCAGTCTTGTGCACCCGATCCTGCACACAGGGTGTGAGTGTTATGGCTGGAGCTCTGGGAGCCTCACAACTTCGGGCATGAGGCTCACACACCTCATGACACAGAAGCAAGGTACACTCTGAGACATATTCTATGGACACATCAAAGAAGAGCAGGCAGCAGCCAGGAATCTGGAAGTGGTTCTTGGAAAGAAGGAAACCTCTGTGGAAGTTTCAAAGGCCAAGGACATGACAGGAAGAAAGTAGAGGAAGAAGAATGCACACACATTTGTCTCGAGAGCTTTTACCACATCTCAAGCTTGGTGGGGATCATGAGTGACAGCACTCAAGACAGTTGTCATGTGTCAAGCTGTCAGCAGACTCCTAAACCAGTGATCACAGCCCTAGTGGCCTCAAGGGTTTTATTGGACTAATACAGTGAATTTTAAATTTTCATTGATGTATAACCCACCTACTCTGCAGTTCACCAAATACAGCTGTGTTTAAAATATGTATCTGAATGAGCACACTTGGTGTCAGGCCATTCCTTCTGGAGAAAGGCTCTCTAGTATCCTAGGCTGACCTTGAACTTCCTTCCTGCTGCCACTTCCTGGATGCTGGGGTTGTGTGCACAACCACACCTGGTAGTGCAGTGCTGGGAACTGAAGCTAGGACTTCAGGCATGCTAGGTAAGCAGTCTACACCTGAACTACACCCCAGCTTTGTGACATTTTCATTCCCTATGAGGAAAGCTTAAACTCAATGTCAGTCACTCTGAATTCAGCCTCAGCATCTCTAGCCCCCTCCCTGCAGCTCACAGGCTCTCTCCCCCTCTCTCTCCACCCCACCCCCAGCCCTCTGTAGTTCAGGATGACCATGGGACTTGTAGTAACTCTCCTGCCTTAGTGATCTGAGCACTGGGATGACAGGCATGAGCCACTATGCCCACTCGAAATGTGGTTTTTGAGTGCTTGTAGGTGAGTAGTTACTCAGATGACCCCGACACTGTTTCTAGACATTCCCCCAACTCAAATTCACACATGGAAAACAAAACTGCTTTCAATACAGAAAAGTGCTCACAGTTACAGACTTCCATCACAAAGGAGAACTCAGGCCCCATGCCACTGGGAAGGACTTGGACTTGATGGGCCCAGGTGGACACATACAAAGCCTTTGTTTTAACGGTCTTAGTTGACACACCCAGGAGCAACACCCTTACCTCTTGCTCCTCGAAGATGGGCTGGTACTTCTCAAGTGATAACTTCTTAAGGATTCCAGTCAGCTCATCTTTATGAGAAAGAGATGGGGATTAAACACACACCACCAGCAGCAGCAACAAAAAACCCACTGCATTTTGGAATTTGGTAACACACAGCAGGAGTAGGTCTCACACTTCTCTAGGATATTAGTAAGATCCCCCAAGAAGTCCTAGCACAGAAAGATACCTTGGCTGTACCCCTGGTGACAGAGGCTATGTGTGCTCAGCCATACTGTCCCTCAGAGAAGGCTCTCAGCTCTCTTGAAAGCCAAGATCAATCTGTGGAGACCAGGGTTGCCTATTCCTGGGACTGCAGGAAGCAGACTTGGGGAGTTCCAGCTACTGGGAATGAACTCTACCCATGTAGGAACACACACTCAGGGCCATGGCTAAGGCCAGAAGCCCCCAGATGATCTGAGAATGGTGCCAAAGCAAGCAGACACCACAGATGGCGGTGGTATGGGGCTCACATGCATGGAGCCCATGGCCCCCACAATGCAGTGGTAGCAAAGCCAGAAGGACTTAGATTGGGGCACAAAGGTGGCATCAGACCAGGTAGGACAAGGGGAGGACACAGAGCAGTGTCTGGGACTAGAAGAAATGCAAGGACATGCTCAAGAGGGCATTGTCAGACTAGACACCTAACAGGAGACACACAGGCTGACAGCCAAGGCAGAAAGGAAGGAGAGAGCATGGTGGATGGATGACATGGAACAAGATGCTGTTTGACAGAGGGTAGAGAGGGCAGAGTTTTCCCTAAGACATCTGACAATAAATGAAGTAACAAGCTATGCAGATATCTGAGGGCTGAGCATTAGGCAGCAACCAGGGAGTGTGAGTAGCAGGTGCAAAGGTCCTGAGGTAGTAAATAAGTTCAAAGGAGATCGTGGAGAATGGGATTTTTTTTTTCCTTCACTCACTTAGCAGTGACTATCAGTGTGGCTACTGCATGCTGAGAGTCATGGGTGGGGCTGTCTCTGTGACCTGGACCCCTGAGTTTTGCTAGGACCCACTGAGAAAGCAGTGCTCCTTCAGCTGGCTGGCAAAGTCAGCACAAATATGAAAGAAGCTTGAAGATGCTTGCTAGCACCGAGGTCTGCCAAGATGTGAAGAAAGCATTCCCAAAGCCCCTGGGTCCACACTCACCTGAAGCTTGCTCCAAACATCCCCATCATATGAGCTGATTAATGTGTTTTCCTTAAGGTTGTTTGAATAGAGCCCATCCCCTCACTAGCAGTTGTGTGGTGTAAAGGGAAACAGAGCAGTTGGGTTTGGAAGGGCCTTCTACAGGCATCAGCAGAACAGCCTATGCTTAAATTCCACTTGAGTGCACTTACTACCAGGGAGGGGAAGAGATGTGAGACCTTGGCTGCACCATGCAGTTCTGTGCTGCCAGGTCACCACGGTGAACAGGTGTGGACTGGGACCTCTGGGGACTCACCCTCATCTGTGATGGTGCCGCTGCTGGAGCCCCCACTGCTCTTAGACTGTGGATGGGATGATGAGGAAGACACTGAGGATTCCGCAGCATGGCCTTTGGGAGACGGGGAGGGCGTGAGGGTAGGGGATGTGCTTTTAGAGGTAGCAGACGTTCCAGAAGGAGGCCGTTTGCTGGGGTCCAGTTTCTGCACAGGGCATAAAACAAAAATTGAAGCCACCACCTGGTGGGTGGAGAGGATGAGAATGGTACCTACTCAACAGCATATCTAGCTGGGACTGGAATGCTTGTAACGGAGACAGAAGGATGCAGAGTGGCATCAGGGTCAGGAAGGCTGGGCTTGGGTGCCACTCTGTTGCTGCCAGGAGGGGTGGGGTTTGTACTTAAATAATATTGAGCCTCCCATCTCCTCATGGAGTTAAGCTTCTAAGATTTACCAGTGTTCCATAGTTTTCAACCTACAGATTCGACACATTTTACTAAATTTAAACACATTTCATTTTTATATAAACTTATGTAAATGATATTTATAAAATGTCAAATTAACAATTCTAATTGTTGGGGTTGGAGAGATGGCTCAGTGGTTAAGAGCACTTGTTGCTCTTGCAGAGGACCCAGGTTCAGTTCCCAGCACCCACATGACAGCTGAGACCCATTAGTAACTCCAGTTCCAGGGTGCCCAACATCCTCTTCTGACTTCTGTGGGCACCTGTAAACACACATAGTACAGATACACGATGCACACAAAAAGCTCATACACATAAAAGAAATCGAATCTTTAAATTTAAAATTTATTTTAAAAAATTCTAATTTTTTTTACCATTAGTATAAAGAAATGCAACTGACCTCATATATTGGTCTCATGTTCTCTGAGTTACAACCCAGCCCCTGGCCCTCTACTCTGAGCTTGCTAAACTGGTCTATTAGCCCTGAGCATCTGCACACAGTCCTTATAGTTTTCTAACGGACAGACACACTGTCTAAGGGTAGAGGGAGATTGGTTTCTTCCTTTCCATTCTGTCGGCACAGGATGTAAGTGGTAGGCATCCTCGGTAGACAGCATCCTAGCTCCCCATCAGGGGAGTGCTTGGTCTTGTCTTTACTGGCAATTGAGATGCCACTATATTTATTTTACAGGAAATCCCTTTGATTGTTGCTTTGTGTTTTAGCTTCTCTACACCACATACATGCTAGGTGCTCTAGAAAGCCAGCAGAGGGCATGATCTCCTCAGACTGGAGTTATAGATGGCTGTGAGTCAACTTGTGGTGCTGGGACTCAAACCTGGGTCCTCTGAAAGAGCAGCCAGTGCTCTTAACCACTGAGGCGTCTCTCCAGCCCCTGGATTCTGAGTGTTGTTAAATTCTTTTCTACATTCCTTCTTCCATCTGTTAGAGGCTGTGTCACAGTCTCTGACTTTCTAATGCTGAACCCAACTTGCATAATGAACCCCAATTGGCTGGAAGGGTTTTCTTTTGTCCACCACTGGATTTGGCTGTGTGGAAGATTCCAGAATTCATGAGGACTACTGATGCTACATTCGTTCTTGCAGTGTCATACAAATTCACCTTGTCCCGATCTTAGGGGATAGAGAGACACTGCATCGTAATTCAGGGGTCATTAAGACACAACAATTGTCAAGTGTGGTGGCACACATCTTTAATGTCAGCACTGGGGAGGCAGAGACAGGAGAATCTCTTGCGAGTTTGAGGCCAGCCTGGTCTACACAGTGAGCTCCTGCCTCAAAAGACAAACAAAAAAAAATCAGTCCCAAATGTGTGTAGAACTTTAAAGTAAGTGAGGCAGAAAATGGCAGACCTGAAAAGAGAAATAACTTACCCCCATGTTATACAATTACAGGTGTTACCACTTCTCTGGGAACATATGGACCACGCTACCAGACAACCACACCTGTGACTCTGGAAAGAGTTGCCCTTCCCAGAGTCAGCAAGAGAATACACATTTTTCTTCCTGAAAGGAGGGGCTATGGGACTCTCACCAAAACAGATCATACTCCAGGGCATAAAATATCTTGACACACTTACAGGAGGGGGAAAGAACTATAATGGAGCCAAGCTATACATCTGCAATAGGGAGATTCCTAGAAAACCCTCAAATGACAGAAAAACAAAACAAAACCCAAAACCAAAAATCTTCTAATAATGGGTCAGGAATGATGCCCAGATTCATCTGTGACCAGTCACCAATGCTCCAAGTATGACCCTTGGCTTTATGGTGGAGGGTGCAGCTGACACCTCCTACAGAGATGCAGAAGTGGCCTCCCTGTCCCCACTCACCCTTTCTGTCTTACCAATGATTCAGGTTTCCATGATTGGCGAATAAGCCAGAAACCAGTCCCATACATACCTCATCATGGCATTGAGCCTTCTGCTTTAAAACAAAGGACAAAATCCAGATCCAGGGGGCTCCAGTTTTGAAGACTAATTTCTATTCTTCCCAAGGGAGCTGTTGAAAAGCACATCCTCTCTTCACTTACTACCAGAGCCCACGACAGAGAGACCATTTTTGTGTCCTCGTACTGGGGCAGTGGTTTCTAAGAACCCTGGCGGAAATGAACTGTCAGGAGACAGAAACAGATTCCCAGACCCCACCCTGAGAGTCAAGAGCAGTAGGGTAGGGTGGGGAGTCATTACTACACTAAGCATCAGGAGACCGAGGAACTGGCTCATTCCCCCGATGACTGTCCTGGAGTGCATCTTTTGACAGCTAATTTCTTTTCATCAGAGTCTATGCATGCTATATGTTGTTATAGTTGACAGATATGGCCAAGTGAGGTAATAGTTAATAACTTACATGCCTATTTCCAACATCACTGACAGAAAGCTAAATGATATTTAACACAGTTAATAAAACCATCATAATAGAACATTTTAGACAACAAAGGAGAAAATTACTTCAAAAGCCCTCTGCTAGTAGACTTATTTTAATGAGTAGCTGTGAGTAGCCAAGTAGAAAATGTAAAAAGACAAATACACGAGTTATATAACTTTTTGTATCCGATAAAGAAAATGCATCAAAATATCAGGAGGAACTTTTTTCTATAGCTGAACTCTAAGATAAACTTAACTATACCATCGTTTGTATAAATAATTCTGAACATAACAGGAATAAGTTCACGTGCTAGGGAGAAACTTCTTAACTAAATTATAAAGGGAATTTAAATAATGAGGTTTTGCTGTGAAAGGGTTGGGATAACAGAAAGTTATGGAGCCAGTAACAGCTGGGTAGAAACACTATTTCTCACACTTCTGCTAAGACACAAACCCAAGAGCTGGCAGTGTAGCTAAGTGAGCTGAGGTTCAGTCAAGCAGGCTTCCCTGGTCCTGTTAACCCTCTGCGTGTGAAAGGCGGGACTCAATGAACACACGCAAGTGTGCACAGGGGTCCCTTTCAGCACCCCCACCCCGTGCCCCACTGCAGAAGAGGTGGGGTGAACACAGGCCTACAGGGGGCAGATGCAGACTCTACAGGAGAGGCCATGACTGCAGTGCCACTGAGGCTCCCTCCACCCTGACACCCCAGTCCCACATGTGGGTCATGGGAGAACAAGCTACAGGTGCCACAGGCATCCAGAGAACAAGCACCTTGCTGCTGGAAGTGCCACTGGAAGAGTCACCTCCACTGCCCACGAGGGAGGCTGGACACTCAGGTGGGCTGGTGCCGGGCGCTGGCCCCACAGGACTAGACCGCTGGCTGGAGCGCTGGGTGGGCTTCTGCTCAGACAATCCAGCTGCTTTTTTCCTCTGAGCAGCGATCTGGGACAAGACACTGTCTACACTGCCACCTGAGGAGACAGAGAAAGGAGTGAGCACTGTGGCAAGAGTCCTTCCTGCTCCACGGTGAACTGTGAGCTATCTCAAGGCTCAGGCTGGTAAGAGTTCTACAAGAGGGCACGGAGGGGCTGAGGGGGACTAAGTGTCACATGGTGAGAAGCAGGGTGGGTAAGAGCCAGCTTGCCTTCACTCCTCCCAGGGCCAGCATGTAGAAATCCCTAACCCCATAGAACTCTAAGCGCCCTGCTTCTAACTGCACTCTAATTGCCATTTTTCCCTCTCAGCTTCTCTGAATGTACTGTAGCCTGGAGAGGAGTTGGGATGGACACATGGACACACACAGACACTCACTTCCTGGGGCTGTTCCCAGGAAGCCACTGGAACAGGTATTCATGGGGCAATGCTGTTGGTTAGTCCCTGCCAGGTGCACCTGCCGGCACTTACATGGAACTGGAAGACAGAGCGTGCTGACTAGCTGGGTCTAGTGGTATGGGCCTGGAACCTAAGCTACCAGGGAGGAGGATTCAGGTGGAGGGGGGAGGGGCTGCAAATTCAAGGCCTGACTGAGCAACTTAGTGATGGCCAACCTCATAGTAAAAAGTGAAAGGAGTGAGGGATATAACAAAATGGTAGAGAGCTCACTAACAACAAACTATCTACATTAACTTTTTTTTTAAAAAAAAGGAAATTGGTGACTCAGTCATAGAGCTTAGGCTCCAGAGATCACTGAACAGGCCTGAAAGTATCACCTGGGGGCCAGCCAGATGACTCACTAGCTAGAGGCACCTGCTAAGCCTACACACCTGAGGGAAATCCCCAGGCCCCACAGGATGGAAGGAGAGAACTGATGCCTATAAATTGTCCTCTGCCCTCCACTCATGTTGTGGCATACCCACACTCACACACACATACACAAAGTCACGTCACAAAATAATGTTTTTTAATTTCAGGGGGCATTGTCTGCATGAGCAATAATACAGGACACAGCTCACTAGGAAGTGGCCACACCAAGCAAATCAGGGCTCTGCAGCAGCTGCCTGGGTTCAGAGGTCAGAGGTATATGACCCAGGTGAGCCACTGAACCCCAGCTCCCTCACCTGTAGCATGCGGAAGACAACTAAAGGAATTGTTCAGGGACCATTTAAATGGCTCAGCATCGTGCCTGGCACAGTGTTCAATAAATCATTCTGACTATAAATATTCATAATATGCACAAAATAAAACACTGCAAAGTTACAGCAAAATGCTGGTGATGAGTGAGCCCCTGTGGGTGAGCTTATGCTCCCTAACCCCCTTTTTTGTCTTTTGGTTCATCCGGACTTCAAGTTTTTGTTTGTTTGTTTGTTTTGCTTTGTTTTTGCCAAATGCATGCATGCCTTATGCAGTGGCATGCCACAGGTGTGTCCCTGTCAAAGAGCTGGCTTTGGCTGGTCCTCAAGATCTCTGTGAGGACTTGGAAGTGTGCTGTGGATTAGAACTGAGGGGTCCCTGCTTTGACATTTCCTTGCCTCCAGCTTGCTGGATAAGTCTGGGCATGTCTCTTTCCCACTCTGAGCTTTGGTATCCTTGTCTGTTCAATGGATGGCAGGATAGAAGTTCCCCAGGCTTAGCCTTCAAGAAATTTGTGTACCATGAAAACCTTTGGCATTTTTTTCCATTTGTTATAACACTTTACAAGAAATAAGGAAAACATTATGGACTTGACTTCTTCCTTCTCATTTGGCTCCATCTTGGGAAAAAGAGTGAAAACAACCCTGAAGTGTCACTTCATTGAGAATTCTCTAGCTACACCAAGAAGCATGCTGGAGTGCAGCCATTTGTGGTATTGAGTGTAGATGGAGCTCAGGGCCAGTTGGTACCCTGGCCAGGGACCATGCCATCTCCCCGAGTGGCCTGTAGCTACTCACCTGAGCGGTTATGCAGCTCCCCACCCAGCCTGCTCATGCCCCCAACACCACTGGCACCTCCTGAGGAATGAGGTGAGTGGTTGAAGCTCCCAGAGCTGGCAGGAGAGGCTGGGCTCCGGGAAATGCTGGGGAATTTTACTGGCCTGCCAGCAGCCTGCAAATGCAAGGTGGAACCAGTTAGGACTGGGCCGTCTGTCCTGCCCACCCACAGCACAGCAGTACATGCATGCTGTGCCCACCAGGGTCCCTCCCCCACGGGAAAGAGCTTGCTTCCACCTGCTAACAACCCATTAACGCAGGCTGGGCCACAGCATGTCACTGAGGATCAACAGTGGGTGCAAGCTTACTCTAACCACCCACTGTTGATCAATGGCCTCTTGGCCACTCAGACCTGTGCTTCCCTCCAAGGCCTGCCCTCAAGTGTTAGCCAGGGCATGCTGGAATCACTCAGAAGGAACAAAGGCTTCAGTGGGCTGAATGGTTACCCCAGAAGACAGGCGAGCATCCTCATCTCTAGAACCCGTGAATGCTGTCAGGTGTCACCACCTTAGAGGTACTTATCAAAGGTGTGCCAACAGGGACATGGGGCTGGATAGGTGGCTCAAAGACTAGGAGTACTGACTGCTCTTTCAGGGAACTCATAGGTTTGGTTCCTAGCACCCACATGGAGCCTCACAACAGTCTGCAATTCTAGCTCCAGAGGATCTGACGCTCTCTTGTGGCCTCTGCAAACACTGTATACACATGCAGGTAGAGCACTCATAAACATAAGATAAAAATAAACAAATCAGAACAGAGCAGAATAGGAACTTGCCTGGGTCACCTAGATGCTCCCTAAGTACAATCTCAGGCCTCCTTGTGACAGAAGTTGGCAGAGGCAGGGACAGGGACCGAAGAGATGAAACTACAAGCCAGGGTATGCCCAGAAGAGTTCACAGAAGCATTAAGTCACTGAAGCAGGTTCCCCCCACCCCCACCATCAGCCTCAGCCGGGGCACAGCCCCACCCACAATGCTGCAGTAAACATTGCACTGAAAGAAAACATGCAGCCTGAGGTGACCAGAGAGCAGTGAGGCCTCACACCTCCCTCTGCTGGGTGCTCCTGGAGGCCTTCCTGGCTGCCCACCTAGCTCCCAGAACACATTCTCATCTTCTGGGTGCCCAGTGTTCTATATCCCATGGAGAAAGAGGTCAGTGAATACTTGCTGAGGGGATGAAGCATCAGTGCTTACATACAGGGGTTAGTGATATTTTCCAGAAAGCGTAGCTATGGGAAGCGATCTTAGGGCATGTTCTGACTGACAGTCCCACCTCATTTCACACACCCAACATTCCAGGATCCCAGAGACGACAGTGGTCCCTGCCCCCACACCCCACCCTTGCAACACTTTAACCTTCCACATGCTTGGCTCTTTGGTAGGATTTACTTAGACTAAGGGACATGGCTCACTTCGAAGAACAAAGCAGCTATGACCAGGGGTCCTAGTGTCTGAGGTCCTTCTGCTGCCACACATCCAGATCTCTGTGAGCAATGTCACAGTCCAGCAACGAGACAACTTACGGTGTCTGTGCCCATGCAGCCCACAGGGTGGGCCCTGCTGGCTCTTGGGGGCAGCACAGTCTTTGTGGGGTCCGCCTTCCCATTGTGACACATGCGGGACCTGTCAGAGCTCCACAGCTCAAAGCTGGACGGGGGCAGGAAGGGTGGGATGACGGCCTTCAGCTTGTCACTGGGGAGCCGAGGGAAGGGAGCTCCATTCCGTAGCTGAAAAAGACAAGCCAGGATTAGATGGGCCAGGAAGCTTCCACACTGGGGAAGGATCCGGTTTTCCAGTACTATAGATGATGGCACCCTGCTTGCTTCTCCACTGCCAACAGGAGCCCAGATAACACCACAGGCTCTCCTCCCAGTAACCAGTGCACTGTGGCAAGATGAGGGCATGGGAAGGGACAGAGAACCAGAGAGACGGAGAGATGCTAGAGGGGGAAACAAAGGGGATGGGGACCATCCTGAAGTGGCAAGGAACTGAGCCCAATGGAGGGGGCAGGGAAGCTGGGGCAAAGAACATTCCAGACATACGATGGGAAGGATGTAGGCAAGCCTGCAGCCCAGGGGTGTAGAAGGAGGGTGCAGAGCTACAAAATCAGCATGTTCTATGCTGGGCTGAAGGCATAAGGGGCAGAGGCTGAGGGCTCCAAGCTCAGCCACACTCCTGCCACACCCTACCCATGCTTCCATCACTGACAGTTTTTCAACCACGACTTAGTTTTACAGTGAATCCCTGGGGTCGGTATAAAACCCACATAGCCCTGACTGCTGGATGTCTGCAGCAGCATTCCCATCTCCACATTCATGGTAATTAAGAAAAGACTGAACATAGTGCCAGATGGTCCTCCGTGGGGACCGACATCCCACGGCTAACTCTGCCCGGGGGTGGGTGGGTGGGCAGGCGGGCAGGCAGGCATCTTTGCACCAATGGCTGCAACATCCACCCTGGGGCCAACAGAGTCATGGACCAGCAGTCACCCACCATGGGCCACCCAAGTGGGCACACTGCTACCCTCTGCTGCACACAAGAAGAGTGCCAGGGCTGGAGAATGCCCACCCCCCCACCCAGGTTTCCCTCATGGGCTAAGTGGTTTCTCTCCAGTCAGTGAACGGGTGTTGCCCTCTCTGGGATGGCCACGCTTCCTCTACCCGAGGGCAGCCAATCCACCACAGTTGGGCACTTCTACTCCTTGTGTGAAGTTGCTGCAACCCTTCTGGAAGCCAATGACTTTCACATTCTTTGCCTGAGGAATAATTAGGGAGGAGATGGCAGAATACGGATGTTGAGCAGAGCCATTAAGATTATAAAGAGCTATAGACCCCCCCCACTCCCAAGAGTCTGTCTTGGGTGAAGTCATTCTGTGATGGAATGTCCTGTCACACGGCTATTAAACATGATGTGGCTAAACAAGGTTTTAATGACATGGAAAAGATCATGGTAAATTGTTAATAAATCAGGTCCAACGCACTATGGGGAAATTGTAATGGCACTGGTCTTACGTGGTTCTGTCTGGAAGGCTGTGTGAGGAGGTGGAAAGAGCTGAATACTTAGGAAGTGCTGAGGTATTTGCTGTTATTAGTATAACATGATTCCACAATCTTAAATGCTAAAAAGGCTTAGGAAAAAACCACAAAGGATGGAAACAAAAAAAGTGCCATCAGGACTCACTCTGGATGTGTGATCTTGATAATCCTGAGGGCCATCAATTATACCCGATGACCAAGCAAAGTGTAGACAAGGGCCAGGACCACTCTGCTCTGCATCTCTGACCCTGTGGCTTCACAGGCCAGTGGCTCAGGCTCATGTGTCTTTGACAATACTGCCCCCTGGTGGCTAGAATTGGGATCTTGGTGCCAAGGTGTTCTAACCCTGAGACTTTTCATCAAGTGGAGAGAGGTAAGATAACACAGTGCTTATTCTGAGCCAAGCATAGGCTGAGCCTTCTGGGGGACAATATCATTCAAAATCTACCACTGTGATGACAATCACCCTCTGCGTTAGAGAATGCAGCTTTTCTCTGGGGATCTACCTTCCACATCTCTTCAGCAATGACATCCCTGGAGTTTAATAGGGACTGACCACCTGGAGCAGACTCCTGCACAGTATGCTGTGCCCACGTGACTAATCTGTAACCCTGCTGCCATGAGCAGAAATGACATGTGGGATCCACTCCCTCTTCCTCACTACACAAACTGAATGGCTTTCCTTTACCATGATCACAGTCACCACAGAACTAAGAGATCACAGACAGAAACCTCTAGAGCCATGAGCCCTTGGAAATCTTTCTTCCTTTTAAGTTGCACTCAAAACAGTCTGTCTTAGCAGTGGAGAGTCTAACACAGGCTGTAATGGCCAGAGCTCTGGCAGCCCTCTTGGACTGTGAGGTAGCCTTGGTAACAGATGATCGATCATGCATGGGGAACTGAGAGTAGAGGAGTATAGGTTCCCAACTCCATGGAGTAGGTTGTCTTATTTGTACCACTGTCACTTCAGGGACTATTTGAACTCTTAGCTTAGCCTACTTCTAAAGCTTACAGATCAGGAAACTGAGGTCTCTCCTAGACTAGAAATATCCTTTTCTCTCCCATTTAACCAGAATGGCCGAATGGCCTAATACTGGCCATCAATCTGTCCCCTCTAGTCCCTATAACATGGCCAAGATTTAGATTTGGCCACCAAGATCTGGGGGTGTGTCTCCACTGGAAGAATGTTTCCCTAGCATACACAATGCCCAGGTACTGTGCACCCTGGCATGATGGACTGATTCCATTAACCCCAGAGCTCAGGAGATAAACGTGGGCAGATCTGAAGTTAAGTCACCCTTGGCTACATAGCAAGTTATATGAGCCACAAGTGCCCATAAGGCCTCATTCACAGTTCAGGGCTGGCATCTGCTCTAACCCCTAGGAGCCACTGCTTCATTCACCGGTGCCCACACATGGAGGCCAATGCTCACACCCCTTCTCCTCAGTATCAACCAGCCAGGGACTGGCAGTCATCGTGCCAAATGTAATAGAGTGGGCAGAAGCAGCCAGCTCAGAAGCCCACGTTCTGGTTCTTCGCCCCCCTCTAGGGGAGCACAGGCCAGGCACTGCCTCTCTTGCCTTAAATGCTTTTAGGCACCCCACTCACCATGGTTGTCAGCAACACATCTTCCTTCTCTCTTCTTGGGCTCCCAGGACCTGCAAAAACAAATAGATGCTTCCTGAAATGCCCCTCCCTGTGACCATAGCCTGCAGAATGGCGTAGGGGGGCCCCACGTCCTGGAAATCCAGCTCTCCCGGGGGCTTAAATATTTAATAACAATTGGTATTCAATATACTAATAGACGGAAGGCATTTAAAGTCATCTCGGAGAGTATGTTTTCAGCCTCTCCAGAAGCCACTGCTGTGCTGGGTCAAACAGTGGCGGGCCCACTCAATGGTCTGTCTTAACAGCGGTGCCAAAGGGGTCGATCCAGGATGGAATCTGACTACCGGAGGGATCTTATCCAACCTATTTTCCTTCCAGTGTGGACATCTCCTTCAGAAACCTGCAGAGGTTGTTCAGTCTGTTGAATGTCCCTAGTGGTGTGCAGCGCTCTACCTCACTGCAGGGACTCACTGGATTCTGAGACACTTTCAGCACCACAAGCCAATTGCGTTGGATTGTGCAGATACCAAGCACCAAAGGCAAGAGAGGCAGTGCCTGGCCTGTGGTCCCTTAGCAGGAAGTGAAGAACCAGAACATGGGGCTCCTGTGCTGATTTCTGCTGCCCACTTTATTACAGTTGGCATGGAGTCTGCCTACTTCTAGTGTCTCCCAGACCAGCCACTGCTCCCATGTCTCATCCCCACACCATCACATGGCCAGTAGCTTGTGGGTGGGACTTGGGCCTTGGTGCCTCTACTGGAAACTAACCCACATGCAACCCTTCTCACCGCTGTCTTTGGTTGCATGGACTACTTCAGGTGGTCCAAGGCGGCTAGTCCTGTCCTGGGGAGGCGCCCGCATGGTGGAGTCCAGCGCCAACTCAGGCTCCTCAGAGAAAGGCAAAGGCTGATTGGCAGCCAGCCCACGTGGCAGTGTCTGCATAAGTTTCAGCTTTCGGAACCTGTTGGACATCCGGCTCCACCAGGACTGTGTGGGAGGGAGGAGACAGAAGTCAGCTGCAGGCACAAAAGAACAGGCCCGGGGACAAGGGTCCTACTCCATACAGCTTCCCCCTTCCTCGGTGCCAGGCAGGTGCCACCAATCAACCCTTAAAGATCACACTGCTGGCCAAATCCTCCCCTTGCCCTCTCAAAGAGGAAGGCAAACCTTCAGTCCTCCCTTGTCGTCAGGCAGCATGGGGATGCTCCAGGGTTGCCTGGCCTTCAAGTGGGGCAGGGGTGGCCGGTGGTTGGGCCGGCCTCGGTCCTTATTCACCTGCATGCACACAGACGCCAGCAGTCGAACAAGTTCAGTGTCTATGGGCACCAAAGACAGCATTTAACCTGTGAATACATCTTCCTGACCCTGGGGAAGGGCCCAAATCAACCCTTTTCACACTTAGAACTCAGTCCTGCAACACCAGAGTGGGCATAACCCATGAGTCCCCGGCCCAACCTCCTCGCCTCTCCATTTGCTGTTCTCAGAGATTCTCCTGCCCACCCCCATCCCAGAAGTCAGGAGACTGAGCATTGAAAAGCACAGGATCTCAGCCAGACTACAGCAGTTCCTATTCTGTCTCTATACTACCCTGGGTAATGGCAGGTGAATTACACAGTCCCTCTGTGTAATGCCATAAGGAGGTGGCATTAATCCCCAGCATATAAACATATAAACATGTCTTGGGGATTTCAAGGGAATTCCTTGGATGCTCAAGGTGCTGGAACTCAGTATGCACTAAAGAGGATTTTAAATCACACTAGCACATCCTGCAAGTGCCTATGAAAATGGCTCACTGTTCTCTTGACTCAGAAAGCCCTACAAAACCATGCAAATCAAGAGGTTCAAATCTTCATTTTCACTTTAAGGACATCTGTGAAACTGCCCAGACCATCAGAGGTATGCATATCTACAATGTCACCAAGTATCCCACGGTTGTCTTTCAAAGAATCAGTGTGTGCCAGCAGTATAATGGGAGAGGCATAGGAATGCCCAGGCTAAACAGTAAGGCTGGGAACTGCATCAGTGGCCCCCAAAACAGTGCTCAATTTTTTTTGCACACACTTAAAAATGCAGAGAGTGATGCTGAACTTAAGATTTAGATGCTGGTTCTCCAGTCACTGAACATTTCCAGCTGAGTCAAGCACCTAAGATGCAGAGTTAAATTTCAGATGCACTATCAGGGGAACGAATCCCCAGAGACAACTGACCTGATCTCCTGGGAGCCCATGGACTCTGGACCAACAGTCAGGAAGCCTGCATGGGACCCACCGAGGCCCTCTGCATGTATCTGACAGTTGTGTAGCTTGGTCGTTTGTAAGGCTCCCAGTAGTGAGATCAGGACCTGTCCCTGACACTTAGTTGACTTTTGGGAGCCTGTTCCCCATGCTGGATTACCTCAGCCTCAATACAGGGGGAGGAGCTCAGTCCTGCTTCAACCTGATGTGCTGTGCTTTGTGCAAGCCCATGGGAGGCCTGGCCCTTTCTGAATGAAGCAAGAGGGAGGAGTGGATGGGGATGGGAGTAATGGGGAGGGTCTGACTGTGGTCGGTATGTAAAATAAATGAAAAATGTTAATTAAACAAACAAAAAGAAGATGCACCATCAAACTGAAGCTTTCATGGTCATTTTAACCCACAGGCGAACCCCCTGCCTCCCTGAGACAACCTCACTGAAAAGGAATACAATGTCGCTTCAGAGGAGGCTGCACAGAAACAAACCACATCTCGGGAAACTACAGAACAAAATCTTTGGCACCAGAAAAAAAAAACAGCATAAAATAAATGCAAATAAAAAAATTGAAATGCAGCTGGGCATTAGTGACACAAGCCTTCAATCCCAGTACCTGGGAGACAGAGGCAGGCAGATCTCTGTGAGTTTGAGGCCAGCCTGGTCTACAGAGGGAATTCCAGGATAGCCTCCAAAGTAATAAAACCCTGTCTCAAAAAACAAACAAACAAAAAAATTAAATGCACTTGTTGAACAAAATGTAAAGAAAGCACTCAGGGCTCCTGGGCTGGGGATGCAGCCCTGTGCAGTGAGGAAAGCATGGGTCAGATCCCCCAGGAGGAGGTCCTGTGCTGGGGACCACCTGGACTCACCTGGAACTCTTCTACCTGTCCATCCTTTCCAATGTCCTTACGTCCTTTAGGATGCAGCAGTAAATAAGAAAGACAGAAAGTACCAACCAACTCTCTAAGAATTTGATAACAGACAAGTGTTTGGATGAAATTCTGGACAGAATTTTCACTTAAAAACCCAGGGGTTGGAAAAATGGCTCAGCAGCTCAGAGCATTTATTCCTCTTGCGGAGGAGCTGGGTTTAGTTCCCGGCACCCACATGTCAGTTCATATTAGGCTGTAGTTCCAGGGGATCCAATGCACTACCTGACCTCCATGGGCACTGCGTGTATGTGCCTCATTGACATACATGTAAGCAAGCCAATCATACATACAAAACATTTTAATCATAAAAAAAGCCCCCAAACACTAAGCATGGGTCTGGAACATGCCCACATGCCCAGTCAGGAGGCTGAGTTTAAGGCTAGCTCGGGCTACACAGTGAGACCCTATCTTAGAAGGAGAAGAAAAGAGGCTACGGTATAGAGATGGATCCAGAGGGCAACAGCATCTGCTAGCAGGCCTGATGCGCTGAGTACAATCCCCAAACCCACATGGTGGGAAGAGGAAACTAGCTTCTGCCATTCCTACAACTTGGGGTTGGGATCCCAACTCAGGCTCAGAGCCTATGGCTTAGGAGGCCTCTGAACTCCTCCATCTCTAGACTGAACCTCCAGGATAATGGAGCTAATGATATACCAGAGGCCCAGCCCTTATTTGGAATCCCCAGGCCTTAGAAGAGGGCCAGCAGGGGGAATGGAGGGGAGCAGCAGGGCCATGGCAACCCAGAGAGGCAAATGAGGTGGACACACTAGTACAGGAGCTTGGCCTGCAGCCCCTCACATGGAATAGAGTGGGGCTCCTCCTCCACTGGGCTTTTCTTGTCAAAGGTCCTTTATGTTTCCTGCAAAGTCACTTAGCATTTCTGGCTGTGACCACAGAATGGGTCTAGGTCCTAACAGCCTGCAAAACCACATGCCCTTGTTTGCCCCCTCTCCCTAGCAACTACACAGAGGCTATTGCTGGAAGGAGGCTAGCAGAGTGTCCCAAGGGCATGGGGTGTGCCCTTGACACCTGAGACTGGCTTTTCTACACATCAGCATAGGCTTCATACAGTTATGGGAGGCACTGTTTGGTTCCCGGGTGAGGAAGGGCATGGAGGCCGAGTACCTTCTGTAGGCTTACTCACCAGGATCATTCAGCAGCATCACCAGGTCAAAGGCCGTGTAGCCATTTTTGGCCCGAAGAGCAACATCAGCCCCTTGATTTAGCAGATACTTGACAATTTCCTTATTTCTGGGGAGCAAAGAGGCAGGCAGTTAGACTCCCTCTTCGCATGTAGATATCGATCGCCCTACAGCCCATACGCAAAGGCAAGGTCACGGAAGGTGCTGTGGATGGACCATTAGAGCTGGGGCCTTATAGAGGCTTACTGGTCATTGTGTATGTGCCCCAAAAGCGGGTTATGAACCTTTGGCTTTGCCCCCTGGATTGAGCACTTGTTTGGACACTTGCTCCCTGCCTGTGGTAGTCTGAATGTAATTGGCCCCCATAAGCTCACAGGGAGTGGCACTACTAGGAGGTGTGGTTTTGTTGGAGTGAGTGTGGCTTTGCTGGAGGAAGTGTGTCACTGCGGGGGTGGGCTTTGAGGTCTCATATGCTCAAACTGTGTCTAGTGTCTCAGACCACTTCCTGTTGCCGTGGATCTCAGCTCCTTCTCCAGCACCATGTCTGCCTGTACCACCACCATGTCCCACTATGATGATAATGAACTGAACCTCTGAACTATAAGCCACCCCATTAAATGTTTTCCTTTATAAGAGTTGCTATGGTCAGGCCAGATGGTGGTGTCTCACGCCTTTAATCCCAGCACTTGGGAGGCAGAGGCAGGCTCTGTAAGTTCAAGGCCAACCTGGTTTACAGAGTGAGTTCTGGGACAGCCAGGGCTACACAGAGAAACCCCGCCTCAAAATACCAAATAAATAAATAAATAAATAAATAAATAAATAAATAAATAAATAAATAAATAGAATTGGTGTCTCTTCACAGCAATAGAAAGTCTAACTAAGACACTGCCCTTGTCATGGATACTTTCACCAGAGGTTAGAAGCCTTGGGACTGCTCCAACTTGAATAGGAACCTCTAGAACCATGAGCCAAAATAAACCTTTCTCTTCATAAATTAACTGCCTCAGACATTTTGTTAAGAGCAACACAAAATTGGCTAATCCATCAAGCGGCAGGAAAAGTGTGGCTGTGTTCCCAGACAACAAGTCTGGCAACATTAACCAGGCACACAGTCTTCACATGTTTAAGCAGGGCACGGGCAATCACCATTGTTCTCGAGGACCATTATGTCTTACCACCCAGCAGCTTAGGAGCAAATGTGCTTTGTATCAGTCCTAATGCTCCTTCCTTAATGATAACAAAAACCAGGGCATCTGCCCCAAAGCACTCAGCCACCACACCTACCTCTGTAGGAAGGACCTACAGAGACCTTCCAGAAGGTTCTGCAGAGTCAGAGATTTTAGGCTCATCAGATAACATAGCCAATACAGGAGTGTAATGTGGCCAGTTGAACCAGGCAAGAGGAAATCCCCTAAGGGGAACCAGGGCATTTAGCAGCTATACCATGTCCCTAAAGAGGTCTGAAGGAGGGTGGCAGCCCACTTGGCTGGGATGATCACATTATTTTAAAGGTGGTCAAGAAGACTATGAGTGTTTAACTAAAATCATGAAAGTCCAGACATGTGTGACCACTGCTCACATCACAGAGGGGACGCTTAATGGAGGTCTCTGAACCACCATGTGAAAACTCCAAATGAACCAATCACATTATTCAGCTGAAAACAAATGAGAAAGGCATCTTTCTATCTAAGATGCGCCTGCTGCATGGGTTTCCACAGCCAGGGGGAGATTCCATGGCACGCTAGCAAGTGCCCTGGATAGAGGCAGGAGGCTGGCTGAACTGAGCCTGCATTCATTCCATCTTTTCTGCAGGCCTCAGTGTCTTCACAGCCCTAAGCTTCAGGTTGCATCTCAAGTCAGAAAACCCCATCCCCCCAGCCAGAGCACCTGCTTGGTCTCACGTGGAGGGACTTGTGGAGGGAGTGGGAGACACAGACCCATGGTAGGTGGCCTGCATGAGGGCTGTCCAGCCATGCACGCTGTCCTGCTTGTCCATGTCTGCATGCTTCTCCACCAGCAGCTGTACCAGGGCCAACTGCCCTGTAACAGCTGCCAGCATCAGTGGGGTCGCTCCATCCCCGTTGACCAGGTTCACGTGGTTGGGGTCTTCATCAGCAATCTCCTTGACCAGCTGGAAGTTTCCTACAAACAGCACACCTCCAGGTGACCCGTGGCCCTAGCATCACATGCTTATGTATCCAGCTGTCTCTCCTGATGAACATCTGCTCACTACCTCTGCTGTAGTCATGGGGGCCACTAAGGCAGGTCAGAGAGAGCCCCACTGAGACCCCTCTATCTATGACAGATGGAGACCAGCACATGAGCAAACAGAAGTACTTCCTCTGTCTCAGGGAGTAGAGAGAATGAGGAAGGGCCACAGGCCTGCAGAGGGAAAATACAGTTCTAGATGATGAGTGGAGATCCAGAAGGGCTGCCTGAAGGTGGTGTCTGGAGCTTGGGAGATAGACCAGTAGGTAAAAGTGCTTGCCATGCAAGCATGAGGAACTGAGTTCAAGTCTCTGGCTCACACAAAAGGCAGACATGTAGCACAAGTGTCTGTAATCTTCCTGTAGGAAGGTAGGAGAGTCCCAGCAGGTTGCAGGCTAGCTGGCCTGGCATATGATGAAGAACAGTAAGAAAAACTCTCTCATGGTAGAAGAAAGGAAGGTGGGATTTGAGCAACACCAGAAGTTGACCTCTGCCCCCCACCTGATGCCATGGCATGCATGTGACACATTCTCTCACACACATATGGAAACTCTGGGATAAAGGGCCCTTCTGTCATAACAACACCGAGGCCAGTAGAGAGAGGAGCCAGGGTACAGCTCAGCATCTAGTTGTGGGGCAGTAGGGACATGGGAGAGTATTCTAGAACCTATGGGTAGAATGCTTTAATAAATATGGGCCCCAGGGCTCACACTTCCCTGGGGAGAGTGAATTATAATTTCACAAGAGTTAAAAAATTATTGGAAAAAAAACAAAACAAAATCCTCAAACTGCATTTCTTCAGCAGATTCCTTGTACTCATGGATAGGTACAGGGGTGAGGCCTGAGGGTGTGACCTCGGGCTCTTCAACATCTGAAGCTGCTTTCTGAGGCACTTACCCATCTTCAGTGCATGGAAAATGTCAGGTCGACTCTTCTCCTCATCTAGGCAAACAGATTTCAGAGTTAGCTGAGGAAAAGTGTAACATAATTGTAAAGCTGCCGTAGTCAGAGCACAGGCTGGCTTTCTAAAGGGTATGCCTTAGGAGCCATGGGGCCATGGCTAGGGGCAGCGGAGTATGTGACAGCCCTCTGGGCCACTATCACCACTGGCTTTTGGAAACCCTGAAGAGACAGACCATTGCTCCAACTTCAAGCCAAAGAAGCTATTAGATTTAGGCACTGAAAATTTTGGGGTATATTTATCTAGGCTAATCAAAAAGTCCATTCTAAAAGAACTTGGAAAGGAAACTGATTTAAAAACAAGAAAAAACTTGCCGGGCAGTGGTGGGCACACACCTTTAATCCCAGCACTCAGGAGCCATAGGCAAGTAGATCTCTGTGAGTTTGAAACCAGCTTGGTCTACAAGAGCTAGTTCCAGGTCAGCCTCCAACACCACAGAGAAACCCTGTCTTGACCCTCCCCCACAAAAAAACCCTAAAATTTAACAACAATGAACTAAGTACAAGGTGAAAGGACCCTTGTACTTTCACTTTGACCCTTGGGCAGCTAAGCGTGGGAAGTCATGACCATGGCCCCCAGAAAAGGCATCTTTTTCTGTCTTCCCAAGCACTAACGACCTGAGTGAGATGCCTCTGCCCAGTCTCTAGATAGCTGTCTAGACAATCGTCCATCAGACATCCTCACACTGGACCCCGCCCCTTCAGATGGTGCTGAGACTCCATGTCTACCAGTGCAAGCCCCGCCCTCCACATACTCATGCCACCAGGGTCCCTACAGTTTGTCCACAAACAGACATTCCTTAAAGCTAATCAGCATGCTGGGCAGCACAGGCAAGATTCCTGCCACCTTCCTGAACTCCAGAAGGGACATCTATGCTCTGGGCCACCACCTATGGCTCTGGGCCACTGGGAGGAGCAGTGAGTCTGAGCTCCATGTGAACTAGAATGTACACTTCTAGACAGGCTGTCCCACTATTACAGCATGGAGACAATACCCATGCCACCAGGTTGTCCCAAGGGTCAGCAACTGGCATAGAAGGGAGATGCTTCAGAAGCATGGAGCTTACTGAGATTACCTCTATACTAATTGGCCCCCAGCAGTCACATAATGGTGTGACTCCATGACTCTCAATGTCAAGAATAGCCAGGGCCACAGAACAATAGGGCTAAATTTGCCTGTGAAATATCAACATCTGACATTGCACCTTTAGTGGCTGGAGAGATGGCCGAGCAGTTAAAAGCACTGGTTACTCTCCCAGAGGAATCAGGTTTGATGCCCAACACCCACATGATAGCTCACAAACATCTCTAACTCCAGTTGCGGGGGATCTGATGCCCTCTCCTGGCCTTCTAGGGTACCACAAGTATACAGACATACATGTAGGCAACACACTCATAAACATATAATTTGTAAAAATGTAAGTGCCTTTAAGTGCTTACAAGCCCAGTTTGCTGGGGCCCTGGGCTTTCCCAAAGCAGGACTTTTTTGAGAGGTAGGAATCTTAGTGCTGGTTGCTAAGCAGCCGCCTGACACAATTAATCACTGACAGTCCAGCCTGGTTCTCAAGGCTGAGGCAGCTGTGTTGCACTGATGGTCCATGGTGCTGGGCTGGGCCTTTCTTCACTCTGGACTTTAGTGGTATTGTCCACATCAGAGTAGTTCCAGGGACCCTGCCATGTCTCATGTAGAAGAAACCTGCCCCAATCTCCGCATTGCACAAGGATAGAAGAATGTCACTGTCACTGGGAAGCTTTGGGGTGAGAAAGAGCCTGTGGAGGCCAAGGTCTTGTGGGGGTGGACTTCCAGAATTTCCAGGGAAGAACTGGGGCTGATTCAAGGACCTCCGTTATGATGTCATGCAGCCTCCGCTCCTATGGTGGTCCTCCCTGCAGCTGGCACACTTGCTGGATCTCTGAGATCTAATCATAGTTATCTTCCCTGGGACACCACCCCTGCCACTTCACATTGCCCCAACTCTGCCACACTGGCTCTCTTCATCTCTTTCTTATCTGCTGTTTTTAACTCATAATACTTACCTGTCCCACACTGTTATCATTTATTTCCTATTTACTACCTGCCTTCCCTACAGAGGCAGCATTCCTCCAGGGTGGGGAGCTGAGTCTCGACTGTTCACTGGCATGTGTCAGTTGCTTTGAAGGGTGCCTGAACTGAGCAAGCATCCCACAAACACTAGCAAAGGAACTGAACTTCCACTGTTGAAAGCTACATACCCAGCAATGGAACAGACACTTCAATGCACAACTGTCACAAAGTCAAGAGAAATGCATTTGTACTTCCTGTTACAGGACACTAGGGTCCCTGGGGTGCAAACGCCATGCCAGGGGCCACACAGTCTGAGTGGGCAAAGTGAAGCTGAAGCTGGGTCTGGTCAACAGTCAGCACTTGTCTCCCACTTTGCTAGGTGTTCAGGCTGTATGTAACACTGCTGAGCAGAGGTTCCGAAATGCAACATGCTCTATAACCACTTCACGAGGAACAACCTTAACAATGGCAGACAGCAATGAAACACAACCATGTGCCAGCAAAACCCAAACTCCAAAGGGAGCTACTCCGATGATGGGGGAGGTCCTTCTGTGTATATGTATATCTTATTGGTAATTGAATCTAAAGCACTGTTGGCCAATAGAGGAGCAAGATAGGTGGGAATAGGAGTCGAGGAGGATTCTGGGAAATGTAGTAAAGAGTAGTCTTGTGATCCAGGCAGGAAGTGACATAGCAGGCAGACTCAGAAGATAAGCAGGGACAAGTAGGAAATCGCTCTCTTCCTCTTCCTCCTGCTCTCTTCTCTAGGTCGCCATGTGACCGCCAGGAAGACAGGACGTAAGGTTAGTGTCCTCTATAAATCTTATAAATATATAGATTAATAGTTATGGTTAATAACTAAGACTGATCTTGCAGATAAGAATTCCTAGTCATTGGCCAGCAGCATTGTACCTAATATAAAGTCTCTGTGTGTTACTTGGGACCTTCATGTGGTGGTGGGGCTCGGGCAGCTGGTGGAAATATTTATCATTACACTCCATAGTAATTTTGAGTGAACTGGTCCTTGGGGATTTGATGGCCAGCACGCCATTGCCATTCCTGAATAGAGGGTACAAACCTAGGCTTGGGACCAACCTGTCCAAAGTCTGTCTCTGTACTCAGCACAAGGCCACACCCACTCATTTACATTCTAAGTGTGGCTGCTTTCACTCTAACAAGAGCCAATATTCATTGCATCAGCACCTAGCTAGCCCAGAAAGCCTAAGTGCTCGTGATCTGGCTTTTACAGAGAAAACTTTGCTGGCCTTTGTTCTGGAAGTATCCTAGGACCACCAAATCAGAGTTAACACTTAGGGATGAAAGGCCCAGTCTACAAGTTTATAGGCTCTTCTCAGAGCACCTGGTCACATTGAACAATGTGTAAGGCCTGTGTGTCACAGGCACCCTAGGCACTGTATAGCTAAAAGCTTATGGCCTGTCTGCCTGTCAAGACTCCTACTTCTGCACACGTTTTTGGTTGTGCAAACCCTAGCTTGTGCCACCTAAACACTCCTCTGGGAGGCCACAGCAGGGATGGGGGTGTTTTGGCCTGACCTGTTTTTGGCCTGACAGTGGTCAGGGGGTCCAGGTAGTCAGCCAGGTCCCTGTGTTTGCGGTCAAGGGCAACCTCGAAGGCTGTCTTCTCCAACACGCTGAGGTGGTCAGGGTTGGCTCCCTTTTCAACCAGCTGCTGCACCACACTGAGCTTCCCAAGGAGGGCCGCCAGCATCAGTGGGCTCCAGCCCACGGTCTGGGCTGTGTGGTTGGGGTCGGCACCCCATTCCAACAGCAGGCGTACCACAGCCTCATGCCCATGCTGAACGGCAGCCATCAGGGCCGTGATGCCCAGCAGTTCATCCCTGCTGCCTCCCATTGCTGGTGACTCGCCAGCGGGGTTGTGATGGTCCACAATGGCTCCTGCCTCCAGCAGCAGCTTCACCACACCCAGGTGGCCACCCCGAGAAGCCATGGTGAGCACACTGGCACCCAGCCGATTCTGAGCATTGACATCAGCCCCATGATCCAAAAGGAGATGTGCCACGTTGGCATGCCCACACCTGCCAGAAAGATGGGAATTAGTGACACTAAACAGAAAACACTGAAAAGTGAACAGCTCCAATAACCCTCACCATTGTCAAGTACTGCAGGCAAAGGGGCTGCTTAGAAAGAACAACCTCGGTCTGGAGTGAGGTACCAGGCTGGCCATGTGCAATCATCCTCATCGATGACAGAAGCCCTGGCTAGGCTGGAATCTAGGTCTCTCCTCCATATGATACTGAGGAATAATTTGTTTCCTTGTGCCTTCATTTCCTGATCTGATAAATGGGGCTATAGTCATACCTCCATAAAGGACTGCTTGTGGTTTAGTGGATACGTGTGTGTGTGTGTGTGTGTGTGTGTGTGTGTGTGTGTTTGAGTGTGTGTAGGGAGGGAGACAGACAGAGAGAGAGCACAAGCTCCTGGAGCTGTGCTTAGCCAAAGGAAGCAGGCACTCAGCATTAGCTATGATAACTGCTATGCCTTTCCCATTTCACAACCTACTGTAGTCACCTGTCTGCTAAGGGCTACTCTGGGATAAAACATCCAGCCCTGGCCAGCATGGTGATACATACCTTTAATCGCAGCTCTCAAGAGGCAGAGGCAGGAGGATCTCTGAACTTTGAAGCTAGCTTGCCTACACAGTAAGACCCCCGATGCCCAAAATTGAAAGAAAAGAAATCTAGTCCTGAGGCTAGGACACAGACAAGCAGGCAAACATCATATATATAAAATAAAAGAAATAAATCTAAAAACAAAATCAAGGTAGACTTTATATGAAGAAATACACCTGAGACAGATCTATGACCTACACACACAAACACTCCTGAATATGCACACCCTGAGGTCTAAATCCATCTGCCTTCTCTACCACTCTGCCCCTGACATCTGAGTTTTCTGTGCAATGCTTTATGGCTGCTAAACTGTCTCTGCCAGGTTATGGTTCCTTCATGGGCAAAGCCCTTGTTGTGATTCATTTCTGCCCTTCCCAGTCCCCACCAAGCCCAGCACATGCCAGTTGTGACAGCTGTGCTGGGCAAAGGGACTCTGGCACCTCCGTGGAGGCTTACTGCCACCTGCTGGCAGGAATGTTCAACTGTAGGTGGCTGTGAACCTGGTTAAGCCAGATCAAAGAGGCTCCAGCTCCAGCTGTATCCAGGACCCAGAGAAGACAAGCAGGCTCCCACCAACTCCCTGACTCCAGGGAGAGGACAGACACCACTTCTCAGTGGGCAGGCTTATGTTCTAAGGTGTGCCTGGCTAGCAAGAAAGAATGCCAAAGCTAGGGAAGTGGGTGTTAGAAGACCACAGACTCAGAGGCAGGTTCTGAATGAGTTGCTCAGCCCTCCTCTTTGGAAAAGTGGATTTTGTGTTTCAGGCCAGGGCTGAACTCTGGTCTGAGGCTCCAGCTAAATACAAAATACCTTCTGGGCTGTGAACCTTGACACAACAGGCTGCCTCCTGCAGCATGCAAATGAGAACTTGGTGACCTGGTGCCCCAGCCTGGGGCAGGATGGGGGGCCTCTTCTCCGTGGCAGAGGGGTGAGTCTGGGGAATTACACCAACATGCAGGAATTGCAAACTTTGCAAACTCTGTCCTGCTCCTTCCTGACCAACCTCCAAGCAGCGCACACACCTACCGGTCCCTCCCAAAAGCCTGCCAGAGTCAGGAGGCCTGCCTATATTGCTAATACTTCCCAGCCCTTTGCCACCACCTCCTACCCCCTTCCTTGCACTTCCAGCACAATTCTATCTTCATTCCTGCCAAGCAAAGTGCCCAGCCTCTGTCTTGCTCAGCACCCCCTGCCCCACCCCACCCCCATATCACCAGCTCTGAGCAGTTTCCTTGGCTCCCTCTCAAGGACCCACAAAGACCCAAACTTCCTTCCCTCTGCCTACACCTGAGCCCTCCTTCAAAATCTGTGCCTCCCCTACCCGACTGTGGTTAAGGACAGGGCTAGGTGACTTCCCTGGTCCCTAACACCGAGTTCAAAATTTTCCAACGAACAAATAAATGATTGCATAGACAGGATAACAAGGGAAGGGAAGTCTGAGGGGCAGAAAGTGACCAGGGGCTGCTGCACTGGCCTCCACTGCAGGAGACTTAAAAACTCCCACAGGTTTTGGGAACACAAAATAAACTCTAGTGTAATCCCTCACTGAGGATTACATGATACTTTTAGATTCTTATCTCATCTGAGAACCAAGAGACAAACACAGCCTCCCATTTCACAGATAAGAAGGCTTAAGATTAGAGCAGAGAGCAATTAATCTCAATTTGAAAGTGACAGGACCCAAACCTGCCCCAGGAATTTCAAACAACTACAGTTTCTCCAGTCTGCCCAGTTCCTACACAGGAAGCAAAGGGTTGAATTTGAGCAGAAATACTGAATTTGGGGGTGTTTTCTGAACTCTCAGGTAGCCCTAGAGAGCATTCAATTAGGCAGAAAACACAAAATGATCCAACGGAGCCCGAGATAATTTTGCGGATGTTCAATTTCTAATAGGTAATTACTGAAGATGAGGCTGCTGGGGGCTTCTAAGCAGGTGCTGAGACTGCCAATTAATTTCAGCAATTAACACCTGTGCTGTAAGCACTGGCACGTGATCTTGCCACTCAGAGCACCTGGTGGCCACCAATATGAGTTGGGTAAAGACAGAAGTGGATAGAAGGTAAACAGGCCAATGTGATACTAGAAAACCATGCTATGCTGTCCCCAGCTCAGAATCACGACCAGCACCCACTTGCTGGATTCATAGCTCTTGGGCCATCAGTCTAAGTGTGAATCTTACTCTGTCACTCAACTAGCTATGTGGTCAGGGGCAAGTTACTTAACTTCTCTGTAGTTCAATTTCCTATCTGTAAAAGGGGGACAATAATACTCCATACTTCCTAAGGCTTTGGGCGGACTGAAGGAGCGAATCCCTTTAAAGCAGTAAGCACAGTGTCAGGCACAAAATAGGTGCTCAAGAAAGGTCACTGTTAGCAGGACCTCATGAAACAGGCCTAACTAATGCAAGAAGATCAGGCTTGCTTGGACTACAAGGTAAGTTCAAAGACAGCCTGGGCCAGTCAGTGAGACTTTGTTTTAAAAGACGGCTGAGGTTGTAACTCAGTGGTAGCATGCCTGCCAGGTGCAGATCCTAAATTCAAGCCCCACTACTGGGGAGGAGAAAAAAAATGATAATCAATTATTCTGCAAATAGGAACTACTGCTTGTACTAAACTAAGAAACCAATTTCTCCAAATCCTGGTCTGAGGCCTCTATGGTTTGCCTCATTGATGGGTGTTGGGACACACAAGATGATAAACACAAGTCCACTTAGGTAGATACAGCGACTGTCTGGAACACTGTCTGAGGATTCTGAGAGGAGCCCAAAAATGGAGTGTCCAAGCACAGCCTACCCTGACCTCAGGGACCAACTCACAGACCCTGTAGGAAGTCTCCCTACATAAGTCCCTGACCCTGAACCTCTCCTTGGACGAGGCAGCAGACAGCTCAGTGTATCTGGACTCCAGTGCAGTAGTGTCACCTGTGAGGGACAGCACCAGGCCCTGCTGATCAGGCAATTGTGAATTCTAATCCTCTTCTTCCAGGGACACCCTCTACCTTGGTCTTGAGAACAATAAGACATGTATCACAGTAACACTCTCAAAAAAGCACCTGTTGGGGCCAGAGACATAGCTCTGTGGTCATAAGCGCTGGCTGCTCTTCCAGAGAACCCAGGTTCAATTCCTAGCATCCATGCTGCTGACAACTGCCTGTAACTCTAGTTCTAAGGACTATCATGCCCTCCTCTGGCTTCTGAGAGTACCAGGCCTGCACATGTCACACAGATACACATAAAATAGTAGCTTAAAGAAAAACAGCACCTGTGGCAAACTGCAGCACCTGTGGCAAACTGAGGCAGGAAAAGGCAGCCCAAAGCCTCTCAATTAGGAAGTGTCAAAGTTGAAGTGCTTGGACCACAAACCCCAGCTCTTTTCACAATACCAACTGAAGGGCTGGCTCTAACAGGCCCAGACACGGCAAACATGGCACCAACAGGTCTTACACTCCTCCTTTCTCTCTGCCTTGCTAAACCATTAGAACACATCCCTAAAGTTAGCAACCAAGGTCTATTCCTTTATTTGGTCACTTTCTTCTGCCTAAGCAAAACAGCAAGGTCCAGCTATCAAAATCCATTATTTGGCTACACTGACTAACAGGTCCAATCAGAACTTACCAACTCACCCTGGCATAGACTTCCTCCTTCTCTCCTTAAAAACCATTCTTGCAGAAACACCTTTGACCGATCCAGAAGAAGCACCTCCCACCCCTCCCACCCCTCACCTCCACTTGCCCTCTCTGGAGTAACAGTGTCTTTTTTGCCTACATTAAGGAACTGAAATTAATCAGATGATGTAGACCATCCTGAAGAATTTGGTTAGCAGCAAAAAACAGGTGACCAGGGGTTGGTGACACTGGCATAAACCAGTGCCTCAATTCATTGCAAGCAAAGTGCTCAACAAGTCCCCCAGGAATTGCAAGGCCTCTATTCTGGGTGGGGCTCAGAAATACGGTGTATGCCCAGGGCTCTCAAATGTACAAAGTCACTCTGAACCTCTTTCTCATATCCCTTCCTGCCCTCCACCCAGCTCCCCAGACTTCAGGCCTCCCAGTCACAAGCTTTAGAAAGGTAACCCTAGGGACCCCATCTGGAAAGACACCCCAGTGAACCAGGGTTGGGTACAGACAGGGAGGGAGCCAGTTGGAAGTGGATAGGCTTTCCTGGTGTGGTGAGGCCAAACGATAAGGCCACGGCATGGAAGGCTTCCTGGAAGAAGCTACGCTTGAGGGTGGAAGGGCATTGCTGAGGGCAAAAGAGGAAAAGTTCACACTGAGAGTTCTGTAGAGGGTCTCCCTGCTCACACACATCCTGACTAGCTGGATGCTGGAGGCCCATTTTTGCCTTCGAAATCTCAGGCTCTCTCTCATCTGTAAAGTGGAGAAGATGCTCTTGGTACACAGTAAATGCTCATTGTTAGCTTTTTTAGAAGTACAAAGTGATGCCGAGAAGGACTGGATGAAATCTTGGCCTGAGCTCAACAGACCAGAATGGATGTATAGAACAGTCTGGCTGAGAGTGTCATCCTGAGACTGGGAGAGCCACTTTGGACAGGCACAGCCAAGCAGCCATTCCAGAAAGACCTGGAAGCTCTTCAAGGAGGCACAGGCGAGGGCATGCTGGGAGAAGAGGAATATGGTGGGAGACCTCTACAGAGGAGTCTGTGGACAAGGGTGAGGGGATGGAGAGAAGGGTGTGGATTCCAGGGCTACCTCAAGCCAACAGGGGTAGGCAGGTACTAGACAGAGGAAGGCTCACCTGGAGAAAGAATGGGAACTGCCACTAAGGGGAAAGAGAGCTAGAAATAAGATTTTAAGATCACCTCCGTGGCCCTGGCATTCCCCTCGATGCCACCTGCTATGTGCCTGAAAGTCAAGCTCACTCTCAAGACTGTCCCTCTGGGGCTAGAGAGATGGCTCAGTGGTTAAGAGTACCTGCGTGGCACATTGTAACTGTCTGTACCTCAAGTTCAAGGGGATACACTGCCCTCATCTGGCTTACCTCAGGCACCAGGCACCCATAAGGTGCACATACACACAGGCAAACAAACACTCATACACATAAAATAAAAATAAATAAATCTTTAAAAAAAAAAGATCTTCTCTTCTCCTGTACTCTCCAGCTCAGTGCATTTGTAAACCACAGCCAGAAATCTAGAGATGGATTTTGCTGTCTGTCTCCCTCTCTACTGACCCCTTACAAGGGTCAGACAGTCACAAGCATCAACTTCAGTCTGGTCCAGGCCAGTATATCTCTTCCCTGGGCTGCTGCTGCCTTCCTTCCTTCCTTCCTTCCTTCCTTCCTTCCTTCCTTCCTTCCTTCCTTCCTTCCTTCCTGGTTTTTCGAGACAGGGTTTCACTATGGCTTTGGAGCCTATCCTGGCACTCGCTCTGTAGACCAGCCTGGCCTCGAACTCAGAGAGATCCGCCTGCCTCTGCCTCCCGAGTGCTGGGATTAAAGGCATGAGCCACCCACCAAAGCTTGGCTGGCTGCTGCCTTTCCAAGCAGCCTTCCTGACTCTCCGCCCATTCTCACATGTGGTGAATGAGTCCATCCAAAACAAAACTCAGATCCAATCACTCTGCCCTGTTCTACATTGCAGGCATCCTTCTCAGCCCCAATATCTGGTACCTGCTTTCTTCTCTCCAATGGTGGGCTTGTCTCCCATTACTTCCGGCCCCTTCTGGGTCCCAGAATCCTCCTATCATTATGTGTTTGCACTGTGCCCCTCCACTCCCCAGGCATGGTTAACATCCTCGGGTCTACTAAAAACTTCCATTACAAAATGTCCCCGTTTTCCCAACGGGAAAACTACAGTCAGACCTTCCAGATCAAGATTGCAACTTTATCTACTACCCCACTCCTCCAAAGTGGGGACTTACCTGGATGCCAGTTATCTATCCCCCAAAGTCAGGGTGAGCAGACAGGTTCTTAGGAGACCCTTGATGCAAAAGCCGGAATGAATGGACGCCTGGAAGATGCACTCGGCAGCCTCCAGACTGTTCAAAAGCCAAAGTTTCTAACATCCTAATCTTGTGTTTCTGAAACAGCCTTTCTATTTCCAGCATACAGATGACCAAAAAGCAACGCTCCAAACCTGCCTTTCACACTTTCACTAGTCCCGGACCCTCTCCCTCCCGGTCCCCGCTCACCTGGCCGCCTGCATGAGCGCGCTCCAGCCATAGTGGTTGCGGCTGTTGACCGAGGCTCCGCGGCGCAGCAGGAACCGCACGAGTGGCTCGTGGCCACCGGCCGCCGCCAGCTGCAGCGCCGAGTTGCCCGCCTCATCCGAGCAGTCCACCGGTACCGGCGCTCCGGCCTCCGCCGCCCGGGCCGCCTCGGGCCCTGCCTGCTCCCCTCCCGCCTCGGGTCCCACCGCCGGCTCTGCGCCGGGCTCCAGCAGGCGCCGCGCGGTGTCGGTGTCGCCCTGCTCGCAGGCGCGGAGCAGCAGCTGCAGGCCCGGGGCCAGGGCTCCCTCGCCCATCGCCGGCCGCCCGCTCAGCGCTCAGCGCCGCCGCCCGCTCCCTCCCGCGTCCTCGCGCGCCCGCCGCCGTCCGCAGGCCCGCCCCCTGGGGGCGCGCGCGCCGCCGGGCCGCGCCTGCCGGGCACGCGCGCGCAGGGCCCGCCTCCGGGCTTGGAGTGTGGGCCTGTGACTGTTCGGTCCCTTCTCAGTCTTCCTGGCCTGTGCCAATCTGACCTCTGGGCCTAAAGGACCTCGGAATCACCCCTGGACCGCAACCCGCGGCTCCACCGACCCCAGATCACCATGCACCTCACAAGAACTTCCCAAACAGTCGGGGACTGAATCGGAACTATGGGTCCTCTCCTGCCCTGTCGTTTGCTCCAGAAGCCCTGCAATGCTGGGTTCTCTCTGTGCCAGGCTACTAGCGCCTGTCCCTTGTCTTTGACGTGCGGCTCACACAGCAGCAATAAGTAACATGTTACAGAAGGAGATTTTTCAAGCCACACCCCAGACCCACTGAGTCAGAAACTCAGTGTGGGGCCAGCAACTGTTATTTAACAAGCCCTCTGGTATTATGGACACAAAAGTTAGGACTCACTGACTGATCTGCGGGCAGTCCTGGCAGCCACCCTGGGGGTCCAGATGATAATTCCAATCTCCAGAAGAGTGACCCAAGGAGGTCATATGCTGTACGGTCTGCACAGATCTGCAGATGCTGCTGTGGGTGGGACTCGGGCCTTCTGACATCAAGTTCAGCTTCCTTTCCATGCTTAACAAGTATTTATTGGATGCCTGCTAGTGCCAGGCACAGCTCCACATGCTGAAAACATTTAAGAGGCAAGATAGCATCTCTGCCTTCCAGGAGCTGACTCGCCCGTTCCGGCTGTACAGATAGGATGTGGAAATAACTTAGGTGCTGGATGGTAGTGAATGCTGTTGGCACAGTGAGCTGAACATGAATCCAAGCAAACCAGGGTAGAAAGTGCAATATTGTTTTACAATTGAGCCTGCAAAGGAATCACTGCAAATGTAGCATGTGCAAAAACCTGAAGGAAGAAAGTAAGCCATGGTGATATTCGGGGAGACAGCCAGTCAAGCAGAGAGCCAGAAGAAGGCTCTAAGGAGCAGGCCTGCCCAGAAGCACTTCACACTGTACTTGTCATTACATCATGGACACTTCCATACAGTGGGACAACTGGTTTCCATAGATGATTGGCAGTGGTGCCAAAGTCCAGCAAGAAGCCAGGCATTCAGCCAGACATGACTGTTACACACTAAGTCCCACTGACGTATGATGGTAACAGCAAAACCGTTAGGTCTGGGTAGGCATGAGTCACGGGTGCAGATCACAGAGTGGGGGCGGGGCATCAGGGCTGGAAGAAAAGGTGCTTTAGGTAAAGGATGAGGATGAGAAAATATCTTGAAGGTTTTCAGTGCCCTGTTGCAGACTGTGGAGTTTGTTCTTTGAGCAGGAAGCCTTGAGAAGTGTTTGGGTAGAACTAACCACTCATGTACAAATGAACGTCCTGACTCATCCATATTAACCCCAGTTACCACAGTGGGAAGGAGGTGGGAGACAACCACCTTCGGAATTTCTAAGGAAGCCATTATTTCCCTGAACATCTGAATAATTTCACCTCTCTTTTATTTTCTTGTCTTTACTATGTTTTCACTAACTATTGTTTCATTATGAAAGCAATACAAAAGTAAAAGATAAGACTAAGCTCAATGGTATATGCCTATCATCCCAGAACTTGGGTGACAGAGGAAGGAAGATGATGAGTTCAAGGCCAACCTGAGTTACTTAGTGAGATCTTGTCTCCAAAAGCAAACAAATAGGGCCAAGAAACCACTCCATTGGTTAAGTGCCTGCCTCGTAAGTATAAGGACCTGGGTTCGGATCCCAAGCACCCATGTTAAAGCTGGGAGTGGTGGTGGTGGTGGTGGTGGTGGTGGTGTGTGTGTGTGTGTGTGTGTGTGTGTCTGTGTGTGGAGAGAGAGAGAGAGAGAGAGAGAGAGAGAGAGAGAGAGAGAGAGAGAGAGAGAAAGGAACCTCTGGTCTCCATGGGCACATGCACATAAATAAGTACACATGCCAAACAAGCACACAGAATTTTAAAAACAAAAAGTAATAATATTAAGTAAAGGATAATCAACTCCAACAGTACATAAAAGTGAAAGGCAGAAAGTAAAATGCCCTTTCCCGCTTTCCTTGATTTTCCAGGGCTATTCCCCCCAAGTCACCAGTATGCACATTCATTTTCTCATTCCAAAAAGATTTCATGTTGTATTGTTTTACATTACTGTGATCAACATACCTGAGAGAGATGACGCACAGGAAGAAAGAGGTATGGGGGAATCATTTCAGAGGGTCACAGTCCCTCACAGCATGGAAGGTGTGGTTGAGTGGCTCCATCTGTCAAAGCAGGAGTGTGTGGTGGTGCTGTCCAATCATGGTGTGCCAAGAAACAGAATGGGTCGAGCCAGGGGCTAGCCAGTCACCTTCAAAAGCTTCCACTGTGGGCTGGGACGATAGCTCCAGTGGGTCAAGCGCTAGCTGCTCCAACTGCAAGGACCTGAATTTGGATTCCCAGCACCCACAGCTGGGTGTAACAGTGCACACTTTTAATCCCAGAAGGCAGTGCACTCTTGTAATCCAGTAATAGGCGATAGAGACCTGAGTGAGCAGAGAGGCTGGCTGGACAGCAGGTCTATTTAATTGGTGAGCCCCTGCTTCAATGAGAGAGCCTATCTCAGAAACAAAGTGGAAGGAAGGGCTACTGAGATGGCTCAGTAACTAACTGTACCTGCTGCCAAGCCTGATGGATGATCTGAGTTCAGGCTCTGGGACCCACATAGAAATAAAGAACCAACTACTAAAAGTGTCCTCTGGCCTCCACATTTGTACACACACACACACACACACACACACACACACACACACACACACTCCAAATAAATATGTCAGGAATGGTGTTGCTTGCCTTTAATCCCAGTACTAGGGAGTCAGAGACAGGCAGATCTTTATGAGCTTTAGGCTATCATGGTCTGTATATTGAGTTCCAGACCAGCCAAGGCTACATAGTGAGACCCTGTCTTAAAAACAACAATAAAATAGTAATAGTAAATATAATTTAAAATAAACAAAGTAGAAAGCCATGGAGGAAGACATTCAACATTGATCTCTGGCTGCCACACACCCACATATAATATATGCCTGTAATCCCAGCACATGGTACATACACCACACACACACACACACACACACACACACACAGAGAGAGAGAGAGAGAGAGAGAGAGAGAGAGAGAGAGAGAAAGAATGCCAGTCTATAGCTGGATGTGGTGGTGCAAGCCTATAATTTCAGCCCTGGAATGGCAGAAGAAGGAGGAAGGTCAGGAGTTCAAGGTCATCTTTAGCTACATAGAAAGTTTGTGGCCAGCATAAAACAAACAAATAAAAGAATGGGCCCCTTGTGACCTACTTCTTCCAGCTTGGGTTCATCTAAAGGTCCATGGCATCCTTAAATATTGCCACGCACTGAGAAACAATATTCAAAACACACAAGTCTGTGGGGGACATTCCTGATTAAAACCATGAATATGCACATATGTGTAGATATCGGCCAAGAATCTTCCTTTCAGGCAGCAGAAACCAACCCTGGGGTCGCTGAAGCAGAAAGAGAATTTAGTTCAAGATTTTTTTTTCTAGTTCACAGTTCCTAGAAGGGCCCCAAGTTTTAGAGACCTCAAACAAGGATGTCCCAATCATGTCATGGCTATTCCCCGCAAGTCACTAGTATGCACTGGAATGGAGTATGCTCAGGTCCCTTCTGGTGTCACTGGCTTCAGGTTAACAGCCTGCCATGGCAGTGTCTGAGTGATCCATCCTGGGTCACATACTATGCTTGACAAATCAAGGAGGTCAGGAAGGCAAGTCATGGGTTTTCAGCATCTAGGGAGGGAGGAGCCTATGGTCCACAAGGGAGGGGCCACCCAGCATGGCAAAATGTTTCAGAGGCTTTGACATGTTGACTAACAAATGTTCACTGCACTCTATGCCTTCTCTATGCTTTTGCAGGGAGTCTTCCTTGACTGATTCAATCCCTGGGGGTCAGTGGTCCGGCCATGCTAACTGTCTTGACTGGGGTGCTTACTTAATCAAAAGGGGTATCCCTCTCAGAAGGTTGTCAGTTATCACACTGAAGTCACTCTGCCAGTACCTAAAGCCAGACTGCTTGCAAGCAAGGCTGCCACAAAGGGCAGCAGAGCTGTCAGCAGCAAAACCTGCCCCTGCCTTTCTGGTGAGGTTTATTGTGAGCAAGGCTGTCATCATAGTCAATCCAAACCTAACAAGGGTAGCATTTACTGTTTTAAATACATAGGTTTGTATTTATGGCTTTTTTTTTCTTTTGTGGCATTGGGCATTGGCTCCGGGGCCTTGTGCATGCTAGGCAAGCATTCTCTCGCTGAGCTGCGCCAACCCCATATTTATTTTTGTTAATTAATGGCTTTGCTCAATGCAGGCTGTTCTAAATTTTGCCTGGTTTTTGTTTTGTTTTTCCATTTGGCAAATGTCTTAGACACTATCCCATGTAGGTGAATATAGATATAGAATGATTCTTATGATATCAACAATTAGGAAATGTAACATCATTCCATCTTTTTCTTTTTGCTTTATTTTTGTTTTTCTAGACAGGGTTTCTTTGTGTAGCCCTGGTTGTCCTGAAACTTGCTCTGTAGGCCAGGCTGGCCTCAAATTCAGAGAGCTGCCTGCCTCTGCCATTTAATGGTGAGCCACCATGCCTTGCCATTTAGCCTTTCATTGAAAGAGGCACAGCTGGCTTGTTTCTAGTATTCTGCTAATAGATATTAAATGTATATTAATATATTATATGAAATATATAATTACATATAGTTATATACAGATACATAATATATATAAATCTAATTATATTGTAATATACATTATACAATGTAATACATTATAATATATAATTATATGTATTAATTTAATTGTATATGGAACTTTAATTATATTAAATATATAATTATACATTATAATACATACACATATGTTATATATATAGATACATATGTATTATATGTATATGTATAGTAAAGTTGTATTGTCCAGGTGTGGTGAAGTGCACCTGTAATCCCAGCACTCAGGACAAGCTTGGGCTATACAGAGAGACCCTTTTTGAAAAACACCACCAGAAAACCTTGCATTAAGCAATATTTATGGCTGCTGTCAGGGTCCTCACAGGGGACAGATGGCACACTTGGCTGGCATACTGGACAAGTGGCTAAAGAGATGGCTCAGAAATTAAGAGCACTCACTGCTCTTGCAAAGGATGCTGATTTGGTTCCCAGTGCGTTCCGGGCAAGTGATGGGCATTCACAACCACCTACAATTCCAGTTTCAGGGTTTTTGGCACCCTCTACTGGCCACAATGGGCACACGCATACACACAGAAGGTAAATAAATGAATGAATAAATAAACAAGTAAATGTTTTTAAAAGCATGGATCACATTTAAAACAGGTGTAGGATGCCAAAGCTGGCAACCCTCAGAGCAATCACCACCCTAGACCTGAAGGAGGAGGGGTAAGACAGTTAAAAAATTCTGCTAAAGAGCAAAAGCAGGGAACCACCTGATAGAGCTGTGGCGTAGAGGAGAGGGTCCACAGTCCATCACCTTTCAGCAGGAGATTCCTCCAAAGGGTAACAAACACCTCTAGTCTCACAAACAAACTCCTCTGTCTCCTAGTGCCTGTACTTTCTTCAGAACCCAGCGGGAAGCCAGAGTCTAGGACGGGCTAGTGTTGTTCCCCCCCCACACACACACACACTCCTACTCAGCCTCCCAACAGAGGGATGCCTTGCTGCTCAGCATGTGGTCAATGGGGAAGAGCACAGACACCAGCTGGGAGCCTGATAGCTGTACAACATCTTAGGCCCATGCCAGCTCTACTAAACCAGAATCCCATGTCAACACAGTCCCCAGGTAATCAGACACATATTAAAGTTCAAAGGACAAAGGTCAGCATCTCTTAGGCCAGGGTATCTACAGTCTTATTATTTATTTTTTTATGACCTGTTTTTCAGAACTTGTTTTTTCAATTGTTCCCACTATGTTGGAGTCTTCTTAAAAAGAAAAAAAATCAAGTGTTTACATATTTATTCATTTGTTTCACTTCTAGGGAAAATGCTTCCAAAGAATAAGAAAGGCAGAGAGCTGCGGTTGTGGTGCTGAGCAAGCACAGAGAGACAAGGTGCTTCAGCTCACAGCCTAGCTCTGGGGAAACTCAGCCAGGTCTACCAGGAGTCCCAGTTAGCATTCCCACCACATTAATGCCCTGCTGGGAAACTAGAGAACACCATTAAGGCTGAGGAGGTGCAGCAGCTGGAAGCTCTCAGTCTCTGCTCCCCAATAGGCTGGAGTGACTGGCAGTTGTCAACCACTTGACATGGATGCTGGGAACCAAACTCAAGTCCTCCGGAAGAGCAGCAAGTGCTCTCAACCACTGAGCAGCCTCTCCAGCCCCATTTGCCTTAAGTTTCTGGTATGCCTCTTTTGAGAACTTTTGGCTTATTTTTGGTGGCTAAATTCCTAGCTGTGGACTCACAGAATCAAAAGAATAGTAAGACTAATGGTGAAATAAATGCTGCCTAAAAGCTTCCCAAAGCTTACACCAGTCTGTCCACCCCAGGCACACAAGGGCATGCTTAGTTATAGCCTCATCAACAATAGTTACCATAGCAACCTTTTTAAAAAATCACTGCCACTTTGACAGGTGAAAAATTAGGTGCTAGGAAGTTTAATTTGCCTGCATGTTGGGCAAAAAGATTGAGTTTCTCTTCTGTCTTTCTTAAACTGTATCCTTTGGGGAATTGGCTATTCAAATCCTTTGACCCTTTTGATTTCTGTTTGTTCTTCGCATTTCCCTTTTGAGTCACATACTGAGTAAATGTCACCTGAAGAAACCTTTTCTTGATTTGTCATCTGACTGTGTTTCTTTGGAGGCCTTATACGATAATAAACACTTTTTTTTTTGTTTTGTTTTTTTTTAAGAAAGGGTTTCTCTGTGTAACAATCCTGGCTGTCCTGGAACTCTCTTTGTAGACCAGGCTGGCCTCGAACTCACTGAGATCCTATTACCTCTGTCACCCGAGTGCTGGGTTTAAAGGTGCGTGCCACCATGCCTGGCCTTCCATTATTTTCTTTAACGAGTTTTGTGCATCTACTTGTTTTGTGTGGATGGATGGGTGGGCACTTATGCGCCACGGCACATGTGTGGAAGTCAGATGACAGCGTGTAAGAGGGCTCTTTCTTCCACCCGTGTGGGTCTTGGGGTCTTGGGGACAGAGCTTAGGTCCACAGGGCTGACAGTAACTGCAGTTATCCATTGAGCCATTTTGCTGGCTTCTCTTCTACTCTTAATTTCTCTTTCCTTCTCCATCTTCTCTATTTCTGCCTCTATCTCTCTTCCCCATTTCCCTCCTCCTGCTTTCTTTCTTCCCTTCCTTTCCCATGCACTTCACCCCTAGGTTCCCTTTCTCTTTCTTTGCAAGATTACCATTAGGATGCAGAGGAACAATGGGAAAAGTCAAGCCCAGCACTTTACAGCCCACACTGAGAGCCAATAACCATCTGCTTCTTTCTGTCAGTTATCTGGGCTCCAACCCCTGCCCAACCCCCCAAGCCTCTGGGAAGAAGCATTCTAATTTGGCAGTCAATCCAAGTCCTTACCAATTATAATCATTGTCTGTTTTCTAATCTAACCGCAGATCTTAACTGTCTGGAGACAAGCCCAAAGGTGGGGCTCCAGGCTAGCCTATAGCACCAGGCCTTCCTGCACAGTAAAGCCTTGGTACCTGGAGGCAGGAGGGGGGCGCTGAGCACTGGGTGGAACTACCTGTGAGTTGTCCTTTGCAGGGTTCACCTAAGCCCTATACCCTCCTTGATTCTGGGGAGACATCCTCCTCAGGCTTTCTCCCAGAGCCTGCAAGTTGTTGGAGACCATCTTCTCACCCTGTGTCTGAAACTGAACCAGTTAGGTGCTTTCGGGACTGTCTGTCTTGTGATCCCCATGAAAATAGTTGATAAAAAGCTTTGGGCCAATTCCTTGTTGATTTATGACACAGAAAGTCACAAATCAAAACACTTTCAAATACACTGGTGTGTACATCAGTTAGGTGTTTTACAGTACAGTGGGAAAACCACAGCTGTAGGCCTCAGATGCTATGTGATGACATTCTTAGCTTTTGGATTTGTGGAAACAGGGGGTCTTTGTACATACTCCAAAAGGATTTATCTAACATTGGAAAGGATTTTAGGTCACATACAAAAATGGGGAATAAATGGATATTTAGGAGACTAAGACAGCCCAAGATAATTTGGCTTTGCACCTGCATCATTCCAGCTGTCTATAATCACTGAAGTTCTTCAGTCAGCTGCAGAGAACAGTCAGTCAATGGCAGTGCAGCTTCTTTCCAGGAACTTCAGTTAACAGTCTTGTAACAAAGCTTTGTGAGCCTGTGAATTAGACAGACTCTCGGGTAGGCAAACAGATAGGGAGAGGGACCGTGACTAGGTAGTAAAGGTGGAAACTTTCCAAGATTCTCACCCTCTTGATTTGAGACAAAAGCCTGGAAGCTTAAAACAAAGGCCTTGTAGGTGTTCATCTCCCACAGCCAGGCCCCCTGTTGATGGATACACACAACAAGTTCAAAACCTGCTCAGGACTGGTTCTGAGCCAGTCAACCATCCTAGCTTTCTTCAAACTGACCAAAACTAAATTGGTGAAGAAAAAAGTCTTCAGAGGCTTTCAAACCTCCAGCTCTTGAGAAACAACTGGAGTTTTCGGCTTTCAGAGTCCCAGCTCTGCTTCACAGAGGGTCTTTTACTCTGAGTGCCTGCTACATATGTGCCTTTCCTGGCCCCTAATAAACTACTTTCTTCCACCATTGATATTCATTCTCTCTCTCTCTCTCTCTCTCTCTCTCTCTCTCTCTCTCTCTCTCTCTCTCTGTGTGTGTGTGTGTGTGTGTGTGTGTGTGTATGTGTGTGGTGTGTGTACACATGCTGCCTCCCTCTAAGGAGGATTTGGGAGGTCAGAATTGGACATAGGGAAGATAAGAGTGTTATGCCCAGATCAAGGAACCCCCAAAATCCACCAAGTTTGTTAATTATCTCCTGGGCCAGGGACTTTTACAACCACAAATTGACAGCTATCTGATTTTCTTTAGGACAGAGAAATGCTGACACAGCTGTTCCCAGGCCTCTGTACCTAGCTCTTTTATTTTTTATTTTATTTTATTATTATTTTTTTATTTTTTATTTTTTTGCCTTACCTGTCGGGCTGCCTTTTTGGGAACTTGAGAGGCTTCAACGTTTTTCTTTTTCTATTTGACTTTTGGGATCTAAGTTATTAATTTTTTCAGTTTAAGAGCTTTTATAGCTCAGGAATATAGGGTTTCCAAATGGGGGATTTGGTGGGCAAAATATGCGGGGTTACAAGAGCAGAACATAAGCATAGCAAATTAGTCCCTCCTGAAACAAAGATGATTGCAAGTTGGGCATAACAAGGTAGTCATAGGTGGTCATATAAGGTAGGGCTGCAAGATAGCTATGAACAACTTTTTAAAACAAAGCCACAATCTCCATTCCTAGAACAGACAGTACAGAACCATTTTTGTTAAGGTTACAGGTGGGGCATAGCCTGATCCTTGAGAAACAGAGGTTTAATCATATACAGGAATGGACCTAGTTTGTCTTCACTATCAGAAGGCTTTTCAGACTAAGATGGAGGCTGGTTGGTTCTTCACAGTCTCTTCTGAGTGTGTTTTTCAATCCCTGTCCCTAGGTTGACATGTTGCCCAAGCTGGCCTCATGTTCATCTTCACGAAGACTCCCAAGTGCTGGGGATTCAAGTATGTACAGATGCCCCACGGTGAGCATCACAACTCCCGCTGAGCATCCCACTGTTCTGGGAACACTCCCTGCTTTGTTTCCCTGTCTCCTCCAAAGTTAGATTACTAATGCCAGTACTAGCATAGTATCCAATAGGTAATACCCAGACTAACCTGAGGAGTACCCTGCCAAGTATCTGCCTAGAGTGCTGATGTAGCCACATGATCCCAAGTCCCCAGCAAGACTTTCTCAGAGTACTTACTGTGAAAGTATTCACATGCCTGAATCCTTCCTCTGTCTCTTTGAGATGTGTATTTACCTCCCACAACTTAGGAGAGTTTTCGCCATTGACTGAAAGCCAAGTGTTCAAAATATTATCATCAAAATGGGTGTGGTGGCTCATAGCAGCAATCCTAGCACTCAAGATACTGAGACTGGAGGATTGTCAGCTCAGGGCAAACCTATGTTGCATAGAGTAAAACACACACACACACACACACACACACACACACACGCACGCACACACACGCACGCACGCACGCACGACGCACGCACGCACGCACGCACGCACGCCTCAGGGAGGGGGCACTCATGGTTAGAGAGTATGGGCTCTGTCTCTGCCTCTATGAAAATGGAAGATTTTACCATCACATCAGCCCTTTCTACTGAGTCCCACCTCCCCCTCCTTCATCTCCCTTTAAACACACGCTGTACAAAACACAGTTAGTCACACCAGCCCTTCCTGCTGCCAGTGCACATTCTGGTGACACCTGTAGTGATATTTATACTTTAACAAATAAAGCTTGACTGAAAAGAATAAAGGGGAATTACAGAAATATGATGAAAAGGTAGATTATTGAATCTACTTTTAAACCAAAAAGCAACTACTAGTTTTAAATATGTTACATTGGCTTGGATTTGTTATATATTATACAAATTTGAGATTTTTTTTGTTAGAACATACTGTACATACATTTCTAATCTTATTCAAGGTATTGTACTCATACAATTCATTTAACAATGTAATGCAAAATTTTAGCCCTTGAAAGTTATTATTACCAACTATTTAGAATAATAAGAAAATGCAGGTTAGCAAAGTCACTTATTACAATTGAACTTGTAGTCATATTAGGTATGTTTTTAAAGGCAAACATTTATTTTAGATAGATCATCTTCAAACACTTCAGAGATCTACAGAGGGCATTTAAGATGTTTTAGTAACATAGGTTCTTTTTTTTTTTTTTTTTTTCCAGTCAGGGTTTCTCTGTGTAGCTTTGCAGACCATGTTGGCCTAGAACTCACAGAGATCCACCAGCCTCTGTCTCTTGAGTGCTGGGATTAAATGTGTGTACCACCACCCAGCTGGTTCTTTCTTTTTTTATGACAATGAGACAGCACCTGGCAGCACCAATGTACTTCAGAGAAAATGATGGGCATCAAAGAAACTACACATGGAGTTTTCTTTCTTTGTGGCAAAAGTTAGCCACTGAGCAAGAAAGTGCTCTTGTCTTGACTGATGAGAGTATGCTGTCCAAATTGGATAAGCAGGACACAAAAGATAGCTACCTTTGCCAAGACAATGTAAGACAGTCCTTCAGAATATCCTGCTTCACAGAAAAGTCTGTCAGATATGCTAGGCCTATAGGCCAAAGATGGATGCTCCAATCATTGCAGAGGAACCTTGGGAGACTATCCAGGCAGCCTGCTATTTCTGTCATTTCTCACTTTTTTTGGAAGTCTCTTGCTTGCATTTTCTGCTTACTCAGGTAATATTATTTCCTTCTTGGGTTTCTGATGAAGTTGAAAACTTTATAGTTATAGTTTTCCTTGTTGCCAGATTCAGAAAATAAATTCACCAAAGAAATGTAAGGTATATAAGTTTGCAATGCAAGTTAAAATAGAAAGTGAATTATGGCTGGGCAGTGGTAGCACATGCCTTTAATCCCAGCACTAGGGAGTCAGAGGCAGGCGATCTCTGTGAGTTCGAGACCACCCTGATCTACAAGAGCTAGTTCCAGGACAGGCTCCAAAGCCACAGAGAAAAGAAAGTGAATTGTGAATTATGTACAACTTTTTGGACTCACCAAGATAGGCTAGATATGTAGTATTCTCTCTGAGTTTTTCAATTGTTAATGGACTAGACATTGTTGATGTATTTATTGCCTGTGTATATTATATATAGTTATTATACTTATTATATATAGTTTTCCTTATAATAGTTATAACCTTTTTATTTTTAGACAAAAAGGGGAAATGTAGTGGTATCTTGTTTATACTCTAACAAATAAAGCTTGCTTGAAGATCAGAGGACAGAGCTAGTAAACCATAGAGGTCTGGAGGTCTGTACAGACAGACAGGAAGTGATATGGCTGGGCAGAAAGAGGAAGTGATGAGGAGGGAGGAGACAGGAGCTCACTCTCTTTCCGGCTGGGAAGCTAAGTAGGTAAGGTGGCTGTGGTTTTGTTCCTTCATCTCTCTGATCTCTCAGCATTTTCCCTTATATCTGACTGCGGGCTTTTATTATTGAGACCTCTTAGAACTTGTGTTACAGACACCAGTCCTTCTTCCTACTGCAGTGCCACACTGACACTCTTTGTCACTTGCGTCTTAGCATGTGCTTGGATCCCAGCTTTGTGTCTATAGCATAGCAGAGAGTCAGAACGTTTTTCCTGGCTGTGAAAATGACGCTTAAAAATGTTGTGGGATGTTTTTACTCTTTCGGCTTTTTAAGCAGCCCACCACTCAACTCCCAAGTAAATTACTTACAGAGGCTTATTCTTAGTTACGAATGCCCTGCCTTAGCTTGTTTTTGTTTCTTGCCAGCTTTTCTTAACTTAAATTATCCCATCTATCTTTGGCTTTAGGGCTTTTATATTTCTCTATTCCTGTATACCTTTTCTTTCCTTCTTATTCCATGTCTGGCTGTGTAGCTGGGTGGCTGACTCCCAAATTCCTTCTCCTTCCTCTCTCCTTCCCAGATCTCCTTCTATTTACACTCTTTGCTTGCTGCCCTGCCTAGTTCTCTCTCCTGCCTCACTATTGGCTGTTCAGCTCTTTATGAGACCATCGGGTGTTTTAGACAGGCAAAGTAACACAGCTTCACAGAGTTAAACAAATGCAGTATAAACAAAAGTAACACACCTGAAAATAATATCCTCAACGTAAAACCAATCATTTGTTCCAATTAGCTGTTGTATAACAAACCATTTTCAAATGTCATACCCACTATCTCCTTCGGCCTCTAGGTTCTGGGTCTGGGAATTTAAAAAGGTATCTTTCTTCTGTTTCTATTTCTTCTCTTAGGCTTCTCTCAGTGATTCCTGAATGCAACTGTCTCAGATGAGGCACAAAACTGTTCCCCCTCCAATGGGAATAATTACCAGCAAGAGCCCACAGGACAGACCTTAGAACTAAATGGTGAACTAGACAAGCCCCACACACTCCTGGTTCTGACCTGGTCAGGGCCTAGTGGCCTGGCCCAGCTCTTCCTGTTGTCATAGCGTGGGGCTATTCACCCTGCCTCAAGGACAGGGTTTTCTGGGTCTAGGGAGATGGCTTGTTCCAGGAAAGTGCCTGCATGAGCACAATTGGCTAGTTCAAGTCTGTCCCTTTGGCTGTCAGACTACTGACACATGGACCAAGAAATTAGAATTTCCCTAGGACTCTCCTGAGGAGAAGGCTGGAGGCCTGGTGGCAGCCAAAGGGCAAATTTGTCTCCTCGGGAGATTTATTACATCAGGGACCTTTTGGGAGAGCATGGCCTTGGGAACTGAGGCAATGATGTCATGTTTTGGATTCTGTTGTCTTAGGATGATGCCATTGGTGGAAGATTGAGGTCAGTGTGTTTTTCTGCTTGGGCTCTCCTGGGCAGGACTCTGCTTAGGTGTCAATGGGACAATCCCTAGGGCAGAAAACATGCTGGGAGCCATGAGGGGACTTTGTGTCTTAAATGCAGATGCCCCATGGTGGCTCCTTTCTTTACCTAGATAGTATAGATTTGGGAGGGATTTTCTTATTGCAATTAAGTATGTGCTCTGGGCTGGAGAGATGGCTCAGTGGCTAAGAGTACTGACTGCTCTTTCAGAGGACCTGGGTTCAATTCCCAGCACCCACCTGGTAGCTAACAGCTATCTGTAACTCCAAGATCTGCCACCCTCACACAAACAGACATGCAAGCAAAACACATAAAATGGAAATTATTTATACACACACACACACGTTATATAATATATATATATATATATATATATATATATATATATATATATAAACTGTGTGCTAGAAAATAGATTTGGGGGACTCATTGAATCTCTCTGTCCCTCCCCCTAATGTGGCATGTTTAATAAATCTCCTTTTTCTGCTTTTCACCACTAATTTGGTTCTTTTCATTTACTTATTAAGAAGTGGTCTGAGCCTGGTTTGTTAAGGCAGCCGGAGCCTATCCACTGACTCTTAATTCTGGTAACATGAGGACCAGAGTTCAGACCCTATTACCCAAGTAAATTCTAAGTGTGTGCTGCCTAGATGGCTAGTGGGCGAAGGTGCTTGCAGTTAGCCTGATGTTCTGGTCAGCTTTATGTCAACTTGACATTGGGAAGAGGGATTGTCAATGGAGAAAATGCCTCCATAGGATTTTCCTGTGGGCAAGCATATGGTACACTTTCTTGATTGGTGATTAAAGTGGGCAGGCCCAGATCACTGTGGGTGGTGCCACCTCTGGGCAGGTATTCTGGGTACTATAAGAAAGCAGGCTAAGAAATTCTTGAGGAACAAGCAGGTAAGCAGTGTTCCTCCGTGGCTTTTGCATAGTTCCTGCATTGAGTTTCTGCCCTGCATTGCCTTTATAATGGACTGTGTTTGAGACATGTAAGCCAAATAAATCCTTTCCCCTCCAAGTTGCTTTTATTCACGGTGTTTTATCATAGCAATAGAAACCCTAACTAAGGCACCTGACAACCTGAGTTCCATCTCTGGAAGGCAAGAATCAACTATAGGCAGTCATCTTCACATACGGCGTGGTACATGCACAATCAGTCATCAATCAACCAATAACGTGTGACAGGACAACACAGTGGTTCCTTCATCTTGGTTTTTGTTTGTTTTCTTTGAGACAGGGTTTATCTGTGTAGCCCTTGCTGAACTGGAACTCACTCTGAAGACCAGGCTGGCCTTGAACTCACAGAGATTTGCCTCTCAGGTGCTGGGATTAAAGGAGTGTGCTACCACCACCTAGCTCATAGTGTATTCTTGCTGAGGTCACTTTTAGGTTTAACTAGAATTTGATCTCCTTGACGTAGAATACCGTGGAAAATGACCCAACTCTATTCTAGGAACATGAGGTCAAGATGCTCTTATTGTAGCTTCTGTTAAACTGCTTGCCTGTGCAAAAAACTCCTCCTCCATCTGCCAAGTGGAATACAAGGATGTGGGTTTTGTCTTTAAAAACCCTTTACAATTGGGTGGTGGCAGCACATGCCTTTAATCCCAGCACTCAGGTGGCAGAGGCAGGCAGATCTCTGAGATCAAGGCCAGCTTGGTCTACAGTGAGTTCCAGGACAGCCAGGGCTACACAATGAAACCCTGTCTTGAAAAAAACAAACAAATAAATAAATTAATAAAATAAAAATCTTTTACCCTAAACACTTGGGGCTACCCTTGGGTTCTAAATACCTCAGTGTAGTCCCAGATGGCTGGGATAAAGACTCTCAATTGGCTATAAACTGTGTCTGAGTGCTCATCTTTGACGAGTACTCATCCTATTAACATTTTGGAGTACCCCAGAGAAATCCCCAGAGACTGGACCCCAACACTTAGGGGCCTTAAGATCGCCCAGGATCTGGGAAGAGTATAATGGCTCAAGATGGCCTCTAGGGGGTGCACCAAATGTAAGCATTGCAATGGCTAGGATGGGGTGGACAGGGATTCTGGCACTCAGTAGCAAAGAATACCACAGGTCACAATAAATATAGCAGCTTACAGCCCTGCTCCAGGGAAAGGCTTCCCCAGTGTAAGAGCTCTGCTCTGGCAGGGGAGGGCTTTCCTGGCAAAGTTGTTATAGCTCGGCTTAGGTCCCCAGAGTATAACAACTCCACTAGGGGAAGGTTTCCCGGGAGAAAGTGTTACACTTCTTTTCATTCTCGCCCCTCCCCCATATCAGGCAGCCCTCTGTCCATCACACGAACCTCTTCTTGCACCTGTTACCAGGCCTTCAACAGGCCCTTCTATAGGCTCCAGCCTTACATCTTCCGGACTTAACTCATCCCTTCTCTATGTTACTGAAAAAGAGGGATATGCCCTCGGGGTACTGGGTCACCAACTGAGACCTTCCTTTGCACCCGTTGCATAATTATCAAAAAAATTATACCACACTATCCAAGGTTGGGCACCTTGTCTGTGAGCTCTGGCTACAGCTGAACTTCTCATATGTGAATCAAAGAAGGTAACCTTTGGGTCACCTATTACTTACTTCTCTCCTCACCACCTGTCCCATCTTCTAACATACAAGGGTCTCCAGATATTACCCCCCTCCTGAGTTCTCACCCTTCAGATAGCATTGGTAGAGGATTTAATACTTACCTTTCAGCCATGTCCACCTCTCAATATTTCAAATATTCTCCCCCTGACCAATCCTGGAATACTCCCCATCCCACTCTTGCATTGAGACCCTAGATGAGTTACTATCTCATCCTACAGATATATGAGGGAGCTCGACCTCAGGCCACCCATACAAGGTACACCGATGGCAGCTCCATTCTACATGAAGAGGTACGCAAAGCAGGATATGCTCTTGTCTCAGCCACCAAAGTGGTTGAGGCACAGCCCCTTCCAGCCCAAACCACAAACCAACAGGCCAAATTAATAGCTCTTACTCGTACCTTTCAACTAGCAAAGGGTCAGTCCCTAAACCTTTATACAGACTCCAAGTATGCCTTTCTCAGTCTCTTGTCACATGCAGCTGTTTGGAAGGAGCGTGGGCTACTAATCACAAAAGGGGGTTCCATAACCAATTCAGATCAAATTATGGACTTGCTAGAGGACTCTCACCTTCCCACAGCTATAGGAATTGTTCACTGCTGCTCACACCAAGTGAACAATTCTATTATTTCCAAGAGAAATAACCAAGCTGATGAGGCAGCTAGAGCTTTAGCTCTCTGGGGTCTAGGTCCCCCTCACACACCACAAGGCACTCTCATTTTACAACCCACAATTTCATCGCCATCTCCCGACATTCAACAAATTTATCCTATCTGCACCAGATCTTTCATCCTAATAGTCAGGCTCTGTCGCTTTTTTAAAAACCTCTTTACAGCCTACCTTTGAAGATCTGTCCTATCTAAAGACTATCACTGCTTCTTATAAAATTTGTCAAACTTCTAACCCTACCTCTGGGCATCGGAGTCTCCCCTTCCCCACTTATCAGGCCAGGGGATCCCTCCCTGGGTCAGACTGGCAGCTTGACTTCACCCACATACCCACAATTAGATGCTTCAGATACCTTTTGGTCCTAGTGGATACATTCTCAGGATGGGTAGAAGCTTTCCCCACCACTAATCAAAGATCACAGACAGTTTCTGATCTCCTTTTTAGGGAGATTATCCCCTGTTTCAGAGTTCCAACCTCCCTTCAATCAGACAATGGCCTTGAGTTTACCGTTAAATTCTAAAAACTTTAGCCAGAGCCCTTAACATCCCATGGCATTTCCATATCCCCTACCATTCCCAGTCTTCAGGCAAAGTTGAACGAACTAATCGTTCTCTCAAAAATATTCTTTTCAAACTCTCCCAAGAACTACATTTTCAGATTGGATAAAACTCCTGCCATTGGCTCTTCTGCAACTAAGACCCCTTCCAAAGAAGCCCCTCCTTATTTCCCCTTTGGAGCTTCTGTATGGACGGCTGATTGTGCCTCCTGGCCTCATGTCTCAGCTGTCACCTCTCCCCGATCATCTTCCTGCCCCCATGTTAGACTATCTTCGCACTCTTCTTTGGAACTTTACCCACCATCATCTGCCTCAGCCCCATCCTAATCCCTTTCCCTCTCCAATCAACATTGGAGACTTAGTTCTCTCTCCTCCAGATCACAATACCCCCCCCCCCTTTCTCCAAAGTTGACAGGACCTTTCAGGGTCATCCTTACCACACCAACTGCTGCTAACCTCCAGGGATTCCCTCTTTGGATTTATCTTTCTCGTCTCAAACCTTTTACATTATTAGCCCAAAATAATCCTTCTTACATTTCAACCCCAACAGGACCTTGTTCTCTTAAGTTTTAGAATATGCCAAGTTGACCAGCCTGCCTCCCGTCTCAGAAGAATGAGGCCTTACACATCTGCCAAGACCCAAGGCCAACCTATTGGGTCATACCTTTTCTTCTACTCCCCTTGCTCACAACCATCAGTAGTGAACTCTATACATGGAGATTTGAGGTTCAGGAAACCTATATCCAGCCGTCCAACCAGACCACTTACATGGTAGGGTCTGGAGACTGCCCACTGGCTGGTTGCAAAAAAAGAGGTACTTATCCCTATAGCACCTAAATCCATTTTTGAAACGCCTGCCCCTTATGCTTATTTTCTCTATGATCAGACTAGAGATTACTGTCGACGATGGCCAGAAACTTATGGAAGTTGCTCTTATTGGTCTTGTAAGAGACACAAGGCATGTTCAGGAATGCACTCTACCTTTTATGCAGAGTGGGGAATTTTTTATATCCTTATTAAAGACCCATAGTACCCCAGATGGGAGACAGGGGTCATTGGTAAACTTTACTGTAGCAATTATTACATCTGCCCATCAGGCACGCTCAAAATACAGAGGGTACACATCCCACTCTCTAGGTATAGATAAGGTAGAAGTGGTCCAAAGCTCCTCAAGGTTCTTACTTCCCTAATATCACCCCTTTTTGATGACACTGATCCCACCTCCCTGTCATCCCGTCTCTTGTTTCAAACCTTAATCTCTGCATATCAGCTATTGAATAATGCCTTGCCTAATTGCGTTGAAGAATGCTGGTTGTGTGTCCTTCCTGGGTCAAATTCACAACTATGCTTTGTGGCCTCACTCATTGTCTTATCAGACTTTCCTACCTTGTTACTCATTAACTGCTCTGAGCCAAACATTACTACCACCCCTTATCTCTCCCATCTCTCTCTCTTTGGTATCACAGACTGCTTTAACTTCACAGGAACATTCCTTGTGGGCACTCTGGATTCTGCAGACTGCAATAATACCATAACACTTAGTACTACCACACAGCCCCTATGTCCAAACATTCACAAAGCTTCTATTCTCCATGGCACACAAGTATAGCACTGCCTACCTGCTAGGTGGTCTGGGACTTGTGCCCTGGTGTTCCTTTTCCCTAAATTAGGGGTGGTACCTGGTGAAGAGTCCCTGCCAATTCCTATCACTGAATTTAAAGCAGCACAGCATGGCAAATGAGCAATCCAGGTTATATCCCTTCTGGAAGCCCTGGGCATAACTACAGGTATAGCCACTGGGGCAGCAGGACTGACTACTTCCCTGAATATGTACCATAGGCTTTCCTCAAAATTCACCCAGGATTTCCAACAGGTAGCTCAGACTATCCTCACCCTTCAGTCTATCCAGAATGTTGCTTCTATGTTAATCAGTAAATAGTAAATCAGCAAATAATAAAAAATAGTAAAAGATACGATTCAACAACCTCAGAGAGACCTTTAAAAACATAAGGGACAGTTTGATGCCTCTGGCCAGTGGGTCACTGATAATCCAACATAGAACTGGATGCTACCTTCTTAACCCCTCTTCTCCCTCTTTTCTTAATCCTACTAGTGGCACCTGCCTTATAAACCTCTTGTCTAGATTCCTTCAACAACAAAGTCAAAGGATTTCTAACCAGACTTTCAACCAGTTGTTGTTGCAGGATTACCAGTGCCTAAGGAACCAGAGGTCTGCAACACTTGGACACAACTGGAGAAAGAAGATGAAGATTGTCCCATGAACCTCGAAGCTCCAATTCAGCAGGAAGTAGTCTAAATGATAACACCACCCCCTTTCCAACCCCTAGTTGTTTTATTAATAGACCAAAAGGGGGGAGGATGTAGGGAAAAGGGGCCAGCTGAAGAAACACACCCTAAGCGGAGCCAAAGAAACACACTTTGGCCCTGCAATCAGAGCCAAAAAAATGCACCCTGACCCTGAAATCAGTGCCAAAGAAACACACTTTGTCCCTGGGATCAGAGCCAGTGAAAGAAATATATCCTGGCCCTAAAATTAGAGCCAAAAGCCTAAAAAGGACCAGTGAAAGAAACACACTTTGGCCCTGAAACCAGAGCCAAATCTGACCCTAAATCTGTGCAGAAAACCAACCAATCCCTGAGCAGGAGATCTAGCCAGTCTGAGCTCAGGGAATGAAATCTGACCAATCCCCACCCCATCAAGCCACCGCAATGCTTACACACAACCAGAGATATCCCAGGGTTTGTTGAAAATCCTCTTTAATGGATTGCTGCTAAGCATTATGGAGGCACCTTGACACTGCTATCCAAAAGAGAAAAAGGTAAATTGAAAGCCATCTAGTCTGAACACCTCTGGAGGTAAGTTTGATCTTGTAGGAGGCACCCTCTGGTTAGGACACAAGAGGAGAGGTCAGAGGGACCATAGATCCTGTGTCAGGGATCCGAGTGAGATATCACCAGACTCCCCTAGGCTGTTCAGTGTATGAATGTGCAGTGGCCACCCCTGATTCATTACTATGTGTCTCTATGTATGACTGTGTGTCCCTGTGTGTCCCTCTTAGATCTCCTCGTTACAGAAACAGATCTAAACTGGAAGGGGAATGAGCCATTTCAAGACCACAGCTGCCTGCCCACACCCTTCTGAGGACGACTGTGACTAAGCTACCTGCCAGCTGCTGCTGTTGCAATGGCAATACTGGTGGTTCCCAAGTGGTGGCAGTGAGCACTGCAGCCACCAGTTTCCTTGTAATAACCCATGACTTTCTCTGATATGAGATCCCCCCCTTGTCTTGAGACCTGTGGCCTCCTTTTTGGGGACCCAAATCTTTTTGATCTGGCTAGGGCACCCAGAGAAACTTGAGATCTCTGCTTGTTTCCCCAGCTCTGTGGCTGGGAGGAGGAAATAATGAGTGTTCTCTCTCTCTGCTCCCTCCCTTGCCTACTCCAAGCAGCTGGTTAGGCCTGGGGAAGGAGGAAGTAGTTCCCTCCCTCGGTGTCACAGGGCTGGGTGGTGGTGGTAAAAATTCAACTCCTTTCTTATTAGTTCACATCACCTTCTCTACCAGTGTGCAATTGGAAGACTCCAAACCTCCTCCTCCTCCTCTTCTTCCTTCTCCTCCTCTTCTTCCTCCTCCTCCTCCTCCTCCTTCTCCTTCTCCTCCTTTTTTCTGAGAAGCCACAGACCCTTATTGGCCTGTTGGGAACTGTTTTAAGCTAACTGGGCATTGGGCACCTTGTCACCAAACACGGTAATATTAAAAGCAGCAGTCAGAAAACCTACCAACTCATATAAGCCAAGTCAGGGTATTCAGGGCCTGATGAATTTTCCCACTGGGCTTCTGGAACAGCTCTGTGAGATGTATCAGGTATTTGCTCCTATAGATCCAGATGTCACCCCCTCAACCAGTGAGACACTAATATTGCCTTTGTTGAACAGTCAGCCCCAGACATAAAGAGAAAGTTCCAGAAATTAGAGGGATTTGAAGGCTCCAGTGTGTTTCAACTTTTGGTAATTGCTCAGAAAGTTTACAACAACCAAGATCCAGCTAAAGACAGACAGAGAAGGAAATTCCCCTGGGCAGTAAGTGCAGCCCTTAGGGAAACAGATAAGAGAGGAAACAGGGGAGACAGACCAGGGGAAGGGATTCAGGGATCCACCAGCATCATTTGATGAAGGCCTGACTACAGATCTGTTAGAGTTTAGACAGAAATGTCCACAAAGCACCCTGCTTCGGTGTTTAGATGGCCTCCTCATAACTTCAACCATTGAAGAGTAATGTGGACAGGCAACAGAAAGCCTTTTGGAGGCCCTCCAAGCCCTGAGGTACAGAGTATCGTCCACAAAACTCAACTATGTGTTCCTCAGGTCACATACCTAGGCTATAAGTTAGAGGAAGGAAAGCAGATGCTTTCTTGTGACCATATTTTGGCCGTCCTGCAAATCCCCCTTCCCTCATTGAAAAAAACAAGTGTGGGAAATCCTGGGCGTGGTTGGATATTGCTAGTTGATGGGATTTACCGAGCTAGCCAAGGACCTCTATGCCAGCTGCAGGGGTGTGCAGCCTTTGGAATGGACCGAGACTGAGCAGAGCTTTGAAAGCTGTGAAAAGGGCCCTAGTGTCTGCCCCAGCCTGGCCTTCCCATACATTATTAACCATTCCACTTATACATGGATGAGGTCAGAGGCATTGCCTAGGTGGTCCTCAGGCAAACCTTGGGGCTCTGGAAAAGACTGGTGGCATATGTGTCCAAAAGAATTGAGCTGGTTGCAGCCAGATGGCTAACATGTAAAAGAAGCTGACAAGTTAACTTTAGGTCACAAACTATTCCTGACAGCCCCACACTTTGTTGAGGTCCCCTTCTGGATGCACCTGAGAAATGGGTGTTTCATTCCCAGGTGACCCAATATACCTGAGTCAACCCCACATTCAGTTCCACAAGATGTCAGCCCTCCTTCCAACCAGTCTCCTGCCGAGGGATGACTCCACGGGTCCCCTGCACTAGTGTCTTGAGATGACTGACATGGTCCAGTCTATCAGGCAAGATCTGACTGATATCCCACTGATGGCACCAGGTGAGGAATTGTTCACAGATGGGAGCAGTTTTATCCGAGACACGATCAAGTATGTAGGAGCAGAGATTGTGACCCAAGATTGTGACTAATTGGAACAATCTTTGAGCAGGAGAACCTCAACTCAATGAGCTGAGCTTTTAGCTTTGACCCAAGAATTCTGCTGGGGGAAAGAGAAGGCTACCATCATACACTAATAGTTAACATGTCCCTGTGGCTCTCCACAGGGACAGAGCATTGCTAACTTCAGCAGGAAAATAAATCAAAATTAGAGAAGAAATATAAGTCCTATTGGAAATTATCTGGTCATCCAGGAGAGAGGCCATTATCCATTGCAAAGGACACCAAAATGGTGATTTTCCAGAAGCCAGAGGCAACAGAAGAGCAGGCTTAGTCATCTAAGAGATGGCCCTAGAACCAGTGTTATTTCATAACTGTAATTTTGCTCTCAAGTTTTGGTAGTCCTGCTAGACCAGCTTACCAGACCTTCGGGAACCACCCCCCTCCCAGTGAGACTGACTGGGCAAAACAAGAACTAGCTACATACACAGCATAAACAAGAATGGTGGATGCTGCCAGCAGCAGACCTGTCCTTCTGGTGAGTCTGGAGAGGCAGACAACTGGTTTTGGATCTCCACCAAGCCACTCACCTTGGCACCACTAAAATCCTCAAAACCAGGTATTATGCTCCAAAGTTGGAAACCCCAATTAAAGATACCACTTTCAGATATGCCGCCTGTGCTCAGATATACCCCCAAAGGGAAACAAGATCCCACACGGGATCCAGGCTCGAGGAAGTGGGCCTGGGGAGCATTGGGAGTTGGGCCCTTACTGAAATCAGGCCTACTGGTTTTGGCTAAAAGTATTTGTTGGTGTTTGTAGACATCTTCTCAGGATGGGTAGAGGCCTAACCCACTCAAAAAGAGACTGCCCAATTGTTACCAAGAAACCTGTTCAGGAAATAATTCCTAGGTTTGGACTGGTTGTAGCTTGGGGTCCAACAATGGCCCAGCCTTCACAGCCAAAATGTCTTAAAATCTGATAAAGGTATTAAATATTAATTGGAAATTACATTGTGCATATAGGCCACAGAGCTCAGGGTAGGTAGAAAGAATGGATAGAGAGCTCTTAAGGAGACTGACTAAATTAGTTATGGAAACTGAAGAAATATTGGACCAGCCCCCGCTCCCCAGCCCTGTTCAGGACCTGATGTACTCCTCATTGGGTGGGGATTAATCATTTGGAAATTATATTTGGGGAGGTCACCCCAAACTCTGAGATACTCCCCAGGCAGAAGTCTAATCCAGTGATTCTCAACCTTGCTAATGCTGTGACCCTTTAATACAGTTCCTCATGTTGTGGTGACCCTCTAACCATAAAATTATTTTTGTTGTTATTCATAACTGTAATTTTGCTACTGTTACGAATAGTAATGTAAACATCTCTGTTTTCCAATGGTCTTAGGTGACCCCGGCCAAAGGGGGTCATGGCCCACAGGTTGAGATCCACTGTTGTCATCATTGTCTTCTCAAGTCCTTACAGGCTTTGCAGGAAGCTCACCAGGCCATTGATGGGACTGTGCAGGGAACCCTGCCCTCTCCCACCTCAGGACCTATCCACCAGTTCCAGCCAGGAGACTTGCTTTAGATAAAGAACATCCCTGCCTCAACCCTGGAACCTGTCTGGAAGGGACTCTACCCAGGCATCCTCACCAAAGTAGCTGGTGCCATCCTTTGGGGGTGGAGGTTTCCAAGAACAGATGAACTGTCACTTTGACCTTAAACCCCTTAAAGATAAGAGAGTTTACTAACACAGGACACACAGTCCCCATCAGCCCCAAATCTAACCATGGAATTTTAGAAAAATTGGGGATGGGAAATTCTATCTTTTGGGTGGACCTCTGCTTTCTTATGTCACTTTCAGGGAAGGAACAATATTGGTTTAGGGGAGAGATGTGGGGGGGGTCAATAAATTAGGTTGTGGGAAGACCTTAGGAATCACAGTTTTATGCATGCTCCTTCAATGGTGAGTCATCCTGCCAAGGACAAGGGACCTTCATTGTGTCCTCAAATAATTGGCTTGCTTGTACTAATTAATGGTTTGATTTTTGTTTTTGTTTCTGTTTTTCAAAACAGGGTTTCTCTGTATGACTTTGGAGCCTGTCCTAGAACTCACTCTGTAGATCAGGTTGGCCTCAAACTCCCAGAGATCTCCCTCTTTATGCCTCCTGAGTGCTAGGATTAAAGGTGTGTGCCACCACCACCCGGCTTTTTTGTTTGTTTTTGGTTTTAGTTTTTTTGGTGCACTAATGGTTTGAATTAATGTGCTCCCTCCAACTCACTGGAAGCTCATATCCCCTACTCAATGTGTATTGGTATATGTAGTCCCCCAGGTATATGCCCAGAATGGAGAAGAGAGGAGAGCTCAAATTGGCTTTGACTCAAAGTTGATGAAGGTTAAATGGCCCCAGTTCTGGTCCTGATCCTAGTAGGGGCAGAAGAGCCAGTACAATGCCATAGACAACTCAGCCTTGATTGTTGGGAATCAAAATTTTGGGAGACTCAGTTCCCAGACAGATCTAGACCTAGGCCATTTGGAGAGTTCTAGTCCCAGGCTGGAGAACCAAGTTGATCTAGCAGAGGAAGTCCTACAGAACTGAAGGAGACTAGACTTCCTTTTTCTGAAACAGGGAGGGCTTTACATGGGCGTAGGAGAAACTGACTGTTTCTACAGCAACCAATCAATGGTAACTAGGGAAAACCTATCCATGGTCATGGAAAATCTCAAAGAAAGGAAAGAAAGGAGACAGTATCAGAAAGGTATCAGTGTCTGTGTCAGTCTCTGTTTACCTGGTCTCCGAGGCTTGACCACCTTACTGTCAGCATTAGCCAGCCATTGGTTCTTATTCTGATTGGACTAACAGTGGGATTCTTCATCCTTAACTGCATGGCCAACAAAATTACTGGTCCTTAGGACAAACCATGCCTCCCTAGAACAGGACGAGTCATGGTTTGATTCATGCCCATAGAACCAGTGGGGAATGTGTCTGAGTGGCCAGCCCTGGTGAGCTCCCCATAACAAAAGTGTTACAAAATTTTAATACTGGACATGGTAGTATAAATCTGCAACCCAATCCCTTGAGGTTGTGGAGCTTATGGGCCAAACCAGCCTAGCTAATTGGTGATCTTCAGATTCAATGAGATATTATGACTCTAAAACTAAAGTAGAGCACAACTGAGAAAGAAACACAGTCCCTGTCTCTCTGTCTCTCAAACACAGAGGGCCTTGGGCATGAGCCCTCATCCTTCCTGCATCAGTTCACTGAAATTGGTTCCTTTCCTGTTTCTCCAACGCTCCTTCCCTGCTTGGGACCTCTTGGTGTGAGGGTCAGAACCTCGTATGCGGGAACTCCCTTGAGGTAAATCTCTGGCCAAGGAGTCTGGTGATGCCTGGCCACAGCTGGGACTTGGAAGCTGGAGTGACTGCAGAGCTAAGAGAAAGAAGGGAGGAGCCATGTCTGCAACAGCTGCTTCACATGCTTGCCTGGTGCCTACATGTCTGCGGCCACTGACTGCCGGGTAGAGGCACAGCCTCTCCAGAATGACAGTAGCTGTGCAGTTGGATGGCTTTCCTGGTCATAAAGTAGATGCTTCCTTGCCTCTTATCACCAACCTGGACCTGCAGAGCTTAGTTTCTCCCATGTTCTATTGACTGAAGTAGCGAGGAGTCTGCTGGCTCAAAAGAAAGTCATCAAGAATTGGAAGCTCTTTTTTCTAAGTCACCACACTGTCAGCACGCCAGATTTGGGGAAGTCCATTACAGATGCTTCAGTGGCAACTTGATGTATCTGCATGGGTCAGATAGTAGAGATATAGAGCGACCCAATGGAGCTGGACACTCACTGCTCCATCACTTAACTGAAGCCTGGAGAAGACAGTTGGGACTGCCTCACCAGTAAGTCTCACAGATGACTTATCTCATGATTCAAGGTAGTTGTTGGAGCTCTAGTCCTTGCAGCCTCTTCCAGCAGGAAGAAAGAAGACTAAGGCTCCTTTTCAGAACACTGCAGGTCATCTCTATGTACAGCTGTGGGGAAGTATAAGTATGACTACCCTGTCTTACCAAAAAGTTCCTCTAAGTGTGTGGGTGGCTATGTGGATACCCACACCAACCCCTTCAAATGCTACCAAATGTGTTCAGAAAGCAATAAAGAGATTCCTGTTGAAGGGCAAGGTCTTCATCAGGGCCTTCACACAGAGAAGCTTGAGAGCCACCTTGAAGATGGGTTCCTCACATCAGGAAGGCTCATCAGTTAAGGTGTGAAGACAGATAGCCCTGGGTTTGCTGGGCTAAGGTGGGGGAGTATGTTTCCATTGTTGGCCTTCTCATCTCCACGTCATAGAGAGCCCCTACCAGTGCTACTTTCAGGGGCTTTCTCCCTTTCTCTGCAGCCCATCTGCAGAAACCCAATGTGCAAAAACTGAATGAATTATTGGGATTGAGGTTGTGACACTGGATCTAGAATCAGCCCTGACTATATCTTGCCTGTAAATAATGTAACTATTTATAATGATATATGTAATATGAATATATTACAGTCAGGATGGTATGGGTTTCTTGGCCTCCTGGAACTTGCTTTGTATACCAGGCTGTCCTAAAACTCACAGGAATGCACATGCCTCTGCTTCCCAAATTCTGGGGATGAAGGCATGCATCACCACGCAGGGCAAGGTTGGGATTTTATTAAAAATGTAAAGGATACTCAAGGAAACAATAAAAGTATTCTTGGGAACATGGGCGTGGATTTATCAAAGCAAATTTGGAGTTTATCAGGGAATATTTTGGGCATGTTTTTAAGCATGGGCTTAAGAGCAAGAGAGCTTGAAGGGAAAAAACTAAGGCATATTGTCAATCATGGGTGTGGACTCATCAAAGGAACGTCACAATTAAATGTCCTAGCCACATATACCATTTTGATGTCCCTGCCATTTTCCCCTTTTTTCTATTCGTGAGACTATAGGGTGGCTCCAGAGGCACCTTGGGTGGAATCAAAATCTGATGGAGGACACAGACAAAGATGGCTTTTCCCCCACCAAGTTTGTTTAGTGACTGAGAGAGTGTGGCAGGAGAGGGAGAAAGGAGAGGGAACTTTCTGATTGGAAAGGTGGGGGAACCTATTTTAGGAGCTTAAGAAGAGGAGAGGGATGGCTTTGCACTGTGGGGAAGAGAGGGAGGAATGTAGAGGAAGTGAGAGGGGAGGAGGAAGGGCAGTTTCGATATCTTTATGGGGTGGGTGAGACATGTACCTTAGTCCTTTGACATGTGAGGTCTCTAAGTTCCAAAGTGCCTGCGATTCTTCTCCAGTCCCAATACCTTGTAGGGAGTTTGCTCTACAAATTCAGGTAGGCTGTTTTCTTTCCCCTATAGCATCAGGGAACTCAGAATGAATTGTGAGGACTGGCTGACAGAGAGCAGTCTCATCTCTGGGATTTAGCATTTCCTTCCACAAGTGGTGGGACTGGCAGGAAGCCTGTCACAGAATTAGAGACCTACTTGGGGTAGGAGCCTACTAGTTTCTGAAAGACTGCAGGGAAATATGATCCATTAGCTCCCAGCTCAACTCTAGCACTGATAAGGTAAAACCAGGAGTCACTAGGGTAGCCTAAGAGATTTAAGACATGTCCTTTCTCTGTAAATATATCCTAGAAAACAACAGGTTTACAGCTGGGCATGGAGAAAGGCCTTAAGCAACATTAACAGTGCTGGAATTCAGGCTTCTCTGCTGGAGAGGCTTGAACTAGATTCCTGGATAAAGGGTTTGTCTTAGTTACTTTTCTATTGCTGTGACAAGGCACCATGACTAAGGCAACTTATAAAAGAAAGCATTTAGATGGGTGGTGGGACGCTCTGTAGGCAGAGTTTTTCATCAGGACCATCAGTCAGCTCTGTCCCACCAGCCAGATCCCTCAGTTGTGTCTTTTTGTTTGTTTGTTTGTTTGTTTTGTTTTTCGAGACAGGTTTTCTCTGTGTAGCTTTGGAGCCTATCCTGGCACTTTCTCTGGAGACCAGGCTGGTCTCGAACTCACAGAGATCTGCCTGCCTCTGCCTCCCGAGTGCTGGGATTAAAGGTGTATGCCACCAACACTGGCCAGTTGTGTCTTTTGTGTTTTACTTTTCTCTGCTTGTTCTTTATCATTGTAGCTCTGCATAAGAGCGAGGACTAATAACAACATGATACAGTCAATGCTAGGCTGCCCTGAAATCTCCTCTGCCAATTATATTAGTCCTAAACTCTTCAATTTAGCCTTGGGCAGGTTTTTAGGGCAAGAGCAGAAAGCAGAGTCATAGATTATTTAATACAAGAATGGTCTCTAGCCTCGCAGCTAATATTGTTCCCCCTGAAACCTGCTGAACTGGGCTTGTGTCATCCACATTGCTCTCAACACTACTGTCTTCCAGATCCTACTAGGATGTCTGGTTAAGCCTACTTGCAATATTCAACCAATTTTCCAGTCCAAAGTCCAAATACCTTCCATATTTCTACAACAGTATGGTGAGGCTTGTCACAGCAATGCCCCAGTCCCTGGTACCAACTTCTGTCTTAGTTACTGTTAAATTGCTATGAAGAGACACCATATCCTAGGAAAATTAGAAAGGAAAGCATTTAATTTGGGCCTTGCTTACAGTTTCAGAGGGTGAGTCCATGATCACTATGGCGGGGAGTGTAGCAGCAGGCAGGCAGGCAGGCAGGCATGGCACTGGAGCAGTAGCTGAGAGCTTATATCTCATCTGAAAGTTGGAGGCAGAGAGAGAATGTGTGTGTGTGAAACTGAGCCTGGCATGGACTTTTGAAACCTCAAAGGTAATCCCCAGTGATATATTTCCTCCAGCAATGCCACACCACCTAATCCTTCCCGAACAGTTCCACCAACAGGACATTCAGTTAAATTATTCAATTAAGGTATGAAGGAGAAGGTGAGTGAGCACCTTCCTGCTGCCTGCCTGAGGGTGCAGTGGGACTCACCAACTCACATTCAATTCTAATATATTCTTATCTAAACTACCACAGGGTTCCTTTTCCTTTTTCATGTCCTTCTAAGTTTCCCAACCTGTCTCTGCTGCCCTTGTTCCTCTCAAGGAGCCTATTCTCTAAAAAAGGATCCAGGCAGAAGAGTTTCAATCAATGCTTGGGAACCAGTTTTATATTTATATGGTAACTGACCATTTTGATTACCGGTGGCTGGATTCACAAAAAGGCAGACAGCCATAAAAGGGAGTTGTTGGATTAGCAAGTGAGAGCTTCAATTTGGAGCTCCTAGAAGATAGTGATGATACTCATGGAGACTCACATTAGGAAGGCTCAAAGATTCTCTGTGGCCAGCTTTCAACTCAAGTCAACTAATTAAGCCAATCTATGTACAAAGTTCTGTGTCTGGTTAAATGAGGGAAAAGTGTTTGCTGACTTTATCTCCATTGCCTGTATTGTTTGTAATCATGAAAATGACTAAGTCATAGCATATAAAAACATTTTGCAAAGAACATTGCTGTTCTACCATTATTAGCAGGATATACCCAGGTATTTCAGAAGATTCTAGAAACCTTGGATAGTAATTATTTTAGTTCCTGTTCTCATAGTTGGGGACATTGGAGAGTAAGTATTTTAGCTACTGTTCTCATTGTTGTGAACAAGCAGCTTATAGGAGAAAGGGTTTATTCTGGTTCACAGTTGAAAAGACCATCGTGCATCATGGTGGGAGGAGCATTGAGTTGGTGAGTCCCAATGCACCCCCAGGCAGGCAGGATGGAGGTAAATACCTGTGTTCAATCAGCTTCTCCTTCATAACTTTTTACTCAGTCTGGGACTTCAGCCCATGGGATGCAGCCACCCATATCCAGGGTAGGTCTTTCCTCCCCACTCAAAGTTCTCTGGAACACTCTCACAGATATATCAGAAGTGTGTCTCCTAGGTGATTCTAAACCCGGTCAAGTTGACAGTGAAGGCTAAGCACTACAGTAATGAATAGCATTTATGCTATATTTACATGTCTGCTATTTATTATAAAGTTTAATTTATAAATTCAATTTATAATTATATTAAGACATACAATAAATAAAAAGCATAACAATTATATGAATGTATGTTAAATAAATATGGTCTCTTTCAAAATATTTTATTCCACTGTGTAACAATCTTTTCTTTTTTTCTGAATTTAGTTGAGAACTGAAATGTAGAATACACTTCGTGATTTCTCTTTGACCTATCTTAACTGCAGCATCACTACTCTGCACTTGGAGCTGTCATTAAGTGCCAGGTGACTTAACATTAGCATCGGCACTCCATACCATAGCAATTGATCTAGTAAGCCAAACAGGTACCAAGTAAATTATGTGTGGGTAGCATATACAGAGTGGATTCTCTAGAAAAGACGATTCTTGATCCAGGCAGAACAAAGAAAGAGACTCAAGACTTCATCATTGTACTCAGAAGGGTCTGCAGTTTGAAAATTATGAATTGTTTATTTCTGGATGGAAAATTCCATTTACTATTTACAAACTGTAGATGACTTCAGGTAACTGAAACCACAAGGGAAAAAAAGCTGGAAGTTGGGTGGGGTACTGTATTTAGGAGTTGCATTGACACTATCACTTGTTACCTATGGATGGCATGGATGGCCATGTGGCCAGACCTAGCTGCAAGAGAAGCTGGAAAACCAACTATTTAGTCTTTTCAGAGAAACAAATAATCAACATTAGCAATTAAAAGTTCTGTAGAACACGAGATCACATACCAGTGATCATAACTCTGGGGACTGAGGCAGGAAGGCCTCAACTCTGAGACAAGCTTAGGTCAAAGAGTGAAACTATGTCTTTTTTTTTTTTTTAAGGCTCTGTTGCTAAGGAAGAAGAGAGGAGAATGGCTCTGGCCACCTATCACACCTCACTTTATCCTCCTTCCTGTTGTGTCACACATTGTGCCTGGTGCCCTGTTGTATTACCAGTTCTCAGGGAGGGCACTGATGTCTAACCAGGAAGCTCCAAGTATCATGCAGTAAATAACAATGTTTTGGTTTCAGGAACTTGCCCAGGCGGGTGACTTGCTTGCTAACTTCCTGCTTGGTCTTTGTGTGTGTGTGTGTGTGTGTGTGTGTGTGTGTGTGTGTGTGTGTGTGTGAGTGTTTCGAGACAGGATTTCTCTGTGTAGCTTTGGAGCCTGTCCTGGAACTGGCTCTTGTAGACCAAGCTGGTCTCGAACTCATAGAGTTCTGGGATTAAAGACATGCGCCAACACTGCCCAGCACTGCTTGGTCTTCTGTGTGTGTGTGTGTGTGTGTGTGTGTGTGTGTGTGTGTGTGTGTGTGTGTGTGTGTGTGTGTGTGTGTGTGGTTCTGGATTAAAGACATGTGCCAACACTGCCCAGCACTGCTTGGTCTCTGTGTGTGTGTGTGTGTGTGTGTGTGTGTGTGTGTGTGTGTGTGTGTGTGTTTGTGTGTGTATTCCCTGAGACAAGGGCTCATATGCCAACCTCTTGGATTCTAGGCATGCTTCACCACTCCTGGCTGCTTGTCATGTTTTGGAAGCAAAGTCTTCCTACACTAGTCCAGGTTTCATCCTCCTCAGACCCCTCCCACTGAATCAAAATCATTACCTAAGCTGAGTATGCCCTTCGGAGCCAGCCCACAGTAGCTAAGCACTGGTTATCTCCATCTCAAGTTCTAGCTCTTCTTGTTGTTTGCTTTGCTTTGACAGAGGGTCTCATGATGTATCTATGCTCCCATCTGGCCTGGAACTTTTGCTCCTCCTGCTTCAGCCTCCAGAGTGCTGGATTCACAAGTATACACTGGAGTCAATCTCATCTCTTTCTGTTGTAAGGGCAGGTGTAAATAAGACATAGTAGTGTGTATCAGAAGCCATAGCAGGGCGGTGGTGCTAAGTGCCAGGTTGTGTTTACCTGAGTGAGCCTGAGCCAGGTTTGGCTTGCCTCGGAGAAGAAGGAATTCTGCTTCTCTACCACAGATGTCTGATGCCCAGATGTTCAGTCCATCCTTCCAGATGGTCCACTTTGTGGATGTATAGTGAATGACTTAGTCTCTTTCTTCCTGGTTCTGTTTCTCCAGTAGAATCCTAACTCAAAGGGGTGATGCTGTCATGAAATACAACTGCCTAAAATTCAGTTCCTTAAAGTGTGGGTCTGCACCCCACATGGGGTGACATAACTAAAGGTGGGGATCAAGAAAAAAGTAATAATAGTAAAAAAGCTTTTGAATATGCAAAGACCAAAAATCAACTCAAAATCAAATGTAAGGAATCCCAAGTGTTTCTCCTGGTAGCCCCTGTTATATCAAGGACTGCACTACAGCCTTCTTTCTGAACACACAGCATGCGTGCTTTGTACTGTGTGAACTGTACACAATTTGCAATGCCCGTGACCACTGCCTGGACCACCTCAACTCAGATTTGAGACAACTGTATGATGTGAACTGCAGTGTTGTGTTTTTGTTTTTGCTTCTTTTTTGTTTGTTTGTTTTTCGAGACAGGGTTTCTCTGTGTAGCTTTGGAGCCTATCCTGACACTCGCTCTGGAGACCAGGCAGGCCTCGAACTCACAGAGATCTGCCTGCCTCTGCCTCCCGAGTGCTGGGATTAAAGGTGTGCGCCACCAACGCCCAGCTGTTTTTGCTTCTTTTTAAACTGAACATACAGTATTCACTCTTACAGAAATAAAGGTTTGATTATGGAAAACAGTATTTTACTGTCATTCCTCAGCATTGAAATGTTAAGTGGGTTTTTTTTTATGTTAGGTTATTTGATTTGAAAAATAGCTGTTTGAGTTGTTGGTACATAGAGTTACCATTAAGTAGAATTCATTAAGTAGAATTTGGGTTGGGGGACTGGAGAGGTGGCTCAGTAGTTTACAGCACTTGCAGAGGACTAGAGTTGGGTTCCCAACACCCACATGGGGCAGTTCACAACTCCCTACAACTCCAGCTCCAGGGGATCCAGTGCTTTTTTCCTGGCTTCTGCTGACACCCCAGCATATGTGGTACACACACGCACGCACGCACGCACGCACGCACGCACGCACGCACACACACACACACTCAAAATAAACATAAAGTTTAAAAAATTGGGAGATTTTAGCTGTGCAGTGCTGGTGCACACCTTTAATCCTAAACACTTGGGAGGCAGAGACAGGAGAATCTCTGTGAGTTAGAGGCCAGCCTGGTCTATAGAGTAAGTTCCAGGACAGCCAGAGCTACACAGAGAAACCCTGTCTCAAAAACAAAAACAAAAAATTGGAAGATTTTATTTATCTATTTTATGTACGTGTGTGTGGGGGGGTATGTGTGTTCTTGCACACTCGTGTGCATACAGTGCCTGAGGATGCCAGAAGATGGTTTCAGATCCCCAGGAACTGGAGTTAAAGATGGCAGTGAGCTGCCATGTGGGTGCTGGGAATTGAACTTGGGTCCTCTGGAAGAGCAGCCTGTGCTCTTAATGGCTGAGCCATCTCTCCAGCCCCAACATAAATCTTTAAAAACAATTTTGGCTTGGGATTGGGACAGAATTCCAAAGATGGTCCAAAATACAGTTCTGCTATTTAGCACCATATATTTATGATGCAAAATGGTGTTCTCAGCATTGGTAATTATAAAATGAAAATATCAATCAACTCTGAAAAATCATGAAGATGCTGTCTTGTAGTACCAAATGTTTAGCCACATAAGCTTTTATGTAAGAATAAGCAAACCCACCCATCTAAGCATGTAAACTGCTTTCTTCTTCAATAAATAGTAAATTATATGTATTCAAAAGGATTGTTTTTAAATTAATTTCTTTGTGACTCACCATGAATAAATGTTTGATTTGTATACTGGCTTTAAATATCTATACATCCTGGTTTACACAAAATCTTCTCTGGTGAAAATCAGTCATTAGTGGCAAAAAATACTGAAGAAGCCCTGAAAAGGCTGCAGTTGCTAAAGGCTTCAGAAAGAGAGCTTGGCAGGGGGAGCAGAGCAGCTTGAACCCAGGGAACAGTTTGTGAAGGCAGCAGGCAGTGGTCAAGCCTGGACTCCCTCATCCCCCACAGCTAAAGGTAGAAGTTGCAGTTTGTGTAAATTACTGAGGATATTTTTATTCCTAAAAGTTAGAAGCCAGCCTGGGCTACATGGCAATTCAGAGTCAACCAGGACTACAGAGTGAGATCATATTTCAGAAAAATTCCGGGGTAGAGGGTGTGATTTGCACTGTTTAGCTAGGCTTGGTGCCATAGACCTGAGATCCTGGCACTCAGGAGTGGAGGCTGGAGGAACAGGAGTTGGTGGCCAGCCTGGGTTACTTGAGACTGACTCCAATACATCAACAAAGTAGTTCAAGCACTCTAGTGGTACCCTCTCTTCTTTTTTGTTGCATTTTAAAGATTTTTTAATTCCTGTATTATGGATGTATGGGCAGGCATAAGTGCCATATATCACCTGTGGAGATCAGGACTTGAGGAAGTCCTCCTACTGTGTGTGTTGTGGGATGGATGGAACTCTGTCCTTCAAGTTGGAAGCAGGGGTCCTGCAGCTCCCTTGTATTTCCTAAAATGAAACCCTACCCAAGACCCAGGATACATCACAGGAAAGGATGGAATGGGGTTTGGGCCTATGCAGTGTAGGTGTCCCTGAAGAGAAGAATAAAAAACAGTTTGACAAAACATGGGACTCAAACGGAAAAAAGTTCGCTATTGGAGGCGTCACCGAGTTCCAGACTTTGCAGCAGCAGCTCCCCCCACCCCCGCCCCGCCTCTGCAAACACACCATGAACACTGAGTAGCTAAGGTTAGAGACCCTCCATCTGTGACAGTGCTAAAGTCATGAGAGTTCAAGAAACTCGCTGCGCAGCGCCCGGAGCAGTGCGCTCAGGATACACTCAGGCCGCGAGATCGCCACGCTTAGCGCTCACCCAAGTGGGTACCGGCAGGTGGGCGCGGGAGGCAGCAGCCAGGAAGGGGGCGGAGCGCAGGTGGGGCGGGCCGGGGGGCGGGGCGAGTGAGGTTCCGGGATCCGGGTCCGGTCTCGGCTGAGGCCGCGGGGCTCAGCGGGCGCAGCTAGCGGGTGCATGTGGGGGCGTGCGGTCCGGAGGCGCTGCCCGCGGGGGCTGCGGCGCAGCCGGGAGGCGCTGCTGGCGCTGCTGGCGCTGGCTGGGCTGGGTGCGGTGCTGCGGGCTCGAAGCGGGTCTGGGACCGTGGAGACCCGGGCCACGGTACCCCCGGTGCCCCCGCGCACTCCTCGCCTCGGGCGTCTGGAGCCAGTGCTGCCCAGGCCGCCGCTGTCCGCCGATGCGCTGGGCGCGCAGGGGGAGGCAGTGCGGCTGCAGCTGCAGGGCGAGGAGCTGCGTCTGCAGGAGGAGAGCGTGAAACTGCACCAAATCAACATCTACCTGAGCGACCGCATCTCGCTGCACCGACGCCTCCCGGAGCGCTGGAACCCTCTGTGAGTGGTTGCGGAACACGGGCGCGTGGGATGCTGCATCCTCCTCGGGAGGAGGCGGTACCGGAGGGGCTATCCAGGGGGCGGGAAGGCGGGAAAGTTAAAAAAAAAAAAATCAAAACGAACTCAAGAAAGTCTCAGAAATTGAAGAGCTGGTAACTGGGTGGTCTCTTGAATCCGACGCCTCAAAGTTGTCATTCTGTCCCGAGAGGTTGAGATTCGAGTTAAGCAGGCAGGCAGAGAGACCCCCTAGTCCGCGCCTGTGGTGCAGTTAGGACTGTGCGGTGTGGCTGTGACTCCCGGGAGCCGACGGCGACTAGCACAGAGGTGGCTCCATTCATTGGTGTGGGTGTGCCGCAGCCCAGGGAGAGAGCTGATACCCAATGGCTGTGTCCGAGGCCCGGAGCCGCCTTCCTCTCTCTGGCTGTTTAATTCCTGGCTTTGGGTGGAGGGCAGTGGGAAGGAGAGTTTGGTGGGAAGGGCGCCTTTGGCTGCAGTCCAGCCCAGCTCCCTCTTGTAGGTGGTGCGGGGCCGAGCCTGTGTAGTCGGAGCTGGAGCCTAGTTCCTGTTGGAGCTGCTGGGCTTTTCAGCAGGTGAGGTACAAGGAAACAACAGGCACAGCAGCTGCTGTCACCTTTCATCCTGTGCCTTCCAGGCCCTCTCCGTCTTCTAGTTCATTAGAGAATTTCTAGTCCCACTTACGCTCTGCATACTGACTCAGAAAGGGGTCCTGGTTAGAGCCAGAGGGCAGGCCCGGTATTACCATTAGGCACCTGCCTCCTATTCCCCAGACCATGCTGGCTTTTTTCGGTTTAGAAATGGACTCCAAGGGCATAGGTAACACTAAGCTGCAAAATGATGAAATTGGCCTTCTGGGATTGTAACTCCCCTAGCAGCTGCTCTGACCACTCTCCCCCATCTCAGGGAAAGTTTAACTATAGGCTTGACTTCACATCATACCTAATTTGTTCACGCCTACTGCTACGCTTCTGCCTTTCCTTTTTCACCATTAAGTTTTCTGAATAAAATTTCCTAGGATTGGCAGCAATTTCTTCACTTCTACCATAATGCCTCAAGGCATGTTTAGCTCCTTGAAATCCCAAAGTTGTTTTACCAGGTCTAGGGATCGATTTCGGGTTAGATTTAGGATTAACACCCAAGTCCTGAGAGATAAAACCCCAGATCTTTTGCTCACCAGCTCTGTGATCTCAGATAGTGGGTTCGGTTTTTAGTTGATTTAGCCTCAGTTTCTTCATTTGCAAACTGGGGAACTGATGACAGGCTGTACACTCTACATAAGTGGGTAGAAAGAATGCAACCTAGGACTTAACCACCTCACACCTGGGAGCTTACTTCCTGCTTCTTATTTCCCTATCCTCTGCTGCCCTGAGTGTACGCATGGGCTTCTCTTCCAGTCATCTGGGATTGGTCATAAAATTTTTCTTCTCCAGATCCAATTTCCTTTATTGTTAGAAGTTGTGAATATCTCTTTGAAACAATTTAGATGACCTGTGGGGCTTATGGTATCCTGTCTCCATGGTGATGCAGCTGCCTTGTGTCCTATGGGGATTTGAGAATAGATCCTGCTGTGCCATTGACCCTGGGAATTAATCCAACCCAGCAGGATGGGCCTTGCCTCTGACTCCTGTCACAGAGTCTGTGCCATTAATTTTGTGTGTCCAGGAGAGAAAGACTGAGCTGGAGCTGTGTATGTCTCAACCAGGACAGGCTCTGAGGCACAGCTTCGGGAGTGTCAGGGCCTTGTATGGAGTCCACATCTGCCAAATAATGGTCTGCCCTCCTTATTCTCAGGGAAGGTTCCAGATCCCAGTAGCTCTCTGAATTCTCAAATGGTACCAAACCTTACACATACTAAGCACTGATACTGTGACAGTCTATCTGGTGACAATATGACTGCTAAATGACAGGTGGGCTGATAGAGTGTCCAGTGTGGGTACATTGGACAAAGAGATGGGTGATTTGTATCATAGAAAGGGTAAGCTTTTACTGTGCTATTTGAGGGGGTATACAGTCTTAAACTTGTTAGTTATTTGTTTCTAGAATTTTCCATGTAATATTTTTGGATTGTGGTTGAGTAACCAAAGCTACAGAAAAAGAATCCACACATAAGAGGGGGCTGCTAGAGCTTCTACAGCAGTGATGAGCTAATCAGGGTTTTGATATTTGGGTTGAGTCAGATATTATGAGTTCACAGTGTAGGGTCCCCAGGAGTCCAATTTGCAGATGGGTACTCAAGGCCCCTGACTGTCAAGGAGAGAGAGAGCCTGTAAAGGGACTTCCAGATAATCCAAAGGAGAAGCCCAGGGCATTCACAAGGAGAAGCCCAGGGCATTCACAAGCTCTGGAGTTTTCCTTTTTTTGGGTGGGAAACATTTACCTGTTTGTTTTTATTATAAAAACTTCTGCTTCAAAAAGTTTGCCATAGGAGAAGCAAAATCCCCAAACAAATGAAAAAAGTCAACAATAGAGCTTTCAGCCAGGCAGAGTGGTGCATATCTGGTACCAGCCCAGCCAGGGCTACACAGCAAGACTCTCAAAAAGATAAAAAAAAAATCAGCTTACAAACCCGGGAAAACTGTTATTAACATTTTGCTGTGTATCTGTCTAGACCTTTTCCAAGTATAGAACAGACTTTGGAAAATAGACACAGAAATGTGTGGGTGAGAACATAGTGTGCACATAAGTTCACAGGATTTTGCTGTCTTTGCATTGCCTTGCATATACATGCTACAACAGACAAAGCATGGGTCAACCTGGGGACATCTGCTTCGGCTCTTACTGGCGAGAGCAAGGTCTGGACAAGGCCAGATTGGTAAAGAGACTTTCGAAGCCGGCTTTGCTCCTTGAGATGTGGTAAAGGATCTGACAGTTGCATGCACAGCTTTGGTTTGTTAGTTCAGTGCTGACTTGGGGGAGGGGAGAAGGAGGAGGAGGAAAAAAGGTACAATAGATAGCAGTGTAGTAAATGCAGGGCCCTCAGTCCCCTCACCATTGCCTCTCATTTGACGCTAATGAGGAGGGAGGATTTTTCACTCCTAGATGGCAGGCCAAAGAGGGGAGCCATATAGCTGGCTCGGCAGCCTTAGGGAGCTCTTAGAAACTGCCAGTGCTAGGACCTTCCCCAGAACAATGAAATCAGAATTTCTGTGGCTAGGTCCCAGGCTGACCTGGCTGAAAGCTGCTGACCTAGTCACCATGGATTGCTGGCTCAGGAGTTATGGTAAGATGGAAGTTAGCATAAATAGTGGTTAATAATAAGTACAGTTGAAACTAGCAAGGATGTATGTCACAAGCTGATATTACGCTAAAAAAAATAGTGTTCATTGAGTACACTCATAAGATCAGATGACTGCTGTAATGGCATTGTCACTCACATTCTGACCTAGTTATCAGGAGAGGAAGTGGAGTGATGATGGTCTTGTGGTGTCCCCAGACCTATTTATGGTCTCAGCTGGGTACTGCTGGTAGAAGAGCACAATTTTTTGACCTTGACTGCTGTAGCTACATGTGTGTCTGAGTACAGGAATCAGGACTTGGCATGTCAAAGAATCTCAGAGTAGTCACATTATCTGAAGGACCACAAGTGCCCTGCTGCAGTGAGCAAGAGGAAGCTGGTGGGATTTCTCTCTCTCTCTCTCTCTCTCTCTCTCTCTCTCTCTCTCTCTCTCTCTTTCTCTCTCTCCAGAGAGATACCCAGTTGCTCTGCAAAATCACCTTTGCAAAGCATCCCATATCAAGTGGACATTAGACTGGTTTCTTGTGCTTTCCAAAAAGGATTGTAAAGCATAGGATATTTTCTCAATCTTTGTTGGACCTGATTGTGGTCTTTTCTTTAGTCATCACTTCAGATCCATGGAGCCTCTCCAATTTGGGATCCATCTTCCTGCCCTTTTACTAACATACATCCTGGACCTGAATGTTTTAGGTTTATCATTGAACAGCAGTATGTCAGTTAAAGGGGGGCGGGTGAGAAGATGGCTCAGTCAGTAAAGTGCTTGCTACACAAGATGAGGATCTGAGTTTGAGTCCCCACATAAAAGCTGGGTGCTCTTATGTGTCTCAGTTACTGTTCTAGTGCTGTGAAGAGACACCATGGCCAAGACAACTTAGAAAGGAAAACATTTATCTTAGGTCTTGCTTACAGTTTCAGAGGGTGAGTTGGGCTTTGATAAAATCAAACTTTGATCTGTTCTTAGTGCCCAATAAGAAAGGGGTAGGTATAATTTTTGCATTGCCCTGGGGAAAGAGTTCTATAACAGCCTGTAATTCTTGCTGAGGCTGGATAGGAGGCAGAGACAAGTAGAAACAGAGGGCTTGCTAGCTGGCCAGTCTAGTTGATTTCACAAGCTACAGGTTCAGTGAGAGACCATCTCAAAAAATAGGGTGGAAGATGTCCAACGTTATCCTCTGTTCTTCATATACATGCATACATATCTGCGTGCACAGAGTGTCCTTGCCGTCAGCTCAGGTGCTGGCAGGGTGTCCATGCCGTCAGCCCAGGAGCTGGCAGGGTGTCCATGCCGTCAGCCCAGGTACTGGCAGAGTGTCCATGCCGTCAGCCCGGGTGCTGGCAGGGTGTCCATGCCGTCAGCCCAGGTACTGGCAGGGTGTCCATGCCTGGAGTGTCTGAGTAGGGCCTCTGGATTCAGTAGGGGTGAGAATGTGGATGTGGCTGAGAAGAGCAGCCCCCTCCCACAATGTCTCTTGATAGGCCATTTGTGGTTCTGGAGAAGCCATTGCAGTGACCATGGAGCCCCATGACATTTCTACTGGGGACTTGGAGTCTACTAGAAGAACCTGGGAAGGAGAAGGGAGACTTGCACAGAGTTTGGTAGGAAGGAGCACTGTATAGTGATAAGTGGTCCAGGCATCTTCATTTATATTCTGTATTTAGGTGGTCTCCTAAGCCTCCCATTGGATGCAAAGAATGAGCCAGGACCTCCCAAGAAGATCACTGGACACAAACATCCTAGCCCAGTGTACTCAGAGCCCTGTGCTCTGTGAGCTAAGCATGCCATTCGAGCTCTCTGAGCTTTATCTTTTAAGAAAGAGCAGTGAGGCTGACATGGGTTACATGTTTTATTTTTAATTGTATGTATGTGTACATATGTACTGGTAGGCCCAGAGGTGTTAGATCCCCTGGAGCTGGAACTATAGGGAGTTGTGGGTGCTGGGAATCGAATTTGAGCCATCTGCAAGAGCAATGACCACCTTTAACCACAGAACTCTCTCTCTCCAGCCCAGGAAGCGGTTTCAAAGTAGTGATCAAATACTGCTTTTTTTATCGACGAGGGGCTCAAGTCCTCCCACCCCTCCAGTCCAATTTTGACATCTCTAAAATGAATATGTTCTGTAAAGTTCAGTTGGTAACATTTGCCTTTCTGGTTCATGAAACTCTGTCTCCAATCTGCTTAGCTTTGATGAACTACTACAGACTAGAGCTAGGATAGCCCCAAGGAGTCATTCCATTTTTAAGGTTTGACAAAAACAAACATATGTTTGTTATATACTAAGAAATAAATCTTTATCTTGTACATTTAAAAATAATATGGATGCTATGATAGGCACGGTTTTCTCTAAAACGAACCCGAGGCTGGGTGGTGGTGGTGCACGCCTTTGATTCCAGCACTTGGGAGGCAGAGAACAGGTGGATCTCAATGAGTTCAAGGCTAGCCTGGTCTACAAAGTGAGTTCCAGGACAGACAGGACTGTTGCATAGAGAAATCCTGTCTCAAAAGACCACACACACACTCTCTCTCTCTCTCTCTCTCTCTCTCTCTCTCTCCAAGATGGGACAGTGGGAGATGACAATGGCACATAGATTGAGATCGGCTGTTTGTGGACAACTTTTGGTGCTGGGCAGTCACTGTAAGCTTCTGATTCTCTCTCTGCCTTATATATTTAAAAACTTTCAAAGTAAAATGGAAACAATGCCAGAAATAAGTTAAGTTCCACATGCAAAGTGTCCCTACTTGGCTTCGAAGGGTCTGGATTTCTAGTTTTTGTTTTTCATTTTTGTTTGTTTTGACTCAGGGTCTTATATAACCCAGGCTGGCCTTAAATTCACCATATGGATGAAGATGATTTGAATGTCTGATTCTCCTGTCTTTACATCCCAAGATGATAGGCATGTTTCACTAGTCCTGATTTACGTTGTATTCAGGTCAAACCCGGGATTTGTGCCTGCTAGACAAGCACTGTGAGCTACATCTCCAACCCTAAGTGTCATCATAAATGTCACCTCCACAGAGGGCCCTCTACCTCACTAGTTCTCCCTCCCCCCTCCCATAGTTGTTCTCTCACCACCCTCCTTGACTGTATCTACAGTATGGGCTATTTTTGTGACTATTGATTTGCTTGCCTGATTACTGCCCCATGAACGTAAGCTCCATGGATCACAGCCCTTGCCTGTTTGGCACTTGGCAGGCAATAAGGAAATAACTTGGTGGCTGACTGAGGAGGACACAGGAGCAGTGCTAGACAGTCGGCAGTTGTGAGTTCTGCTCCTCTTTCTGTGTGGCTCTGTGTCTCTCCAATCTGTTACTCACCTGTCTTCTGAGGCCTTCCCTCTGCTGCCAGGAAACTGGTAGCCTAGCTACTTTCAACGCTTAGCTTCTCCTTGTGTAGCTAGTGGCTGACCCCAGAGTCTAAACTCTGGTGGGTTCTGGCATCCTTCCATCTTGCTATCTGGCACTTCCTGTAGATAATTTCCAGGCACTGCCCCATGGTCAGTCCCATGGCACTGAGATTGTTTTGTCACTCTGAGGATAGAATGCTGTATTGACCAGGAAGCTGTCAGTACAAAGTGACAGCAAACTCTTGAACAGAGAGATCATTGATTCCATGAGAATTAATCATGCCCCACCCCCAGGACTGGACAGTCTCAGTTCCACTCCCAGAGGCTGTCACCCAATGTTCTAGCCACACATCTAGTTTATTTGTTCAGCTTCCCATCTTTCTGAGGCATAGTGACTTCTGGAAGCTGGGGAAGACTGGCACAGTCCTTGGTGACAGGAACTCTGTTAGCAGCACCTGCTGAAATTGAGGAGATCAGGTACTGGAGGAACACTGTGAGGCCACCAACTCTCCAGGACAGACATTTTCCTTCCTAGAAGGGATCGGGGGCTGAGTTGCTCTTGGGGGACACAGGAAGTTTGCCAAGTAAAGAAAGAAGGAAGAAGCAGGTACAGCCAAGGGGAGGAAGCAGCCTGAGCAAAGCCTGGATTAGAATAGGATGGACAGACATGGCAGCTATAGGCTGAACCCTTTGGATTTTCTAGTCTGTGTGTTGCTCAAATCTTCACATTGCTTTTCAGTTTAAAACCAATGTCACACAGCAGATGCTGTTCTGGTTACAACTTTATTTTAAGTGTCTTCCGGGGCTCTCTGTGAGAGATCCTCTAGTAGATCATTTCCCAGGAGAACCCTAAAGACTGTGACCCATGTCCCCATCCTTACTCCATCCCCAGTGCTAACTGCTTCTGGCTTCTCTGTTGTTCAAGTTACATTCCATTTACAGGTGCAGAGAGGAGAAATACGATTATGAGAATTTGCCCAGGACTTCTGTCGTCATAGCCTTTTATAATGAAGCCTGGTCAACGCTCCTTCGAACAGTTTACAGTGTCCTTGAGACCTCCCCTGACATCCTGCTGGAGGAGGTTATTCTCGTAGATGACTACAGCGACAGAGGTAAGCCCTGTGTGGAGGCTAGGGTGAGAGGGTGAGGAATGAGGGGCTCGAGTATGCCCAGTAATAATTTGGGACATGCTGTCGGGTCAGCTATTGTGGAGAGAGGAGGCTGAATGGGAGTTTGGCTAAGTCAGGGAGTGCCTTGGAGGTCACCGTAAGGTGTTGGGATTTCAAGAACTTGGTAGGGGCCTCTCAGAGAGCTTTAGAGGAACAGGTAGGTATAGTCAGACTAAGTGAGAGTTCAGTGTGAGAAATGGCCAATGGTAGGAGCAGGGCTGGGCAAGAATGGAAGTGAGGAAGGGAAGGAGCATCACTTCCCCAAACACAGGACAGCCTTGGCTTAGCAGGGACTAGTATATCCGTGGAGTGTCTTAGCCAGTGGGTCTTGGGTAACTGGTTAAAGTAGGGACTGCTGGGCTTAACTGAGGGGAAATGTCAAGACTTCAGCAACAGATAGATAACTGTGAGCATCCTTAAACTAGAGGTAGTTTCAAACTACATTATCATCCTGGGCCATCATGAACTCAGCAGCTGCTGCCTATGGGCTGTACTCTGGGCCATCTGACTGCACAACAGGGAGTGTGCTCTGACCTACATGTGTGTTGGGCTATTCTCATAAACATGTGAAGTATAAAGATTTATCCAGAGTAGAAATCGAGCTCTCTCTTATGCCAGAAGTTTGGTTTGATAGGTCAAGATGGTATCTGGACTTGTCTCCTTCTAACACATGCCTTCACCTTGGGAGGGTTCTGCAGCTCCAGTCTGCCTGGCCCAGGCTGGCTCCTCCCCTCTTGCTCATTCTAGTCTGCCAGAAAAGTTAAAAGGGGGCAAGGAATAAACCCCCCCTTTTTTTTTCTGGAAGTTCCCTACCTCCATCCTTCAGGCAGAACATGGTGGCACAGCTACACCTAGCAGCAAGGGGATTAGGAATTACAGTTTATCCTGGTGGCTATGAGCTCAGCTACAATCTCCAGGTAGGGAGGAGACAGGGAACAAGCAACAGTGTCCTTGCAAGTCAGGCTGGAGTTTGGTGCTGAGGGGAGCCCAGGGCCACTGAACTCCAGGATCAGGGTCCCTGGGTCTGAGGCAAGCTCTGTCATGATCTGGTCACACCATCATGGTACCTTGGTGAAGTCACTCATTTCCTCTGGGCCTCAGTTTCTTGCCTGTGTGTGGATTGCTCCACGCCTCTGTCCTGTGAATAGATTTCTCCACACCTCTGTCCTGTTGGGGAGTTAACAGTGAAAAATAAATGTAGTCATGTACATCCTGCTCCCATGTCATACTGAGTGGGCTCGGATCCCCACCCCTACCCCCAGGGACCCTACGGCTTTGAACTCTGGCCTTAGCCAGTTCATCCTCTATAAACGGAGTCGTAATAATTCCTACATTATAGGATCACTGTGAGGATTAAATGAGATGAGGGTAGGGGTGTGTGTTATGTTAGTGCCTGGCCAGTACTCAAGCCTTGTTAAATGCTAACTTCTGTTTGTATGAAATGTTGTCACAATTGTAAACTTAGTTCCTGTCTGCCACACTAACTCCAGTTAATCAACATATGGACTAAAAACCAAATATCAGATTGCTTTTATTATCTGTATGAAATTAGGCAGCTACTGAGTAGGCAGAAGTACAGGACATTGTGCCCTCCTTCACAGTGGAGAGGGTGGGCCAGCCCCCCCCCCCATCTTATTGTGACTACTTAGAGAGCGGGGGAGGAGCCATAGGATTGGGATACCTTTGGCAGCCATGCTTGATTCCTCTTTGCTTATCTGAAGTGATTGGGGGTTGAGGGGTTTGGCTCCTTAGCCCAGGAGGACAGCACAAGCCCATCCAAAGTCAGTTCTGGAAAACCCACCTGAGCCTAGGAAGGCTACACCATGTCTCTGTGTGCACACACCACATTGTGGTTAACTGGTGTAGCTTGCAAAGTTACCTTCCTCATTTCTGCCACCAGCTCACAGGCAGACATTCAGAGCTTAAAAAGAAAATCAACCAAGACATGTTTCTAAGTGTTAAGGCATTTTAGAGAAAAGTTTTAATGAATTAGGAAACAACTTAGAGCATTCTCTGATAGGTGAGGGAAATGCTCTTTTTTCCTGTTCTTTGGCCTAAGTGGGCTCCCACCTCCCTCCACCAGACTCTCGGAGGGTGTGACTCCTTGTCCCAGAATTGGGAGACCTGGGGGCTAGTTGTGGGCCTGTCATTTCCATATATACTTCTTCTGCAGCCTGGGATGTGCATGGCCCCTGATAAACTATTGCTTCTATAGAGTGCTGCTTCTATATAAAGAAAAGGTCTACTAATAGACTTTTGTTTTAATAAAGATGATGTCTTAGTCAGCTTTCTGTCTGTATAACAAAGCACCTGATGCAGGACATTAGGGGGAAGAAGAGGTTTCTGTTGCTTATAGCTTTTGGAGTTCAAGGCCCTGGTGGTACATGATCAGCCAGTTCTCAACTTCAGCGTGTTATAGGGAAAGGCATTGGTGGGAAGTTGTGTGAGAGCTATCGATTGTACTTGGAGCAGGAACAGAGGGAGAGACAGGAGTCCTGTGTCTCCCTAGGAGTGCACTGTTACAGCAACCTCAGGGCCTCCACATAGCCCCCACCTTCAAAGGTTCCACCATCTCCCAACAGCACTATCCTGATAGTGAAGCTTTAATCACAGTGTACCCACAGAAGCAAGGGACCATATTCAATATTCAGTTTATGTTTAAATGTGCACAAGTCAACCTTTGAAGGGCTGGGCTAGAGAGAGGGCCCAGTGGTTAAGAGCAGTCACTCACTCTTCTACCAGAGGACCTGGGTTTGGTTTCTAGTACCTAATGATGGCTCACAATGGTCTACAACTACATATAGTTCCAGGGGATCTGATACCCTCTTCTGGCCGCTTCAGGCACAAGACATGCAAATGGTGCGTGAATATACATGTAGGCAAAACACCAATTCACATAACATTAATAAATAGGTGTGTGTGTGGGGGGGTGCACACACGTGGGCACCCATGCCTGTGCCTGAGTGTATGTGTGTGTATCGTGTGTGTGCAGTGCCTTTATAGGCCAGAAGGGGATGCTGGATCCTCTAGAATTGGAGTCATAGACCATTATGAGCTGGAAACCCAACTCTCGTCCTCTGGAATGGCAGCAAGTATTTTAAACCACTGAGCCCTCTCTCCAGTCCCCTATGAAGTACTCTTAGCATTGATTTTACCGAGTCATTTTCAGGTACCATAACACTCCCCCATATAAAAGCATATGACTGAGTGTGTCTGCAGACTGATCTCCTCCAGCCTGCCCTTGGTTCTGGGTATCCTGGGTGACAAAGAAAAGGAGGCTTCTGTGTATGTCATTTAAAGGGATCAAGGAAATGCTAGATGGTGGGGGCTGGGATGAGTGCTCCACCAAGGATGTTGATCAGTGTCTACTGTTCTGTTTGCATCCATAGAGCATCTGAAGGAACGCTTGGCTAATGAACTGTCACAGCTGCCCAGGGTGCGCCTGATCCGTGCCAGCAAGAGAGAAGGCCTAGTGCGAGCCCGGCTACTGGGAGCCTCTGTGGCCAAGGGGGAAGTGCTGACCTTCCTGGACTGTCACTGTGAATGCCATGAGGGGTGGCTGGAGCCTTTGCTGCAGAGGTGTGTGGCCACTCATGGGGGAGGGTGCTTGGGTGGAAGTAGGGACAGCTTCATCTTGGCTGCTGGAGGGATGTCAGTGCCTGCATCAGACACCCTTGACCTCTGTGGTGGCACAATGGTAAATGACGTGTGGAAGGTGCTTGTGGGGAGCTGCAGTGGTAGCCAGCTTCTTATAGTATACCTGGGGAGTATCATCAACCCAGCCTTACAGATTTTGGGCTAGAACCTCATGGGGATATGCATTTTGATGTATTTGTTTCAAGCACGGCTCATTTAGCCTTGGATATTGCTGTTACTTAGTATCCATTAAGTCCTTGAAACTCAGAGACCCTAAAAGTAAGTAAGTGTGTGTGTGTGTGTGTGTGTGTGTGTGTGTGTGTGTGTGTGTGTGTACATTCATGTGTTTGTGCTAGAGACTGAACCAAGGGCTTGCCTTATGTATTCAAGGCATATCCTTAGAGCCCACAATTTAAAAACAAAACAAAACATTTATTTCTTTAAAAATTAGAACTAAAAATCCAAGTATATATGAGTATAATGATCCCAGCCTGTATTTGTCATCTTTATGCTAATTTAGTTGTAAAGTGTACTTCTTAGTAACACACACACACACACACACACACACACACACACACACACACACACCCTACCTCTTCAAGGCCAGTCATTCCTGTCACCCCAAGCCTGTTAACCTAGCCGTCTACACTGTGGATCTGGCTGTGGTTCTCTGTATCTCTCTCTCCCAATCTCTGTTCTCTCCATGTCCTCCCAACTGTCTACTATAGAAGGCAGGAGTTGTCTAGCAAGCCAGGAGTTCCCCCAGAGGAAGCTCTGTCTGGATTCCCCTGTGCAGGCAGACAAAAAGTCAAAGGCCAGACAACCCTGCTACTGGGAAAACAGCTATATGGCCAGTGTCTGTCTGGAAGGGCTGGGGACCTTCCCCCTCTCTTCCTGGGTGAGACCAAGCTGCTTCTACTCTGCTGCTTCCTGCTGTCTGGCTCCTTGTCTTCTGCGGGTGTGACAGTAGCTGCTTTTCTCTCTTGCCACTGAGGAGTGTCACCAGTGACAGGCTTAGAGTTTCCCGAGGCTATCTGGAATCTGGCTAGTGACCTCCGTGTTCCCCTCCCCTGCTGTCCACATTGATGGCTACCCTTGGGCTAGTGTGAAATCTGAGGATGCCACCCTTCCTCCTGAGCTGATGAGCTGATAGATCTTAGACTATCAGGGCAGTCCCTCCCTGGTGCCAGGCCACTATCTTTGAGGAGCTGTCCACCCTGCAGGTCCATTGAGGGATTTCTGGGGGACATCTGACTCGTGGGGTTTTCCTAGGCTTCTGGATGTTTTCAAAACAGGACTTTTGCATAATAGGCCTGTAGACTGTGCCTGAGCAGTCTCAACTATATCATGGCCCCTCCCTCTGGGGGGGGGCTATGAAAATAGAGCTGTCTGGGTTTTCATGGCAGGTATTGCTCTTGGCACACTGCAGGCTAAGGATGCTGAGTAATCCATGTTGTGAAAATTGAGGGTTCAGCTCCCGATTCTGGAAACTTCTCCATGAATGCATCTTCCCTTCCGAGACAGAATCCTGCATAACACTCCCCCAAGTTTCCCTTTGTGTGAAGTTGGGCTGTCTGTGGTTCCTGCCAGCTGGATAGCAAGTCATGAGTTCCTGGGGGACTTGAGCCTTGTCAGTGCCCAGCAGCCAAGCAGGTCTGTCCTCTGTCTGCTAACAATCCCTCGGTTTGTTTGAAGAGGTGATGCCTCAGCTGCAGACTTGTCATTTTGGTGAGCTCCTGTTTAATCCTGTGTCTGACCTGGCCTGACCTTTCAAGTCTCACCTCAGTGTGGCACCTTCGGTCTCTGACTTTCTTCCATTAGTCTAGAACATGGATGACTCCAATCTGCTCCTCCGTTTCATTGTTCTCCATGCCCTGATGCTTATTTGAGATAGCCATGCCCCCCACATACCCCAAATAAACGAGTCCTCAGGCGGGGTCCCCTTTCAGCTCCTCCCCCCATGTGGTGTCATAGTGATGACATCATTGAGGAGCATGATGATGGACAATTGGGTTTGGGATACATCCAGGCTGATCGTACAGACGGAAATTACAATATTTCTTTTTTTTCACTGCATATTTCACTGTAACAAGAAAAGCAGTAGTTCTGGGTTCTCTGCCAGGGAGCTTGCAAACCAGCCCTCGGAATCCTCATTTTAGCCCTATGAGGACACATCTCTATCTTGTTACCATAGAGGCAATAGATTATGAAGCATCAGGTGACTTGGCTGAGGCAACACAGCAAATAAGGAACATTGAGAGTCCATATGTAACCCTGACCTGTTGATCTCAGGCCACCTCCTTCCCCTTCTTCCTCCTCCTCCTTCACCTCCCCCCTTATCCTCCTCCTTTTTTTTTTTTTTTTGAGACATGGTTCTTGAATGTAGCCCTGACTGTTCTGGAATTTACTATGTAGACCAGGCTCGTTTCAAGCTCTCAGAGATCCTCCTCTGTCTCCAGAGTGCTGGGACTAAAGGCATGCACTATCATGCCTGGTATATCTTCTGTCCTTAGGATAAATATTTTTATTAAAAAACAATTATATTGTATTGAGAGAGAGAGTGCATAGGAGGAGTCAGTCTCTCCTTCCACCATGTGGGTCCCAGGGATTGAGTTCGGGCCATCAGGCTTGGCAGCAGGCTCCTTTACCCACTGGGGAGCCATCTTGCTGGCCAGAGATAAATAATTCTTGCTGTTAAGGTGTTTCATTGTAATGGAACCTCTTGCACACCCAAGAAATTGAACACATGCTTTGTTTTAAAAGTCACCTTTGATTTTTACACACATTGGCACTCTGGAAGTTTAGCCAGGATGTCCATGGACAGGAGGAGAGGGGAACTATTCCAGTTCCTCTCTGCCTTCTCAGCATGCCCAGTGGGGGCCCCCAACATGGCCCAGACCCCTGAGTAAGGGAGGCTGGTCTGCTTACCCTGGACTGGTTCTTTTCTGCCAGAAGAGTCCCATGGTTCATTCTGGAGCTTCTTTCTGGCTGTCCTCCTGCCGTCTGGAGCAGAGACAGACAGATGACAGGTGTGTTGGGTATTTGCAGGATCCATGAGAAGGAGTCGGCAGTGGTGTGCCCGGTGATCGATGTCATTGACTGGAACACCTTCGAGTACCTGGGCAACTCTGGGGAGCCCCAGATTGGAGGTTTTGACTGGCGGCTGGTATTCACGTGGCACGTGGTTCCCCAGCGAGAGCGGGAGTTGATGCGGTCCCCTATCGATGTCATCAGGTTGGGTCTGCCTTCCTGGCCACTATCTCAGAGCACATCCTAAGGGAGGGATGGCAGACTGTCGACTTCCATTTCCTACCTATTGTTTCCCCAGAGCATTTCTCTTATTAAATATCTTTGCTATACAAGTAGATTTTATATTGGCGTGTTTCAGCTAATTGATTGAAAATTCTAATAGGGAACATATGCATAAGCTAATATTTTCATTTTCCCCTGGTGGTGCCGGGGAAGTGCTAGTCCCCAAGCCTCTGTCCTCTAATATCCTAAAAGCACAGGGGTTCCCCCTCCACCCCATCCCATAGCCCACCATTATTCATGTCAGGGGGTGGGGTCCTATCTCCTTCCTCTTCTTCAGCTTACTTCTTCCCACAGACCTTCCCTCCCCCAGGAGACTTGGTTCTACCCTCCATGCCCTTGCCCCTGCCTTACAGAGCTCTGGGTGGCCTTCATTGAAGTGCGTCACACGCAGGGGACTTGGCCTGTTGAGCCGTCTACAAACATCAACACAGGGGCTGTGAGGTGTGGCTGTGCCTCCAGGCTTAGCCTGGCGCAGGGCATAGAGTGTGAGTTCATTGTGCTTATGGATGGATGAATGCGTGAAAGGGCTCAGCTTCCAGGAACGTAGACTCCAGGTGGGGAGGGGGTGTGGCCATTCAGGAGGGCCTCGTGCCTCTTCCATTGAAATATGGGTACCACTTTTTTCTAGGTCTCCAACAATGGCTGGGGGGCTATTTGCTGTGAGTAAGAGATATTTTGAATACCTGGGGTCTTATGATACAGGAATGGAAGTCTGGGGAGGAGAAAACCTCGAATTCTCCTTTAGGGTAAGTAGTCCTGTTTTCTGTTTGGAGCCATATTCCCCCCTCCCCGTGCCTCCCTTCCTCCCTCCCTCCTCAATATTGGTGTATCCCATTATTCTGTAAGACAGTGACATGCATATCTTATTGGCATGCTTGACTTTTTATTTAGCTAGTTTACAAGTGTACTTTACACTTACTTGAGACTTGGTCTGGAAAGGACATCACAAATCTCTTAGTTTCTCACTCTGAAGATGGGGGAAACTGAGGCTGGGAGTGGGGCTGTGTCCTGTGCGTGGTCACTCAGAGTCATCGGTAGAGCTTGAACTAAAATACCAGAGCCAGAGTCCTGCACCCACCTGGAGCTGCTGTCTGGCTAGATGTTTAGGGGGCAGCCTCTGCACATCTGGTAACTTCAGGGAACTGTCTTAAAAAAGACAGGTCCCAGGTTCCCATAGAAAGTCAGAAGCGATAGATTTAGTGTGAGGTCAGGAAGCGGCCTTCTGCAGCAGGCTCTGGAGCCCTTCCACAAAGCCATAGTGTCTCTGTGATCTCCTTGTCAGCAGAATCTTACATGTTTAAGAATCGAAACTTAGACTTTTAGCAGTGTTTTGTCTGTTGTTCTACCCTCTTGAAGACAGTTAACGGAGAAGAATGTGGCCTCCTCCCTCTCCCGGCACTGAAACCCTACGTTATAAACACCAGATGCCCCAAATGACCGTGCCTGTGGAACTCTGGGTGTAATTCTAACAGCTTTTCTGCCTCTTCCCTAGGTGTCAGGATACTCTGCCTCTTCTAGATGCTTCCTCTCTGCCTTTCCAACCTCTCTCCTTCCTTGCTGCTTTCTTCTCTTCTGTGGCATCAGGTAATGAAGACATGTCTGACTCGTTGAGGATGTAGGTTGCCGGCGAGGTCTCTCTGGCCCTCCTCGGTCAAGTGCATGAGCTTTATTGCCTGGGCTTTGGGGTTCTTAGCATCTGTGGCTTGTCTGACTTGGGGCTGCTTTCTTGCTCTTTCCCTTGGTGTCAAGTGCAAGCTGGTAAGTGGTCTCTGTCCCTGTGGAGGCTGAGCTCCTGGCAGGTGCCACCTCCTGCTGGACTCCGTGGACTCCTTGCTCACCATGTGGCCTCTCCTCTCCACCTCCATTGCAGATCTGGCAGTGTGGTGGCACTCTGGAAACACACCCCTGCTCCCACGTAGGCCATGTTTTCCCTAAGCAAGCTCCCTATTCACGCAGCAAAGCCCTGGCCAATAGTGTTCGAGCTGCCGAAGTGTGGATGGATGAATTTAAAGAACTCTACTACCACCGCAATCCCCGGGCCCGCCTGGTGAGTCTGCCCACCTACAGCCTCCTGGGAACCAAGCGCCACAGTCTGGCTTCCCCGGCAAAGTAGATCTGGTTCTAAGAACAGGGGCCAAGTGGGCCTTTCTGATACAGCATGGGAAAACCTCTTCTTCACTTATGCTAATACAGTTGATTCTCACTGACCGCAGAGCCATGCTTATAAAGCCACTGCAAATACAGAATTAGTGATTTCCATGCCATTGCTCCTAGCAGGATTAGATTCCCGTGAGACTCAGACACAACAGTTTTCCAGCCAATTGGGACTATTGTTATATGTATTTCTGTTTCAGGGCACTTTATTTAATATACATTGTTGGTCCATCAACACTGACCTCGTGACCTAGGGCACTGTAACCTGTGTCTAAACAGCTCTTACCTAACAAACATTTTCACAACTTTCTGTTTTTCCTTTACCTTTCTTTATTGACGTGTATGTGTGCATGCATGTGTATATGTGTATATATGTGTGTCCCCATGTTCATGTGTACATGTGTGTTATTGTGTATGTTTATGCTTAGGTGCATGCTTGCCATGGCACATGTGTTGAAATCAGAGGACAACTTTGGAGAGTTGCTTCTCTCCTACTACCATGTGGGTTCCAGGAATCGAACTCCTGCTGTCAGGCTTGGTGGCAAGTGCCCTTAACAACTAAACCATATTGTTGGCTCCACATCACTTTCTTAGGTTTAGGAATGCAAGAAGCACTGATTGGGGGTTCAGTTTTGCTGTCTTGTCAAGTCAATAACACATGGTGACAAGCAAGGTCCCAGTAGATCATGGAAAAGACACATATTTACTGTGTGAGTGCAAAACAGGAAGGTATGGCATGGCCTTGTTAGACCTTCCTGGGAGCATTTGTGTTGAATAACTTGAAGGAATTGTGTATGAGTGTCTGTGACTGCGAAAGCACCACGAGTATTGATGTAGGGTCACAAACCAACCTCAGTATAGAGGTGAATTTCCAAGTACAGAATCAGCCGGTCTGGGTTGTGTGGTGTCATCTGTTGACTGTGGTACAGGTGTCATGGCTTTCCTCTTTGTAATCATCTTGGTTGAGCCCATGGGCTTATTCTTCCACAGCTTACATCGCTGCCCCCATGGGCTCCAGCCACACAATGAGCTGAGCTGAGCCCATATACCTTGTACTGACTGAGGCCCTGGGAGAGTGAGCCAGCATCTCTCCTTAGGCACATAGCTTAGGGCTGCTTATGCCTCAGAGCCTCATTCAGCCCTTGCCCGAGGGACCTATGGATCTACCCACAAGGCTTTGGGCTCTATAAATCAGATGCTAGCTTTGCACACCAGAGGGTCACTTGGTGACACAAGGAAGTCTTTTCCAAGACATTTGTTCTGGCCCTTGAAGGAAATTTCTCCTGATGCCTCCCAGCAGCCCTGCGGGGTAGCTACCGAATCCTCATTTGATTAATGATAGATCTGCAGTGCAGGAGGTGGGGAAGAGGAGGAGGAACAGAGAGGGAGACTGAGAAACTGAACACTTCCCAAGACCTGCTAGCTTATAGGAGGTGGCAGCAGGCCTGGGGCCTGCATGCTCCAGAGTGCCTCTCTTAGCTCTGCTGAACCCAGGAGCCAACAGCTCAATCTCCTGCATGCCCCTGTGCCTCAGGGACTCCATGGTCATTTGCCTTAGCTTCCTCTGTCTTGCCTAGTGCAACAGACTAAAACACCTGCTCCTCACTGACAGCCAGCCCGGAAAGCTAGGTTGCTGTTTTTAAAGTGTACAGAACATGAGAGAGTGGTGTTGAAGGCACCTGTGGGCTCGGTGGCTCTTAGGCTATGTTTGCAGATGGGCTTTGGTCAAAGCTGGGGCACAGCGATTCTTCTGGGGTGGTCAGTGAGACAGCTCAGTGGATAAAAGGGCTTTCCACCAAGTCAGAAGACCTGAGTCCAATCCCTGGGATCCACATGGTAGAAGGAGAGAACTGACTATCACAAATTGTCCTCTGATCTCCGTGTGTGCACCATGGCATGTGCATACACACGCACACAAAAATAAATTAAATGTTATTTTAAAAAGAACTGGGGAATATAAATTGGAAGTGTGACACCCAGACACTAACTGCCCTTTCTTGGTGTCACTTGTCAGTCTTCAGCAGGAGAACACAATAGAGCAAGGACATCCATATCTTAGTCCTCACTGTTGTTCTTGGTTGAACAGTTAGTTGTACCTCATGGTGGCAGGCTTCATACAGTTACAGGGGTTTGCTTGCAGAAGTTTGCTTATCCTGGCATTGATCTCATGCTAATAAGTGTTCAGCACACACTTGTACTTTACTGTATTGATCATGCCGATCACTCATGATACTATTTAGGACCCACTGCCTGTTTTTGAGTGAATATCCAGATATCAATAGTAAGAAGGGCACAGCCTAAGTCATGGCATTCCTCTGGCTGGGCAGCAGAATGTCCTGTGACCACACAGTCCATCATGGTCCAGGAGGCTGATGTAGGCTTCACGTTTGGCTCCCAGGTTCTGTCTGCCCGTGCCTTGTCTCCTAATCACATTCTCCTACCTAGACTCCCCATAGCTCTGCCAGTGTGACAGTCTCTTCTGCTTGTTGCCTGTGTTGTGACTGTCCCTAATCTAATGTGTTGCCCTGTTGAAGACTGACGTGTGATCCTCCAGAAGGGCAATAAGTATCTGAGTTACTGCACATTTCTATCCCCTGGCTCTTTCTTTTAAAAGTAAACTCCATATAATTTGTTCTACCTGAGTGTGTATGAGCATGCCGTAGCATGCATATGGAGGTCGGAGTTCAATTTGTGGTATTCGGTTTTCTTCTCACAAGCCAAGCACTATGGCTGCTTGAACATTCTCTGTCTGGTACCCAGCTCAGTAAAAGCCCATGGATACATACACTAGCTAGTGATTTCACTGAGGATGGCTCCAGGACCTGTAGGACTCAACTATTTTGTTTTCTCAGGAACCCTTTGGGGACGTGACGGAGAGGAAGAAGCTTCGGGACAAGCTCCAATGTAAAGACTTCCGGTGGTTCCTGAAGACAGTGTACCCAGAACTTCATGTGCCAGAGGACAGGCCTGGCTTCTTCGGGATGGTAAGCAGTGGGTCATGGAAGATTGGGTGCTGCCGCGTCTTGGATCTAAACAATGATTCTGGGGGAAGAAAATCCCCATTCGTGGGGACCACAGACCTCCCCCATCCCACCACTGCCATGTGATGGTGGAGTGTCTTTTCCTTTCCCCTTGAACATCTGATCCTGGGTACAGAATGTCAGGACTGGAAGGCCCCTGGAAATTGGCAAGGATGAGCTACTCTTGGTTGTTTTTGTTTAATAAGTGGGGTGTGGGGTGTCATGGTACATATGGAGGATCAAACTTGAGGTTGTTAAACATATGTGGAATTACTTGTGTCCATTGAGCATCTTTCCAGTTAATTAATTACTCTTCTGGGGATGGGAAGTGAGTCTTAATTTTTACTAGCATTTTTAGATTACTTTTAGTCTTAATGGCCCTGACCCACAAAAGCAATGGTGGAAGCAGAAGACTTATGAAAACCTCAAATAAACATTTATGGAATAAGGCCAACTAAGACAAGAGTCTTGCTTATGCTAGGATCAAGACTATCTCATGTGGGCTTTTCCACCATTGCTTATCTGAAGTGCTGGTGTTGGATTTTGGATAACTACACAGCCAGGATTTAGTGCTCAATTATGTTTTCAATGTGAAAATGTTCAAATGTACCAAAACACAGAAATTATGAGTCTTGTCCCTGATATTCTAGAATAGTCAAGGCTGTTCTTCCTGCTTCCTGCCCCTTGTCCCACCCTTGGTGTTTTTGTCTACTGGGGCAGGTGTCATGTCATTCAGGCCTGTGCTCCTGAGTGTACATGTTTGTAAATGCAGCACTATCCTAGGACAGATGTGGCTATCTGTGCAATGTTTCACTCATGGTACTATCTGTAAGTTGCACCACTCTCCTCCATGTTTCTTTATCACGGACATGAAGCCATGACCCAGAGATGTTTGGGCCAGGACAGAAATAAGGCTGTGGCTGAGAAATAGAGATGCAAGCTTTCAGGCCAGGTTTGTCATCTTAAAGTGGGGCTGAGTTCTCACCTGCTGTCAACACAGGAAAGTATTATAATGATGAGAAAGAGCTGGACAAAGGGAAAGGGCTCATCTCCCTGGGGTGGTCGCTGGGGCCTCTGTCCTCCACACTGACTCTCATGTGAAATCTCTTGGTGTATAGAAATCTAGACCCAGGTTCCACCTTTGTGTCTTGTTTAGCTCCAGAACAAAGGACTCAGAGAGTACTGCCTTGACTATAACCCTCCTAATGAAAACCAAGTTGATGGCCACCAGGTCCTTTTGTACCTCTGCCATGGGATGGGGCAAAACCAGGTAGGTGTGGGCCTCAACAGGGAAGGGACAAGCTTTGCCACTCTTCTTCTTTTTTTAAACCTTTTTATTATGTTTATTTACTTATTTATTTGTGTATGCGTGCGTAGGTGTGCCTACAGTGTGTGTGTGTGTGTGTGTGTGTGTGTGTGTGTGTGTGTGAGAGAGAGAGAGAGAGAGAGAGAGAGAGAGAGAGAGAGAGAGAGAGAGAGAGAGAGAGAGAGTCTGAGGGCAAATGCCCGAGCCTGTTCTCTCCTTCCACTACATGGGTCCCGGGGATAGGACTCAGGCCATCAGAGCCGTTACCAGCTGACCCATCTCACCAGCCTCTGTGGGTTCTTTAGGAAATTAAATATTTGGATTTTGCTTGTTTTATTTTCCTGTTGGAGTACAACTCAGTGTCAGCGCATTAGGCTAGTGTGTGGGACTCACTGGTGTCTGTTACTTTGGAACACCGTTACAGAAGGGACCCAAGGGCATAAGGCCTTACTTGGGCTCAGGATTGCAGAGGGTTCAGTTCCTGGTGGCTTGGCCTTGTATGCCTGGGTAGAGCATCATGACAGCAGGAATGTGAGGTGGAGCCGAGCCATTCACACCATGGGATCAAGATAGAGAAAAGGGACACAGTAGAGGGCAAGTACAAGATCCAGTTTCAAGGACACACCCCAAGCCTTGCTTCCTCTAATGAAGTCCCGCTTTACTCTTCACCACCTGCCAGCTGTGCATCACTTATTGAATCCATCAAAGGGTTATAATATAAAGGTTAGAAAGGGGTTGGGGACAAGACTCAGAAGAACAATAAAATGAGCATATGTTTTCTTCCCTCCCACATTGGCATGAAAGCTTTAGGTTACATGCTATAAGTAGTTACTGTGATGTGTTCATATTGCTTTTGCTTAGTTATGTGTATGTTGCCAGGTGTCTTTTGAAGGTGTCACTCCATGTGGCCTCTTGATATTTGGTTTGATGTTTATTATTGTCTAGTTAACTGGTTGTCGGCCTCTCTGCCACTAACGTGGATCAGAAAGAAGAAGTCATATATTTTATATGATTCCTTTGAATTAGTTCCTTAAAGTTTTTTTAAAGATCGTGTGTGTGTGTGTGTGTGTGTGTGTGTGTGTGTGTGTGTCCGTGAGCATGCATGAGCCATGGAATGAGTGTGAAAGTCAGAGGACAGCTTGTGAGAGTTGGTTCTCTCCTTCTATTTTGTGGGTTCATCAGACTTGGTGGCAAGCACCTCTGTGAGCCAGCCCCAGAATTAATCCTTACATAAAATAAGTTTTGATTATAGTATCAATCCAGAGTTGGGGAAGTTGCCTCAGGTGGGACCCAGGCAGATCTTTCTAGTTTAAGTGCTGTGGGTCAAGCTGGGCAGAGAGACTCAGTGTTAGGTTTTCTGAGCAGGAGACAGCCCAGGAAAGCAGGTTGATGTACCCAAGTGGGGCACCACCAGGGATGCAGATGATACAGATAGATTGGTTTGGAACCTACAGAGCTTCCTGGCTTTGGGGAGTCCCAGACACCTGGATATGGAGACATGGCATTTTTCTCCCACTCCTACTTAACCATTTGACTGTAAGATTCCTCCTAGCCTGAACTTCTAAACATCCACCCCTGCCACCCAGCCTTAGATTATTTGGGTTCTTCAATACTTCTTAGTGCCCTGTTCCTCCAAGCTTAGGGTATCCATCTAGGACTGTCAGAGTTCAGGCCCATCTCACCCCAAATCCTAGCCTCCTGTTTGATAGGCTCTTAGGATATGGATGGAGAAGTATTGCACCATGTACCTTGGAGCCCCTGTGTTAGAGGCAGGAGAAGGTGCCTTGTCTGAAGAATTAAGAAGTATAGCTTCTTGGGCCCATCTGAGAGACAAAGAACCCTTAATCTCACTCTTCAGTGGAACCAGGGACCAGCATGCTTCACAAGTATTGTAGGGAGTTGCCAAGCACACCAGAGTAGGAAGCATCCTATGCCTGGGATGAGAGAAGTCTTTCTTTTGGGGGGGTTGTTAAGTCAAGTACTTGGCCCTCACTAAACAAATGCTCTACCACTGAGCTGTACCCCATCCCTTTTTATAGCCGTTTAATGGGAAGAGAAGGAGACTGAGGCACAGGAGAAGCGGCTGCTTGAGGTTGCAAATGGCCCCTGAGACAGGTCCATTTTCTTTCTCACCCAAGCCCACCCATCCTCCCTTTCTAGTAAGAGGGTTGGACAAGACAGGAACGCTCCACTCCACTGACCAAGAACTGCATTAGAGGTCGGTTCACTGCCCCAAGCCCTAACACAGTCATGCCAGTGGTGGTGTGGGGTAGTGATGGTCCAATCCACCTCACTTATTCCCCCTAGATCAGTGGTTCTCAACCTTCTTAATGCTGAGACCCTTTCATACAGTTCCTCATGTTATGGTAACCCCCAACCATAAAATTATTACCATTGCTACTTCATAACTGTAATTTTGCTACTGTTGTGAATTGGGATGTAAATATCTGATGTGCAGATTGAGAACTGCTGCCCTATACGATCTTGTTCAGGGCATCTTCTTCCACATTCCAAGATAAACTGACACATGTTGCTCACCCTGTTGTTAGTTTTTTGAGTATACATCCCAGAAAGAAATACGCTACAACACCCGCCAGCCTGAGGCCTGCGTAGCTGTGGAGGAAGGAAAGGATGTCCTTGTTATGCATCTCTGCAGAGACACCGTCCCGGAGAATCAGGAGTTCATCCTGCACGAGGTCAGTGAATGTGCAGCTCTCTGCCATCCGCCCAGGTCTGGAAGCCAGGCATCCTCTCTAGCCTGGTCCCAGTGGGTCTCAGACACTGGAAACTTCACTGACACTGAGAGGTGACTGTAGGGTCAGAGTCTATGGCTTCTGGTGACAGTGGGACTTTCTTCTATTTCAGTCTTTTACACCATAAGCTACTGCAGGCTGTAATAGGAAGAAGAGTTGTCACAAATGTATGGAAGTTAGATGGAGTTGTTAATACAAGTGTCATAATGGTCTAAGTGCAGAGACAGGAGCTGAGATCCAAGCTTGAATCACTCTGCTCCCCTGAGCCTCATGTCACCCTTGCTCTGAAATGGGCTTGTTAATATCAGCCCTGTCCTGCTCCAGCAAGGACTCAGTGGGTTCCCAGGACTTCCTGTGGAAACTAATGCCCTATAGAGACTCATGGATATCACCAAGCAGACACTCAGAGATGGACCTGACTTTCTAGATACTGCTGATTGAAAGTTTGGTGTCATTGCACACCTAGAAGGCACAGGCCCCTAGCCCACTTGCAGCAGGCCCGTGGCAAGATTTTACAATATACTGGAGGAAATAAGTCCAAATTAAAATGAGTTCTCTTTCAGTATCTGTTCCCAGCTGGCCTCAGGGATGGACAGAGATTGCTCTGCAATGGGTAAATCCAAATTCCCATTGGAAATTGAAATATGTCCTAATAAGTAGTGGAGTTTGCAGGCTCAAGCTTAGCCCAGTAGTGTTGCCTGTTTGACAGAAGAAAAGAAGATCTGGACATGGTAGCACACTCCTATGATTCCCGTACTCAGTGAATCCCTGTCTTAAAGTAAAATAAAATAAATTAGGAGGACTAATCTGCACACCGCACAATCTGTTGTCCTCTTCCCTTTGCATTTGTCTTCCATATGTAAGCCATGTCAAACCTCAGAGACCAAAATTACAATGTGGAAACAAGATTGGTTTTGCACCGAATTAAGAATTTCATTGTGGGGCTGGAGAGATGGCTCAGTGAATAAAGCACATGCTACATGAGAGAAAGGACAGGGGTTCCGCTTTCCAGCACCTACATAAAGACCAAACAGGTGTGACAGCCACCAGGGAGGCAGCATTTGGGAGTCAGAGATAGGGGCGCCCCATAGCAAGATGGGCAGCTAAATTGGTGAGCTTGAGATTCAGGAGAGACCCTGTCTCAAGCAAAGACAGTAGAGAGGTGACACCATGTCTTCTTCTGGTCTCTACATGTACATATGCCTGTGTGCACACATATGTACACATGAATGTGCGTGTGTGCGCGCGCGCGCGCGCGCGCGCGCACACACACACACACACACACACACACACACACACACACACACTTACCTTAAAATTCAGTGACCACTTTAGAGGAAGTAAGTTTGTGTAGAAGGCTGGGCAGAGAGATACTGTAGTATACTTTTGGCTTCCTCAGAAGGCAGCTTGGGGGCAGGTGGAGTCTGGAAGGGTTGGGGTTAGTAGCATCTAGCTGTTTACAAGACTTTCCCTCAGAACTGGGAGATCACACATTCTGACTGTTTGGACCTTTTACAGCTTATACCACAGATAGAGGGAGGGACAAGATACACAGCACAGAGAGGCTCCCCATGCCATAGGCAAGGTGGGGAGAGAGAAGCAGGGCCACCACAGCCTGTGAGACTGAAACTAGTAGAGAACCCACTGCTTCTCACCCAGGCTGGGAACAGGTAACCAGGGGACTCAGGTCCTTCTCCTAGCTGCAGCCAAGTTAGGAGTGTGGTGAGGTCTCCTGACTCTGTTAAAATGCTCAGGAAAAGGAAGTCATCAGGGATGGAGTTAGGTAATGAAGAGACATGTGGGAGGTAAGTAGAGGATCTTGGTTGTGGTTTCACTGGAGAAAGGAGTAGGGACAAGCTAGAGGCCCAGAGCCATCCTCTTGAATAGCCAGCAGGTGGCGCTGTTTTGCATAGCTGACCCATTTCAGAAACGCTAAAGATCACTCCCTGGGCTCTTCAAAATCTGCCTTACAGGAAATAAGGCTTTTCTGGGGAGTCACTAAAAATTGTCTTGAACATTCAACATCTGTTATCCTTTGTAGGACGGCACTTTAGTTCACAAGCAGACCAGGAAATGCGTCAGAGCCACAAAGAAGGAGTATGGCCATGGCTTTGCACCACTCTTACGGGACTGCTCCAACTCAGATGATGAGAGATGGTTCTTCAAAGAACACTTGTCATAGTGCATCACCTTGTCAAGGAAGGAACCCATCTTGGCAAGGACTCTGTGCCCAATGAGATGGAGGAAGTACATGGTTGCCATTTGTGAATGGGTTGGATTTTACACAGATGTGAATAAGCCTTGTACAGATTTTGAAGATTTTGAAAACTTTAAGAGTGTCTCTCAGAAATCTTAAGACATTACTTTTGGTATTTGGAAAGGTTAATTAGGGTTTTTTCTATCAAGATGTGCATTTCACAGTGGTGCCTTTTATTTTCACTAGCAAAAAAGTAAATATTTTATTTTGGTACTTACAAAGATCCCAGGTATTTGCAGTGTACTTTGCACAAACTGATAATACCTCAAATGTTAGAGTTAGAGTTTTCTCAGTGGCGAGAGATAGACACTAGAAGCATCGTGTTGATTTCTTCAGGTGTGAGTTAGATGAGATGATCTAGATTTATATAATAAAGAATGCTTTTTGCTTAAATGTTGATATACAGTCAAAACTCTATCATAATGTTCATATTGACCAAAACACACTAACCAAATCTGAAATTTCAAAGAAACAATATGGTTTGCCAAGATAATCCAAATTTAAGAGTGTATTTCCAACAATGCCTAGTGGGAGGGTGGCCAGTGGCTTTTAGTAGTACTTAGCCACTGTGACTTTAAGACATGTTTGCATACCTTATAATTCTTATCACAAGATAGTCCGAGGGAGAAATGCAATTACATGGAACTCAATTTTCAAGTTGGTTCTTAAATAGTGTGGATGTTACTCAATAATTCAGATGTTTGAGTGGTTCTAGATCAGTTCCCAGAACTAACCAACTTGTTAAAACCAATAGGGATGATTAAAAATACCGTCAGTGAAGTAGGGGTGTAGATCAGTTGGCAGAGTGCCTGCGTAACATGCATGAGACCCTGGGTTCAATCCCCAGCATCTCACTTTTAAAAATAGGCTTGATGGCATACCCCTAATCCCAGTGCTTAGGAGGTGGAGGCAGAAGGATCAGGATCATCACGGGCTACACAAAGAGTTTGAATTCAGCCTGGGCTACAGGAGACACAGTCTCAAGAAAACATCAGTGACTGTGGATCTTGTTTCTGTCCCAGTCAATTGTGAAAACACACATGATGCATTAAAAAGTGTTACCTCACATCTCCATCTCTTCTCTCAAGCATTCTACCCTGAGGAGATCTTTCTTGTATGATGCTAACAGCTCCCCAGAAACAGATCTACTTTGCCTGAGTCCACCTGATGCACCGTAACTTCCCTGTACTTCTGGTTCTTGTGAGTGAGATGGAGAGATCAGGAAACTGAGTTTGGGGGCAGGAGCAGATGTGGGCTTAGCCTAGTTTGGGGCATGTGGGAGCGGCTCTGAGATGTTAGCTGTGATTCCTTCCCTGCCTTTTTTCTTTTTCGTTTTTTGCATGTGTATGTAGTGTGTGTAATATGCATGTTAACATATCTGTGGCACATGTGTGTGGAGGTCAGTTTGACTTAAGGTATCTTCCTTGATCATTGTCTGCAGACCACCATGTTGGCCAGGCCTTCCTGTGATACTGGGGATCCATCATCTGATCCTCACTCTTTGAAGTCAAGCACCTTGTCCATTGAACCATCCTATCGCTTTAGAGTCTCATAAACTTCCTGTGTAAAATGCAAAGCACAGTGCATGTCAGCAGAAAATATGTCAGAAGCAAATATGAAATAATGCAGGTCTCTTCAAGGATTAGGCAGCTCTTGAGCAGGCACAGGGTGGGGCAGCTCCTACATTGCTTAGTTCTCAGGCTAAGGGCCGAGTGGGCTTGGCCTTCCCCTGGTCCTGCTGTGGAGACTTGTAGGTCAGGGGAGGGACCACTCTTCTGTTTCCCCATGCCTTCTGTACTGTAGGGTCAGACGGCCTGATGTAGGGGGAGCCCCTCCCCAAACACAGGAAAACAGCCTGGGTGGGCCAGACATGAAGCTGATGAGGCTAAGGTCCCCAATTGCACCCGGAGTGTGGGAGGCTGCACCTGTGTCTGTGCAGCATAGGCACGGCAGCCATCTGGCTCGGCTTGAGGAATCAACTCGCTTAATCCTTCCACCAGGAGCAGTGAACTTTCATGCGTGGGAAGATCAGGAAAATAATCTCCTCTTATTTTTGGGCACATTTGAGGAGGCTTTCCCTCCTGTGTAGGTGAAGAGTCTAAAAAAGGCCATATAAATGCGAGGAGGCCCCAGCTGTCTTGCCTTGGGTTCCCCTGTCTCCACCCAACCCCAGGAAGGTGTGGATGCAGTGCCGGTGTGCAGAGTTTGCCTTGGGTCCTAGGATTCCATTCTATTTTCCTCTTTGGAGCTCTCAGGATAGTGTCTCCCCTAGGACTGGCCTTGCTGGGGATCTGGGTGTTTGATGGGGGGTGGTTACAGTTGTTTTTGCATGGGTGACTTCTATATCTTAGAGGGCAGTCTGATGCCCAAGTGAGAAAGTGTTCCTTTCAGAGAATTTGTTTATACTAACAGGTGGTTGTGGCGCGTTTTCCCTCAGGTCTAATATAACCTACCAAGACTGCCATTCTCTGGGAAAGCCCTAACCTTGAAAGAAACAAGTGAGTGTTACGAGTGTCAACCAGCATGCTGTATGTTGGAAAGGAAAGTCACACGCAGCATTGCATTACAGATCTGGAGGTGTGAAACAGGAGGAACAGGACCGATAGGATGAATGTATACATAGAGAGAAAGGGGATTTGTTAGAGATGCTTACAGACCGTGGTCCCGCTAGTCCAACAGTAGATGTCTACAATTAGAAGGTCCAAGAATCCAGTAAGTATTCAGTCTATAAGGTTGGATGTCTCAGCTGGTCTTCAGTACACACTGGGATCCCAAAGAAGTAGGCTCTCCTGCCAGTGAAGGAATAGGCTTGCCAGCAAGATTGAGAGCAAGCAAGCAAAGAAATCAAGCTTTCTTCTTCCATGTCCTTTATACAGGCTGCCAGCAGAAGTGGTGGCCCAGATTAAGAATGAATCTTCGAGCCTCAGAAGATCTGAATTAGAAGTGGGTTTTACCACTTCAGATGATTTAATTAAGAAAAAAAACTTTCAGGTGTGCCCAGCCACTTGAGTTTTAGTTAATTTTAGATGTAGTCAAGTTCACAGTCAAGCATAGTAGTCACAGGCCTCATGAGGCCAGCAGGAAGAGCAAGCTGTGGGGTCATGCACAGTCAACTAGGGAGTGGAAAGGAAGGGTGGCGTGGGGGGGGGCACTGGTGACCAAAGCCCTTACTGGGATTCAGGGTGTTATCTCTCCCTTTTCCCCACAGGGTTAGAACAGGTGTATTCTGAGTTGAGGCACTTGTGTAAAGTCACAGTGAGACAGGCAGTTATCATAGTAGATCTGCAGTCTACACAGGATGTGGGGATCAGTGGGGTGAGTCTCAAAGGAGAGTGGATCTGGGGGGTGGGTGTATATTTCAGACAGAGGAACTGTTAAGGGGGGAGAGAACTCCATCTCTACTATGAGCAAGTTAACCCTATACTCACTGGAGGCTGAGACAATGTGCATGTATTATCGCCTAACTTAGATAATGGGTCTCATAAAGTAAGAATCCACTACAGGTTCATTGCCCATCTACATGATGGTGGCATAAGTGTGTCTTCTAGTGATAATCTCTCTCTCTCTCTCTCTCTCTCTCTCTCTCTCTCTCACACACACACACACACACACACACACACACACACACACACACAGAGAGCTTTGAGCAAACCCACTGCCTTGTGCACTCTAGGCAAGTGCTCTACCACCAAGCCCCAGCCCTCTTAGCTATAGTCTTTAGTTACTTGTTGAGCACATGTCTTAGAAATCACAATATGCTTCTTAAATTTTTCACAGTCTTCAGCTTATTATTGATTTAATTTTCGTAAAAGTTAGCTGGATCAATCCATTTCTCCCCTCTTTTCTGTTATGGACATGGTATGTCTTTGTAAACCCAACAGTAGAATGAATGGCACAATTATTGCTTTAATAAAAGAAGAGTATATACACACAGTCCTTTAGTTTCCGGGCATATTACCAGTTCTCATATTCTTTGCTTTCTGAGGCTCCAGGTATTGTTTGCTTGTATTGTAAGGACATTGGTGCTTCTAGGGGTAGGTATATGCATTTGTAGCAGACTCTTTTTGCATCTTTGGGAATGCTTTTATCCTACCTTCCCTGTTTGTGAGATAGTTTAGCTGGGTATAGGATCATCCTTGGAAGGTCCTAGTTTGTTCTTGGACTGAGGTAACTACAGCAGTCAGTTTTGTGGAGCTTTCTACTGTGACGAGGATGCCTTTCCTCCAGTTTCTACTACACAGCCCTCACTTCCTTCTGTACCTATACTGCCGGCAGCTCCAACAGCCATGTCTTTACCAAAGGTCTATTTAAGGAACCACAAGCCTTCTCTGTCAGGCTTCTCAAAATCTGCCCCACCCTGCCATGCTGCAGGTCTATGTTATAGCAGTGGCTCCCTTCCAGATGTCGGTTGGTATTTCCTCTTGCAGCTGACAAGTTAGCAGGTGAAATTGACACTCTCCTACTTTCTCACAGCCCCATGTAGGTCACAGGGCAGGCTGTGCTCAGCTTTACTTGTTTCTCAGCTCTGGGTCTCTGAATGAAATCATGGTGTGGCCTGATGCTGCCTCCTCTGAGACTTGGCTTTTGCCTCCCAGCTTGCTGATAGTAGAAAACAGTGCCTGTGGCTGTGGGACTGAAGCTCTCTGAGGTCACTGCTGAAAACATGCTGCTGGCTTTGAAGAAGGATGCTGCCATGTTGTGGTGTGGTGTGGCTAGGACCCAGGATGGCCACTAGGAGCAAAGTTCAGGCTGAGGGTCTAGGAGCAGAGACCCATCAGTGGTTTTCTTCCATCAATAGGAACATAGACTCTGTATGTACAGTGGGATGGGGGTACCAGGGATGAGTGCCTCTGTTACCCTACTGACCATTCTAGAAGATTCTTTTGAAGGCTGATTAAAACTTCCTAAGGAGTAAAATTTCCTCATATAAAAGCATATGAGTTGCTTTCTAGTTGCTCAAGAAGAGACTTGTTTTACTTATAAGGTTAATTATTGTGTTTATATTTTATATAATTATATATTATATACAAACATAAAAATATTAATTATCTTTATTTGTAATTTTAGTGTTTCTTTATGGACTGAGTATCGGCTCAGCCGAACTGTCCAGTCCTAGCAGCTTCCCTTTCCCTTCCAGTTAGAACACCTCCTCATACATTCCCGTGCAAGGAGGGACTCACCTGCCGCTTGGAGAACAGGCACACTGGGCTCAGCAGTTCTAGGGCAGGGTGGGAGGGTCTTCACACCTTACTAAATCTTAGGGGATGCCATTGCTTCTGGGTTGTAGGTTTTCTCCACCTCCCGTTTCCTTCTTCCTTCTGTTCCTTTTCTTCATCCCTTCCCCTCTATCCTCCATATCTTTTCTTTCTTCTTACTACTAGAAACCCCTCTGTCCATCTTGTCTTCTCTCTCTCTCTCTCTCTCTCTCTCTCTCTCTCTCTCTCTCTCTCTCCCTCCCTCCCTCCCTCCCTCCCTCCCTTCCTCCCTCCCTCTCTTCCTCTTCCCTCTCCTTCTCGCTCTCTTTCTTTCCTGGATCTCAAGTGTACCCCAGATTGCCCTTGAATCCTCCATGTAGCCCAGGCTGCCTCAGTCTCCCGGTGCTGAGTTTACAGGTATGTGCCACTGTCTTGTGTGGGCTGCAGTCCTCCATGTAGCCCAGGCTGCCTCGGTCTCCCGGTGCTGAGTTTACAGGTATGTGCCACTGTCTGCTGTGTGGGCTGCATATTCAGCAGCAAGGACCTTAAGTGATACTGACAAGGGAGCAGAGCTGTGGTGAGAGCCTGCATGAAGAGAAAGAAAGGCACAGGGCAGGCGAGGGCCAGTCCCCACAGGCGTGCCTTCCTTGTGTGACACACTAGGTGGTGGTGTCAGCTTGGAAATGGGACAGTGGGAGACGAGTCAGTTGGTTTTTAAAATCCTGCAAATCTAAGACCCATGAGCTAGATGGATATCTGGGAGACACCCAGAGGCCAGCCAGGACCAAATAGAGTTGATGGGGGAAACGGAGGCTGTTGCCAGAAGTGGGGTGTTTGCAGACACAGCAAACTGGTGCCTGATTATCCTCATCAGTTCTTCACGTTTTTTGTTTAATAACTGTCGTCTGAATTCGGCTCTGTTGACACTCAGCAAGCGGGGCCTCTTTTGAAACGGCACCTTCATAAACTGGTTTGCTATATTAGATTGTATTAAGTTCCAATCCTGAGAAAAAGTTCTGGGGGCTTTGCCATCTGGCCTGGCACATCACAGCTGCAGTATTTATGTGATAAGTGTGGCTGGAAATACTGGCCTGTTTCCTACTGGCCTAGAGAAATGGCTCCAGAGGACCTGAATTTGATTCCCAGAACCCACATGGAGGATCACAAACATCTGTAATTCTAGTTCCTGGATATTCATCTCCCTTTTCTGGACCCCTCAAAATCCAGGCATGAAGGTGGTACACAGATACATGCACAGGCAGAACACTCATACACATAGAATAAAATTAAAAAAAAAGTAAGCCATCTCTTCAATTTCTTTCCTTATGGGTAGCTTCAGAAGCTTGCTTTCTACTGGGGTTATATTGTCTGATCTTGTCAAGTTGGTTGGGGGGGTGTGACCTCCCCTGTATAGTTTTTACTCATGATGACAAAGGTGATAATTACCACAATCAAGGCACTGTTCTAAGACTGCCCTACCAGTGAGCTCTCTGGATTCTTAAAATACCTGCCGAGGTGCCAGTCCATACAACTACTGGCCCTGTTTTAGATAAAAATACGGGGGAGGTCAGGGAACTGGTCTGAGGTTACACAGCACCCAGGGCTTACTCCAGAGCTCAGTGGTTGCTGCTCTGTCTTGCTTATCAGAGGAGAGGAGAGGTGACTCGCAGGTCCCTGAGGGTCCCACAGCTCCCACACCCGGATGTGGATCCATTCCCTCACTCTTAGCCCACTTACACAACACTGTTAGCTCCAGCTTGAATGAGTGCGTCTGCCCCACTTGGAGAGCACAGGAGATTTTGTGGCTGACTTGTATCTCTGTGCAAGCACATTTCTGAAGAAAGTGCCAAATCAAGGAGAAGAGCCAGGGACCCACATGTGGGGCCACGTGGAGGCCAGAGTGCCCCTCTGTGTGAGTACACTTAGCAGGTAGAATTTCATCTGTGACTTCACCCACTCTTCACCCTCTCTCTCTGTAAAATGGCAGAGGCTGGGGGAGGAGGTATTTCTTCAGTCTTGCCTTGTTGGGTTCATGCTGCCCTGCCAAAGAGACCACAGTCAGAGCCCAAGTTAGCTGTGATTGCTCCATCTTCCCCTTAACCATCTTCAAGGACTCAGTCCCAATGGGATGGAGACTTCCACCCCAACTGCTGGGTCATGAAACTTCTGTAAGTCATCCTGAACCTTTTACAAGGTGGGGGTCAGTAAGAGTGATTTCAGAGCCCCACAAAATAACGGCCAGATGTGTGCCCATCACTCCAGCTCTGCTGCAAAGTCTCTGCAAAGGATTGCAGAGCACCATTCGATTCTCACAGGCAACTGTGAGCAAAGAAAGCAAGTAACTGTAGAAGATTCTGCAGGGACTTCCAGAGGTCAAATGCTCCCTTCCCATCATTGCAAGAGTCCTTCATCTGTGTCTCCAGGCATGGTCAGCCAACCTTAGCCTCTCTCCTGCCAGTGAGCAGCAGTCATCACATGACACCCACTTCCTGGTAATGCTGAGATGGGTCTCCCTGGGGCTTCATTCTTCCTCTAGAGCTCCTCAGAGGCCACCCAGTGTGTTTGCTCTTAGCCCCTGGGTAGTCCTCCAAAGTGGAGATGTCCCAGAGTCTCCTCTGCTCCAGGACAGCCAGCCAGCCTTGCTTCCTCCTCCATCATGGTGGGGGGTGGTTCTCATGGGTTTCCAGGAGGGAGAGAAACAAATGGCGGCATTAAATCTGTTTAACTGGAAGTCTGGGTTTGGTTCTGCTCCACTGCCGACTGGTTCAGGCTGAACTCGGATACCTCAAGGGTGATGAGACTGACATGGCTAGGCTGTGGGTTGGGCAGGGCAGAATGAGCAAGTGTGTAACACATGAAAGAAAGACCTGCTAGGCATGGTGGTACTGCCTGGAATCTCAACAGGAGGTGGAGGCAGGAGGATGAGGGAGTTCAAGGTCATCCTTGGCCACATAGCCAGTTGGAGGCTAGCCTGAGCTACATAAGAACTGGCCAAGCATTAGCCCTCTTCATGGGGAGGCTGAGGCAGAAGGGTTGCCATAAGTTTGAGGACAACTGTCTACAGAGTAAATTTAGGGCCAGCCAGATCCTTTCTCAAAAGAAATAACAATAACAAAACAAAAGTTATCTTTAAGAACACCTCTAAATGGAGTCTGATTCCAACCCCTTATTACCACAGAAACAATTGAGGACCAAGATTGGACTTTGCTCAGCAGGAGAGATGACATCAGGAGTTAAAGTAGGTGGGACTGGTGCTACATTCTGTTTGGCTGCTTGGACTCTGGGCAAGCCACTTCACTGCTGAGCCACCCACCCCAAGCATAAGAATAGGGCCTGGGCTGTGAGGGGCCACTGAACATTATATGAGTTAGTGTGGAAACAGCACCCCCTCCACCCCGTGCCTATTTGATGATGCTCAGGGAGCACTCAACCCATGTCTATTTGGTGGTGCTCAGGGAAAACTCATCCCACCCCCATGTCTATTTGGTGGTGCTCAGGGAGTATTCCCTGAAGGAGGAATGAGAGGCTTTGTAGACAGACTCCAGTGTCTTAGACCTAGAGAGAGCTGGGGACAGAATGGTGTCAGGAGTAGCAAGGAGAATATACTGTTGAACCAAGACTACAGGCTACCCCTCTCTCCACAGCAATATTAATTTTCAACTCCTCTCCTCCACAATTACTTCAGATCTCTGAGGAAAATAAGAATCTGGGAGCTATAAGAAGTCTGGTGTGGTCGTTTCTGCCCAGTCTCTTCACTGTGGAGTTGGGGTGCCACTCCCACCCTTTAAAGGGAACCAGAAGGGGCCTGTTGGTTCATGCTTCCTACTGGAAGACATGGCCTCTCTGAAATCCTCTTGGTTGGAATTTGGAGGAGCTGGGAGCTTGTCCCAATGTGGATGGAGTTCATTTCACAGCTTTTGGAATCAAAAACTGAAGGGAAATAAAAACTGCCTTTTCTGGGTCAGGTTCTGGAAGATTCTGGGAACTTGTCCACAGAACCAATTGATTTATGGGGACCCAGCTGTGAGGAACTGCACACAACAGGGCTCAGAGGAGATACACTCCAGATGTGGCCTCATTAAAGGCTGGGCTAGAACAATAGGGCTCAAAGGCATCTATCCTCCATCTATTGGACCATGAAGACAGGGTGGCCAAGGTTCTGGGGAGTCAACTGCTATATCCAAGCTGGGAAGTCTCTGAGAGCTCACTCTGTCCAACTCCAGCAGCTACACATGGAGAAGCAGAAGCCCAGAGAGGGAACATACTAGAGTCACACAGCGCCAGGACTGTCATTTTCTGCTGCTGGCCCAGGGTCTGTCCCAGCTCAAGGCTGTCTTTGATTAAAAAGTAGAACAGGCTTGACTCTGCCATCTTTTGGTGTCTTTGGTTCTTTTCCTGTTGCTGTGTTAGAGACTATGACAAAACAACTTAAGAGAAAAGGGTTTATTTGAGCTCACAGTCCAAGGCACAGTCCATTGTGGTGGGAAGTCAAGGCTGAAGAGCCTGAAGTAGCGTGCACCATCAAGAAGCAGAGGGGTTGAATGCATATTAGTCCTCAACTGGCTTCCTCCATTTCATACACTCCAGAATGCCCTACCCAGGGAGTGATCCTGCCCACAATTAAGATGGATGCCTACATCAATGAACTTAAGCTAACCCCTCACAGGCATGGCCCTCTAGAGCCTAACATCCTGGGTGAGTCTGTGAACACTAACCATTGTAGATGGCAAGGCTGGCCCCACTGTAGAGCCATGCTGTTAGTTGACTAGAGCAAAAGCCTTGCTGGCCCCAGAGTTAAGTGAAAACCTGCCCCTCTCTGCCATGCCACTGAGTTCCTAGGCTCTCAGTGACATGGTCCTTGGGCCTCATACCCTAGAACTGTCCTCATGGGTTCTTGTTCAGGGTATACAGTCTCTTCCAAGATAAGGGGAGCGAGTCTGATACAGGAGTCAGGACACATGTTTGCTGCTGGGTCCCTGGCTTAGGAGCTTGGGAACTAAATCCACACTGGATGGAGTCTCATGTCAGGCTGGCTTCCTGATGTGTGAGTAGGTGTCTTTAACACTTTATTTTCCCCACATCATTACAAGATGGAAGTCAATTATAACAGTACATCATTTCATTAAGTTGCATAGTCTCTGAATCTAGGTAACTGTAGTTTGTGATGTTTTTATTTATTTCCAAGTTTTTAAATAATAAAGTAAAAAATGTAAGCTCACTGCTGAAAATTTGGAAACTACAAAAACATGTTAAGAAACTGTTTGAGGCCTTTAATCCCAGCACTTGGGAAGCCGAGGCAGAAGGATCTCCTTGAATTTCAGGCCAGCCTGGTCTACAAAGCTACACAGAGAAACCCTGTCTCGAAAAACCAAAAGAAAATAAACTACTTGAATTTTCAGTGTCCAGAGACAGCAACACTGAAGAGTTTTCCTCCAGTCTTCTGTTTATTTTTATTTTCTGCTGCATTGTTGAAGGAGCCACTGAGTTAAAGCCATTCCTGTGTGTGTGTGTGTGTGTGTGTGTGTGTGTGTGTGTGTGTGTGTGTGTGTATGTGTGTGAATGAACATGTCTTAACTAAAAAAGAACCCTGTGTGTACTCTTCTCCTACATGCCCTCCAACCCCAACCCCCAACCCCCAACCCCCAACCCAACCCCCATGGTTTCCTTCTTACCCCCAGGTAGTGCCTTTCTACTTTTATGTTATAGTCATAGATGATAGATAGATAGATAGATAGATAGATAGATAGATAGATAGATGATACTTGTAATCTAGATTCTACATACGAGAGAAATATCTGTCTCTCTGAGTCTGGTTTATTTGGTTTGCTGGGATGATCTCTAGTTCATTCATTTTCCTGCAAATGAAATGTCCTCCTATGTAGATCAGGCTGGCCTTGAACTCACAGTAATCTGCCTGCTTCTCCTCCTCTCTTAATAAATGTCCTCCTCCTCTTCCTCCTTCTTCCTCCTCCTTCTCCTTCTCCTCCTCTTCAACTTCCTCCTCCTTCTGTTTTTTGAGACAGGGTTTCTCTGTGTAGCCCTGGCTGTCCTGGAACTCACTCTGTAGACCCGCCTGGCCTCGAACTCACAGAGATCTGCCTGCCTCTGTCTCATCACTGCCCAGCATCAGTCTACAGATGAGTGAAATGCCATCTTGCATATGTACCACAATTCTTTAGCCTTTTAACTGTTGATGGCAATCTAGACTGGTTCCATATTTTGACAGTAGACTTAGATGTTCAGTGTCTCTGTGGTGTGTGACTTGGAGACTTCCAGGTACACATGCTGAAGTGTGCCTGGATCAGAGTCGACCCGACCAGTCTTTTTTCTTTACCACAGTCCTTTTCATTTGCTGCCCAGCTGGGGGATCCCAGGGCTTGAGAGGAAGAAGCAGACAGATTTCTGTGAGTTCAAGGCCAGCCTGATCTACATAGTGAGTTCTAGGACACCTAGGGCTATGTAGAGAGACCCTGGCTCAAAAAACAAAAAAACAAACACTCCTCCCCCCAAAAAGCTCGTCGTGCCCAGTAAGCACTGTCCCTCAGGGAAAGTAGAATTAGGCTCCTGTATACTCATGGTTTAGATGCACAAAGTCATCCCCACACCTCCAGACTCTTCCCAGACCTGGGAGAAATGCCTCAACTTTGTCTTTATCTTGTTTATCTATTCTTGTCTTCCTTCCTTCTTCCCTTCTTTCCTTTCTTTCTTCTTTTATTTTTTAGTTTTGAGACAGGGTCTCATGTAACCCTGGCTGGCCACAAATTCCTGATCCTCCTACCTCTGCCTTCTGAGGGCTGGGGCTATAAGTGTGTGTCACCACACGTGGCTGTCTACTTTGTTATAAATGACAAACTTTCTAATAGCTAGAATAGATGAACACCATTTGCTATGTGTACTGCTTGTAAGATAGTGCCGACTGATTTTCATAGATGATTTTGTTGAGTTTTCAAGACAGTTTTACATTATAGATGTATGTGTTCATCATTTTGTTGGGGGAGGGCAGAGGACAACTTGGAGAAGTCATTTCTACTATGTGAGCATTGGGGATGGAGTCCATGTTATCAGGCTCAGCAGCTTTTACCACAGAGCCATCTTGCTGGCCCTGCAGTGTTTCATAGCTATAAATTTTAGGAGGAGAAATGGAGTCTCAGAGAGATTGACTCTCATCTGAGCTGACAGGAACTGAGTTCAGTGAGATTATAGTCTCCTCTAATCTGACTACTCTGTCTCTTAGTGTAACCAGAGGACACAAAGGCTCTCAGGACAGCTTGTCATGCCTGGCTATTAAATGCTGTGGTTTGGTAAGGATGCCTTTGCACCTGTGCCTGGTGCACTGGCCTCACTCATTCTGGCTCCCAAACACCTTCTTTCCTTTATGAAAAATCTCTCGGGGACAGGTGAACTCAGAATTCCCAGAAATAATAGTTGCAATCCTCCTAATCCAGAGTGTGTGGCACTCGCAGCACCTAATGCCCGGCTGTTATGATAGTGTAAGGTATGTTTGGTGCCCTGGATTTCCCTCCTCACAAACACAGTAGAACATGTACAAAAAGTAGAGCCAACCAAAGAGGAGCATTCCACCATGGCATATGTCTGACCTGGCTTGTAGGATCCTCCTTTCTCCCAAGCTCTGGTGAGAATCAAGGGACACCTTCTTGACCAAGAGCCCCTCAGCCCCATGTCTAGCCCTGCTCTTGCCAGCAGTCTATAGTTGGTGAGGAGACCCCGCCTGTATCCACTGCCCTCAAAATCATGACACAGCATGGTTTTGCCTCTTCAGCTGTCCATTCCTCAGCCACATGGCTTAGAGGGGACTTTCCCTTCCATGGGGTGGAGTTGCAAAAGTACACTTTAAAATATGGGTTGGATTTTCATTTTTGGTTGTTTGCTAAATTTGGTCATAATCGTGTCTTCTGGTTCTAAAAGGAGTAAAAGGAAGCAGCTGTCCTCTGGGAAGGCCCTACAGGGAACAGTGTGTGTGTGTGTGGGGGGGGGTGCTCCACAGGCCACTCTGCCTTCTGCTTCCTTCCTGAATGTCTGAGGCCAACTCTGAGGAATGAAAGGGCGTGGCAGAACCCAGGAGAGGTCCAGGTCCCCACAGTCTCCTAGACCAACAACTTACCCAAGGCTGTTGACACTCTAAGTGTAACAGAGCCATGGGCTCTAACCCAGGGGAACACAAGTGCCAACACTGACACCATTATGAGGAACCAAACTCTCTGGGCCCCACCAAATATGATTCTGGATGGATACAGCATGGTCAAAAGAGGGGACTAGAGGAAACTGGTCTGCTTTTTGTCAGAGTAGGGGTGGTATTGGACTACCAGGAAAAGTCCATGGAAAGGCCTTGGGATAGGTATTTAGTAGTAGGTTTCCAGATTAAGCCCAATCAAAAAGTCCAGATTGAATGAGCCAAGCACTCTCCGGTGACTCTCAGCGCCCTCTCCCCAAGAAGTGAGTAGGAGGAGACTCACATGGCAGGTCTAGGGACCCGAGCTTAAATACCCTGTAGGTACAGCCTGGTCTTTCTGAGGGGGGCAGGGTTTGGAGAGGGAGGAGTGGGGCTGAAGTGGAGCTTCTAACTAAACACCTTAACATACAGGGAGGGGTTAATTACAGTGAGCTGCTGAATCATGGGGCTGGAACTAGGGTGGAAGCCACACCTGTGTCAGGACCAGGCCTTGGCAGACAGATGAGCTGACAGTTCATGTCGGGGTGGGGAGAAATGGACTTGCTGGGGGGACAGGGCTGCCGCTGGCCATGGAGCTATTTCTGTATTGCATCACCCTTCCTTCAGTGTGTGTCCCCCACTCCTCCCTCTGTGAGCTGCACAAAGTTGGGATTTGACCATACTGTGTGGTTTGGCTTCTGTCCCCAACCCTGAGCTGAAAGGTCACAGACCTTTCACTTGCTCAAGTCCTTGAAGACCTTTCTTCCTCGAGTTCCCACACCCCCTTGCTCTGTTTGACCCTGTATATCCCCATCTCAGCTTAAGTTCTTTCTCCTCACGGCTGCCACGTGGATCCCTCTACCCAAGGCTTTCTCCCCATCGTTTCAGGGGACATCCTTCCTTCACTCTCCAGCCACCTTTCCCAGGATCCCACTGGACCCTCTTGTGATCTTCATGTTCTAGCTGGGTTATCCCCATCAAACGTGTGGCTTGAGATGTGAAGTCACTGGTTACCCAGTGAGAAATGCATTCAGCTGCAAGTCCCATAAACTGCAGAGGCAGGGGTCAAGTCACGTGGGAGGCTTTCTTCTTCTCATGTAAGAGGAAGTCACTCAAGTTCATGCCTAACATGAACAGGTGAAGTCCTCAAGTACTTATGGCAAGCTTCAAGTGCAACTCTATCCAGGATGGGTCAACATAAGGCCTTGGTCTCTTTCGCTGTCTGCCTACCCAATTCCATCCCTAGGAAGAGGAGGCAAAGGTAGATTTGTTTGTGTCACAAATCACATGAACCAGCTCAGCCCCGGATCCTGGGACTTCTTAGCTGCAAAGGAAGCTGGTAAGTTTAGCTTTCCTGGATGGCATCTTGTCATCAAGATGTGGGAAGGAAGGAAAGAGGCAAAGGTGGTGCACTTTGGCAGCATTTTGTCTAGTAGCCATGGCCAAGAAGCAGGTCAAGGCCATCTGTTCCCAAGTTCCAAGCACAGGAAGCAGTTTGTGTTGGGTTCAGAAACCTGAAGGAGTCAGAGTGTGGAGATCTGTGGGCTCAGGGCCATGGGCACTATGGGAGAGTCCAGGGTGGGGTTGAGGAATGGAAGCCTGGCTGGACAGGGACTAGCTTTGCTTGGCAATCCCTTCTGGAGGTCTACTTCCTCCTGAGAAGGGCCCAGTAAAGCAGGACCAACAGATTTGCAAACCAACACCTCCTGCCTTCATGCTCTCTGCTGTCCTCAAGTCTCTTGTCTCTCTCCTGAGTCTCCGCCTGGCTTCACTTAATTTCCACAGGAAACTGGCAAGAGCAACATCCGTCTAAATTCCCCCCCAAATTCACTCCAGATTTCCAGGGTCAGAGAGGGAAGGTCCCTGCAAGGTCAGAGGTGACAGTCTCAGGATTGGCGGGCTTATGTTGATTGAGCTCTAGGTGACAGCAGCATCCCAATGCCAGCTCCTGGCAGGATACAGATGTTCAGAAGGGCTTCCCTGGAGGGAGATCAGCTGCCGGTGGGGGAGGGAGGCTGGTGAAGGCTTGTTCCCAAAGGCCAGCACACTAGTGCTGCTGAGGTTCATGTTCCTGGGGGAGGGCGTGGCCAGCAAGGGCTGTAGTATCCTAGCGGCTGCTCCTGCCAGGGAGGCTGCTTTCCCCATGTAGTCCTGAGGCACTGGCCTCAGCCTAGTGTCATTATTTTGTTTGCAGCTGCACCGTGCCATTTGTTTAGGGGCCACTTTATTTTCTGTGACTCTCAGGGAACAGCATGGAGCTGGTACAGGAAGCAGGTTCCTTTCTTGGGGACCTGGGGGAAGTGCCTCTCCCTCTCTTCACCTGCTGAGCCTCTGTCGCTTGCTGAAATACAAGCTGTGAAGATTGAAATCACATAGACAAGTCCTCCCTGGGCCCACTGGTGTTTGCATGGCCTTTGGCAGATCCCTAGCCCTGCTAGCCACCATGTCTTCATGTGAGGATGAGGGGCCAGATTTGATGAAGGTGATAGGGACAGCTATCCCTAACAAAAGAGCTGAGAAAAATGGTCTAATTTCCTTCCCCCATGACAAAATAGTGTTAAATCTGTTCTCTTAGGAACTAAGTCAGCACAAAGGAGCCACCCTCTGTAACATGATCCTCTGCAGACCCTGGCTGAGACCCCTAAAGCATGACTGGTGACTGGTGTGTCTCTTTAGCATGCCCTCTGCACTGTGGGATTCTGCCAGGCCCCCTCTATGCACCATCCTCACACACACTCTGGTCCACTCCAGATCCTAAGCCTCTACTCCAGAGGTGAGGGGCTGATTTGGCTGGGAGTATGGACAGGGTTTAGCCTAGGTTCTCCATCCAGAGAAAAGTCAGATCACCAGGTTCTCCCTTGGAGAGAGCCTCCCTCCTGCAATTCTGCCAAGGGGCAGCTCTCTGGGTCTGGAGCACTCCCAGCCCCTCTAAGGCTCTCTGCTGCCTCCTCCCACTTACTATCCAAGCATCCCTGAGTGTTCTGGCCCTGCTGTTCTCTGAGTGGACCTCTTGGTCCCCATCTCGTTTCTCACAGCTCCTGAGTCCTTGGGTTTCTAACTGCATCTTGCACTCCCTCATTTGACTGGCATCTGACTTTGTCAATAATGCAAGGAGGGCAGAGGCCATGCTGTCCTTGGCCATGTTCCTCTTGTCAAGTTCCAAGTTCGAGAATTTGCTGGTTCTCAACAAATAGTAGTTGAGTGTTTAAATTGGTGCCACTTGGAGACTCTAGAATTCGGTAGCAACAGGATTACAATAGGAAGAGGAGTCACCACAAGGCATGTGTTGTACACAGAGGCTCAGCCATCATTGTGGGTACAGGGACACTCAGAAACTCAAGGCATTTCCCTCAGGTCCCTCCCTGAACCTCAAGAGATGGGATGTTGTCTCTAAAAGAGCATGATCCCAAGTGGAACTGTTTGAGCGGCCCAGGAAGAGGAGGGCGGAGGTGTGTGTTGGACTCAGTCTTGGGAGGTTATGGTGGCCTTGACAGAACAGTTTCAAAGGCCTGGAGATGAGGAAGAATGGGAATGCAGGAGATTTCTAAAGGCGTCCGTCCATCTGTTCGTCTGAGGGGAGCAATGACATTAGATGTCCAAGCAGGATCACAAACTTAATTTGGAAATATTTCTGAATAATAGAACCAATTCATCTATAAGACGGTTAGTTCCTTGACTTAATATTCACTGGAAAGTAGATGTCAGGGCTGGAGGGACTCTGAAGGCCAAGGATTGTGACACACTTCTCTCTTTCTCTGGATGAGGCCTGAGGCCCCAGAAGGGAAGGACTCACCCAAGGCCTCGTAGCTGAGTGAACAGAGTCCTGCTGGATCTTAGGCTCCTGTGTGTCTGGCCCAGGGCTCTTTTTCCACATGCCACATTTTTCTTTCCTTTTTCCTTTCTGAAGACTCTTTACTGGCTGTAGGAAATGAAAAGCATCTTATTTTACTTATTTTTAGTTTATTCAAAATGAATAAAATGGGTACTGGGTTTTCCTTCCTTATATATCAGAACCAAAGTATGTATTATGTAACGGCAAAATGAATGAGAAATGGCTTTGCAGGGAAACAAAGATGTCTTTGAATATTTAAAACCCAGATTGGCCCAGATGACCGGACTCAGCTGCCCTTGCAAACCAATGGAGAAGGATGGTGTGTGTGTGTGTGTGTGTGTGTGAGAGAGAGAGAGAGAGAGAGAGAGAGAGAGAGAGAGAGAGAGAGAGAGAGGAGAGAGAGAGAGAGGAAGGGAGGGAGGGAAGGAGGGAGGGAGACTCTGTGTGAGTGTGACTGTGTGTGTGTGTGTGTGTGTGTGTGTGTGTGTGTGTGTGTGTGATTCCCAGGGCACTAGGTTAAAGCCCCTGAATTGAGCCTCCTCAGTACACACTATGATTGCGATTTTTACTCGCATGGTGAAATTCATGAAGGATTTACCCTCTTGACTGTTTCTTTGTGTGTGCATATTCGTGTGTGCTGGTGCAGTGCATGAGTGTACACTTGTGTGGAGGCCAGAGACAACCTTAGGTGTCATTCTTCAGGGCCATCTGCATTCTTTTTTGATGGCCTCTCACTGGCCTGGAGCCCACCTAATAGGCTTGGTTGGCTGACCAGTGTGCCCTGAGATCTGCTCCTCTCTGCCTCCCCAGCGCTGGAGTGCAAGCACATGCTGTGTAGGCTGTTTCTTTTTTTCCTTACAGTTCTGGGGATGAATTCCTTGCAGAGCAAGCCCTTCACTGAGCGATCTCTCCAGTCCCTTCTCAGCCACCTCTAAGAGGACGGTTTATCAGTGCTCAGCATGCCTATGTTGTGTAAACATCACTGACTTTCATCTCCAGAAGGACCTACCAAACAACAGCTTCCCACCCCTCCTCTCCATGCTCCTCGGCCACTGTTCTGCTTTCTGTCTCAAGGATCTGGCAGTGAGGGGAACCATTCAACATTCATTCTTTGGTGACAGGCTGGCTGCTTTTCTACCCTGCTTTGAGCAAACTCCCTGGGCTCTGACCCCATCTGGGAGAGCTCAGCCTAAGAGAGGCAAGTACCACCCTACTTTATTCCTTTGCAACTTTCTCTTGAAAACCAGTTCTGATGGGGTTGGGTGGCCCTAGGTGACTGTCCCGACTGATTAAGGGTGGGGAGATGGAGAGATATTGATGACAAAGGACGTGTGTCCTGCATGAAAAACATATGGGTGGGATATATATATATATATCAGGCACACGACGGCTATCGGACAGATTCTATATGATGCAAGTATTACCTAGGGGAAATATTCTATGTTGGACAGTTTTATGCATGCACATAATAAATTTTGATAATATCCCTTCTCCATTCTTCTCTCTTATCGCCGCCCCCCCACTCCTTCTGGAATTATTCTTCTCAACACTCTCCCCTCCTACATTTTTATTTTACTTTAAATAACCCACTGAGTGTAGGGTTGCTTGGGTGAGTGAACATGGGCAAGGGGTTATTTACTGAATGAACATGGGCTACACCCTTGAAGGAGAATGTCTTCCCTTCCCCGGCAGCCATTAAGTCCCTCGCCATGCCTGCTGGGGTGTTACTGCCTTGATGATGTGCAGGGATCCACAGCTGCTCCGAGTTTAGGAGGGCAACAAGCACACAAGGGCTAGCGGGCAGACTCTCACAGCACTCCTCCACATCTTCTAATTCTCTGGCTGCCATTCTACAATTTTAGAATGCCTTGGTTTCTACTAGCTTATTTGACCAAAATGTCAACGGTATGTTATTTAGACTGGCACTTATCAATCCCATTTTTCAGGTGAGGAAACTGAGGCTCAGTGGATTGATGGAACCAGTTCAGAGTTGTGAATCACTGGGGAATTCAAGTCCTTAGTCCAGGGTCCATTCCTCAGCTCCAAATTTGCTGGCATTTACTAGTTTGAAATATGAAGGAAGCTGGACATGGCAGCATGTCTGTGATGCTTCCACTTGGGAGGTGGAGGAAGCAGATCGGGGGTTCAAGGTCCTCTTTGACTGTATGATGGACTCAAGGCTAGCCTGAGCTACAGGAGACCATCTCAATAAACACAAAGACAGAAAACGCAAATGTATCATGGCAACACATCCACACATGTGTGGTTCTCTTCCCACAGCCTCGCATCTGATCCCAGACCCCATCCTTCTACAGGAATGTTGTGTTACCATCAGAGGCCCAAATCAGGGAGCTGGGAGTCATCTCTGACATTTCCCACGGCCAATCTTCCAGTAAACCAGTGAGTCTTAAACCCTGATATGCTTCAGCACACCCACCCGTCTGCATTTCTGGACCGCTTACCTCCAGGCCTCTCCCACTCACCCGGGGGATGACTCTTCATGTGGCTGTGATGTTTATTTCTGTCCTTTTCACCTCTTAACTTCCTGGGAAATGTGAATCTGAACGAGGCTTGATCCGTCTCTATACTGCACGGTATCCAGAGGCACTTGAACTGATCAGGTGAATTGTCAATCTAGGGGTGTGTTTGGGGCATCCCAGAGATGTGGACAGTCCCCACTCTGAACTTTCTCTCCTCTCATCCATTCCTCCATGTGCTAGCTGGACAGACCTCTGTGGACTGGCACCATCCTGCCACTGTTCCTGACTGCCTCCCTCAGACATGACCTAGGATAGATACACCACCACTTGTGTCTTACTGTCACAAAGGTCCCCTGCCGATCTGCACGCCATGCCAGTCACAGCAGTGTGAGCTGCTGACACTCACTGGCCACACTGAGGAGGCTGCCTCATGAGGGAGCCCCGGCCTCCTCAGCTCTAGAAGCTTTATCTATCTACCCAGTGGCTCAGCTCACAGATGCCCTCCCCACAGACGTCCTCCTCACGGACGCCCTCCCCATGGATGTCCTCCCCACAGAAGTGCTTCCCACATACGTCTCTAGCAGAATGATGCCGTTTCTGATCTGAGCCCATCCAGGCCTGGGGACGGGCTTTCCAGGAGACCACATGGCTCATATAGCCTTCTTCCCAACTTTCTTCTGCTATGTCCCCAACCCTCATGCATTTCCTGGAGGCTTCCTTAAGGACATGTTTCTGTCCCTGCCTGTGTTTCTCAGAAGTGGTACTTGGAACACACGCTGCACTTCCAGCCAAGGAGAGACTGTCCCATGTTGTCTGTCTGTCACACCTCTGCCTTCCATTCTCCTAACCTTCACAGTTCCTTTGGCAGAGGCTGCTCACTTGAATGAATAAGTGACCAGCAGTGTTGTGTGGGACCATGTCTATTTCTGTTCACTGATACACTGTCTGGTCTGATAAAAGCTCCAGATGGCTTAAAATGGGAAAATTAATGAGTGTGATGATTTGTTTTATCGTCAACTTGACACAATGTAGAGTCACATAGGAAAAGAGTCTGTGAGCGACTGTCTGGATTGTGCTAGCCTGTGGGTTTGTCTGTGAGGGACTGTCTGGATTGTGCTGGCCTGTGGGTTTGTCTGTGAGTGACTGCCTGGATTGTGCTGGCCTGTGGGTTTGTCTGTGAGGGACTGTCTGGATTGTGTTGGCCTGTGGGTTTGTCTGTGAGGGACTGCCTGGATTGTGCTGGCCTGTGGGTTTGTCTGTGAGGGACTGTCTGGATTGTGCTGGCCTGTGGGTTTGTCTGTGAGGGACTCTCTGGATTGTGCTGGCCTGTGGGTTTGTCTGTGAGGGACTGTCTGGATTGTGTTGGGCTGTGGGTTTGTCTGTGAGAGACTGTCTGGATTGTGCTGGCCTGTGGGTTTGTCTGTGAGGGACTGTCTGGATTGTGCTGGCCTGTGGGTTTGTCTGTGAGTGACTGCCTGGATTGTGCTGGCCTGTGGGTTTGTCTGTGAGTGACTGCCTGGATTGTGCTGGCCTGTGGGTTTGTCTGTGAGGGACTGCCTGGATTGTGTTGGCCTGTGGGTTTGTCTGTGAGGGACTGCCTGGATTGTGCTGGCCTGTGGGTTTGTCTGTGAGGGACTGTCTGGATTGTGCTGGCCTGTGGGTTTGTCTGTGAGTGACTGCCTGGATTGTGCTGGCCTGTGGGTTTGTCTGTGAGGGACTGTCTGGATTGTGTTGGCCTGTGGGTTTGTCTGTGAGGGACTGCCTGGATTGTGCTGGCCTGTGGGTTTGTCTGTGAGGGACTGTCTGGATTGTGCTGGCCTGTGGGTTTGTCTGTGAGGGACTGCCTGGATTTTATTATTTGAAGTAGGAAGATCTGACCATTGTGGGTGGCACCATTCTCTTGACAGAGTATGCTGAACTGTGTAAGATGGAGAAGGGGATGAAAGCCTGAATGTGCATTACTTTAATTTACTCCTCCCTGCTCTTGACTGTGGATGTGAAGGACCAGCTTCTTCAGGTTCCTGCTACCTTGGCTTCCCCACAATGATAAACAGCAACCCAGAACTGTGAGCTGAATAAACCCTTTCTCCCCCAAGTTGTATTTTTTCCAGGATATTTTATCACAGCAACAGAAAATGAAACTAAAACAGAAAGCACCATAGACCTTCAAACAAAAATGAAAAACACTTGTAAAATACACCAAGTGAAAGGGCTGGATGGATAGTCCAGTGGTTAGGAGCACCAGCTGTTCTTGCAGAGGACTGGGGTTCAGTTCCCAGCACCAACAAGGTAGCTCACAATCACTTGTAACTCCAGTTTCAGGGAACTTGACGTCTTCTGTCTTCTCTATGAGCACTGCACTCCTGTGGCGCATATACATAGAAACAGGCAGAACACTCATACCCATAGAATAAAAATAATTAGTCTTTAAAAATATACCAGGCAGCAAGTACCTAGACTAACTTGTATTAAAAGATTTTACAAACGAGAATAGGCAAACATCTTATTAATATTTTAAAGCATAGCTGGGAGGTCGTCCACACCTAAAGTTCCAGCACTTGGGAGGTAAAGGTGGGATGGATCTCTGTGAATTTAATGCCAGTCTGGTTTACATAGCCCAGGCCAGCCAGGGCTACATAATGAAACCCTGTCTCAAAACGAAAAAAACATGTGAACAGACAAACCTCTCTCTCTCTCTCTCTCTCTCTCTCTCTCTCTCTCTCATACACACACAAAGAGAGAGAGAGAGGGAGAGAGAGAGAGAGAGAGAGAGAGAGAGAGAGAGAGAGAGAGAGAATCCCTAACCTTCCCTAACCTTCAGGAAAGTATATCAGTGAACAGCAAATTAAAACAACAGTTAAAGGACATTTAAAAAACAATTGAGTTGCTGAAGACATTTTTATAAAAAGAACATTGTCATCAGGGTGTGGTGACAGACACCAGTGATCCAGGCACTTGAGAGGGAGAGACAGAAAGATTGGGAGTTCAAGTTCAATCGAGTTCCACAGTGACTTTGAGGCTGCATGAAACTCTATCTTTGAAAAATGAGAACAAAACCAAAACCAAATCCAAAAAAGAGATGCCTCTCAAATAAGATCATGGGGTCGCAGATGAAGTAGGGAGCCGTGCGTTCTCACCCATGGCTGGTAGGAGGAGCTGGTGTAATTAATAGACCTTGGTTCCCTCAGGCAGAATGTTGGGCTCTTTGCTCCACCCCATGTCCTAGTATCTGGAACTCAATGCCATGTGCTCATCAGTGGTCATTTTTTAACCAAGAGGAGGGCGATCTGGCAATCTACATCAGAAAGCTCCAGGTTTTCACAGCCTTTCCTATAGTAATCCTGAATCCCAAGGGAAAGCTTAGTTATTAGGACAGAAATGCTTCTGTAAAGCTGGGCACTACCAAAATGTCCTCAAGCGGCCACCCATTTACACTCAGAAATCATCTGTAATTTATAAAAGTGACACATTTGAAGAGGGTTGAGCGTAGAGGACATGCTTCTGATAACACTAGGAAAAATTTAAAACTCTATGTGCATTGTCACCTTGATTTTTATTTTAAAAATCACATTTGTTAATAGTTGATTGATGGATGTTTTTGTATTGTTATGCATTTCTTTGTTTTCTTTTTATTTTCCAAAGTTCCAACAGTAACTGTGTATTACTTTTATAGTGAGAATAAAAGAGAGTTTTGAAACGGAAAGTACAGTTAATACCAAACTCATGACCAGCCACAAGAAGGGCAATAACCTGAGGTGGTATTTTTCTCATTACTGTTTCGCAGAGGATCGCTTTCCGGTGGACTAAAGAACAAGCCTCTTGTGAACTTGGCCTGGCTTTATTTAGACAACAATGAGATGAAGTGCAGGATTGCCGGACTGTCATTCTCATGTTCTTAGCATCTATTTTTCCATGACCTGGAAAATCTTAAAATACTGTCCCGTCTTTAAAAAGAAAGGAAAGGAAAGCTCACAGGTCCTCTGACTGGAATTGATTCTCCTGTGGTTCACTGGTCTGTAAAAGGCATTAGGGTGCGGCATGGCATTGACCTTCATTCTTGTCTCAGCTGAAAATTTCCCGATGGCTGGCTCAGGATTCCCAAGAGAAAGGCAATTAAGTGACCCAGCATGATTGTGTAGGGCCATGGTGTTGGCTTATCTTGATTAAGAGGAAGTGAACATCTACTTGGTCCAAATTTAGAGCATCGAAGAGAGCCAGATGTTTGAGACCGTGACAAACATTATCCCCTGTGGCTTTGCCTTTCTTCCCACTTGGTGGATGTTTAGCTTTGCCCTTATGGGTACAAAGCAGAGAATACATTAGGGTCCACCTTTCAGGACATCTGCCATAGCCTGTGTCTACAGAGAAACTCACTTTCATGCTTTTTGTTGCAAGGAGCCTGGGCACATCCCTTCAGAAATGTTGGCTGCCTCTGAGGAAGCTTCCATCCTTCCTAGATTGAGTATGGGATGCTGAGCCTGGTAATCAAAGCCCTTCCTGGTGGATCTAGGTCTCTTCCTGCATGGTTCATCCCACTGCAGGAGGAAGCAGGGATTATTATAGGCATGGATTCTGTGTGGGAATGCCAGGAGCAGCGCACACACAGAGGAGAGTTGGCACACAAGTGGCAGTGGTCTGATTTGACCCTGGTGAGCATCTTCCTAGCCATGTGACCTTGGAAACAATCTCCTGCCTTTCTGCCCAGGCATCTCATCTGCTAAGGGGGTGGTGTCGATGCTAGTGATGCCAGTGATACAGCTCAGGAGAGCCATTCTTTATTTGGTGTGTGGTCAGTGTGCAACACGGTGCTTGCTGCAGCCTGGAGTTTACTGCTTTGCTGGTCTTTCTAGTCACTCATTCCTTGGAGGAAAGTCAGGTACTGAGCACTGTGCCAGGAGTTGGAACCTCAGAGGCGACAACACACAAACCCTGCCTTGATCCCATAAAAGCCAGATTTAGGGATAAGACTTCAATGGGAATGCCCAACAGGACACCTGTCCTGGCATACAAATACACCAGGTACCTTTGCTCCTCATGGCTCAGAGGTGCAAACAGGGGGGTTGGGATCATGCTTCCTTCTCCAAGACTATTAGAAACTTTCAGATGCAGCTTAACCACTGTCCACATGGTACATTAGCTTTCTTGATAAACTTTTTCCCCAAAGCAAATTGAGAGCTCTGCTGGATTGGCATGGTATTCTATTGAAGCCATCTGCCTAGGTTTCCTTCAAAGAGACAGCCCTTTGAGGGAAGGTTTTCTGCCCAATTGACTCCCAGGCCCCAATATCCAGCCTGGGTAGCACACCGTTGATGTTTAACAAGGACTTGTTGACTGGCTAACTGACAGGGAATCTGCCATCACAGAGGACATCGCTGAGAGTGAAAAAGAGAATCTCTTTCCACCATGATATTTTTATGAGACCATGAAATTTGCTCTGCAGATAGCTAAGCCCCTTCTTCTCCCAGCTGCAGCCATAAGTGAGCCCGAGTTTTCTCCACCACAGAGAAAGTGCTTGCCTGAGTACTTGTTCTCAGCATGGCTTTAGATTGTAACTTGGTCAGGAATGTCTTAGGAGAGTGAGCCCCTTGTCCCGGCACTGGCCCAGGGCCAGTCCATTTGCTTTTCATTGAGTGGGAGACAGTTTAATGGGACGTGGAGTTACTGAGGCTGATGTTGCAACAGAAATAATTGGCTGTAAGGCTCCATGTGCTTCGGGGACCGGGACACAAAGATTTGACTTTTCAGTTTCTCATTTACTTGGTGGGTGAGTCAGGGATGGCTCCTTTTCTCTTCTGGACCTCATCCAAGCAATGGTGATTGCAGAGGAAAGATGCAGTGACTGCTGATTAATCCAGAAGGTTCCTTCCTGGTCTGATATGACTTCTCTAACTTTCTTTCCAGTATCAGATTGATGGGATGCCGGCCGAGCTGCTGGAAAGGGATGTGGAAGGCGTTCTGGGAGAAGGCCTAGCTTTGTGAGCTCAAGGTCATGGTTTAGGAACCAAGAGCTCAGACAAACCCTGAACCACAGAGTGAGATGCTCACCCAAGTGTGTGTGTGTGTGTGGGGGGGGGGATTTTCAGCACATTCTTGCTGAAAGTGTAACCTGAAAGCAGATTTGAGTCCTGGAGGATCATGACCAGATCTAACACATGGTGGTGTATGGGTTGCTCTTCCAGACAGAACGAGCCACATCCTAAGATGAAGGGCCATGTCCTCAGCCAACCCTTCCCTGCCCTCATTGTGGAAAGGCCTCTTGGGTGGGTTTGTTCAGATACTATCCCTTAATGATACCCTATGTGGTCCTTATAAATTGTTGTTTCAAATACATAATGGCAGAGTCTACTGAGAAGAGATGAAACTCACTCACCCTATGACTTACAGCATATAGGTTTAAAAGGAACCAAGATATGGTCCTGGCATGGTGATTCATGCCTCTAATGCCAACCCTTGAGAGACTGAGGTAAGAGCATCATTGCAAGTTCAAGGCCAGTGTGGGTTAAGAATGAGTTTCAAGGAGCTGGAGAGGTGGCTTAGTGGTTAAAGCACCAGCTGCTCTTCTGGAGGACCTGGGTACATGCAGGCAAACAAAACACGGTGCACATTACATAAATAAATAAATCTTAAAAAAGAAGAGTGAGTTTCAAGTTAGTCTGAGCTATACAGTGAGACCATGTCTCACAAGTAAAGGGGGGGGGGGAAAGAGGCAATTTGAATTTTGCTGTTTTAAAATGTTTAATTCTACAGTTCTGCTATGTCATCACCATCAAATTCCTGAATATTTCCTTCATTTCCAGAGAAGTCCTTCCGTATATGTTCTTATCTCCCAACCCCCACCCACCAAACATGTCTTGTCTCCATAGACTTTTTTTCTAAATGTTTTCCATTTAGGCCATGTAGGTTTGACTTCTTCCATTTAGCATGAAATTTTCAAGGTTTGTGCATGTTGGCCAATACAGAACAATTAAAAATCATTTATGTCATTGGATCCTATACCAATGACATAAATTCAGGAGGTAGAGTCAGGAGTCCAAGGCCAGACTCAGCCACATGATGAGTTTGAGGCCAACCTGGGCTCTAGGAAACAACCTTCTCTCTCTTTATGCCTACCCTGATAACATACAGGTGAAACCTACAGTGTGAGCTTGGTGTGGTCTATCCATGCATCCTAAGAGAAGCAGGAAGTCCATCCTTTACTCCCTAGGGACAGGATTATAACTTTCTTCAGAAAGGCAGGGAGACTCAATAGGGGAATTCTGGCAGAAACCAATCTGTGACAAGAGGTCCTTCTCGTCAGGAGGATACACCAATTTGACATGGCTGAACTATGGGAACTAGCTGTCCTCTACACATACCTTGGAGATCATACAAAGTTAAGTTAATTCAGGACAACTAAGCTTAACTGAAGACAAGCCTTAAGAGAATATTACATAGGGAGGAAGAAGAGAGATGGTTCCAACTCTGAGTGCACAGAAAAGAACCCATATCATGAAAGACACAGATGAACAAAAAGAGTCAGGAGCAGATTGTCCATATCAGCTAGAGCAAACCCCTAAAACTAACAGAGGATGAGGAAGAGGAAGAACTAAGTCAACCAAGCAGAATGTCAATGAACAAAATAATATGAAATAGAAAACTCCAATCTATGATAACCTTAAACACAAATAATCACAATCCACCAATAAAAAGACTCAGACCAATTGACTGGATTGAAAAAGAAGCTCTATCCAGCAAGATGGCTAAACAGGTAAAGAAGCTTGCCACCAGACCTGATAACCTGAGCTCAAACCCAGGACTCACACGGAGAAAGGAGACAACCAACACCTACAAGTTGTCCTTTGACCATTACACATACTACAGCACACACATACACATATATAAATAAAGAAATAAAATGTAAAAAGGACACACTTAGCTAGCAAAGATACCCAAAACCAAGAGTCAAACAATGAAATCACCTTACTACAAATATAGAAGCTGTAACCAAGATAGTATAATGATTTTTGTTTATTTACCTGATTTTATTTTATTTTTGAGAAAGGGTTTTTACATAGCCCTAGCTGTCCTGGAACTCACTATGTTGATCAGGCTGACCTTGAACTCATAGAATTCTACTTGCCTATGTCTCCTCAGGGTTGGGATTAAAGGCCTGCACCAACACACCTGACAACATATTGATTCTTAGTATAATAATATATACTTCAAATCAAAACTTGTCAGACAAATGACTAAGGAAACAATTCATCAAAAAGATGTCAGGATCTTGAACATCTCTGCATCAAGTTATGGGGGCCCAATGCTACAAAATAAACACGAATGGGCACAAAAGGTCACAGAAGGTCCACATAGTAATCGTGAGGGGCTTCCATACGTTGCTTTCATATTGAGCTATGTGCCTCAAACTAAAAGTCTACAAACAACCATCAGAACTATACTGTTACATCACTGACCATATTTATCAGCTAGCTACAGAATATTCCTTCCAGTAAGGAAACACACATTCTATAAAATTGGTCACATTGGAAGTCACAAAGCAAAATTTAATACAGTTTTTAAAAAAGAAAAAAATTCATCATGTATTTCATGAGGCCAACACAGAATAAAATTAAGAATCAATAGCAAGGAAAACACCCCAAAATGGAGAGTGAACCATGCATTTTGGGGGTATGGACAGTAGGTGACCAAAGAAAACACAAAGGAAAGCAAAAGTATCTAGAACTAAAAGAAAATAATTCATGGCCTAGCAGACCCTCTGGGATACAGTGAAGACAGTTGTTTCAGTTAGTTTGTCAATCTTGATAACAAGCTAGGGTCCCTTGGGAAGAGGCATCCTTAATTGAGAAGATGCCCCCAATAGATTGGCTTCCGGACATTAATCAAATTTTTGATTAATGATTGATATGGGAGGACCCAGGCCAGTGTGGACAGGGCTTCCCCTGGATAGGTGAGCCTGGGGTGCATAAGAAACCAGGCTGAGCATGGAAAACAAGTAAGCAGTAAGCAGCACTCCTCCACGGCCCCACAACAGCTCCTGCCTCCAGGTTTCTGTCTTGTTTGAGTTCCTGCCTTGACTTCCCTCACTGATAGACTGGGATCAGGCCATGTAAGCCAAATAAGCCCTTTCCTCCCAAGGTTGACTTTGGTCAATGTTTTATTGCAGCAATAGAAAGCAAACTAAGACAGAAACCCTAAGAGGAATGTTTATGGCTGTACGTGCTTATGTTAAAGAATCAGAGTGAGTAGAAACAAGTATACTTCAATGCTCTAGACAAAGAAGCCAAACCAAACCCCATAGACATCAAGAAACCATAAATACTAGGGCAGAAATGAATGAAATAGAGACTAAAAGAATAATGTACAAAAATCAACCATTTTCTTTCAAAATATGAACAAAATGGACAAATCTAATGAACTAACAAAAAGAGAGAGAAGATCCAAATTAATAAATTATAGATGAAAGGGGTTGTTACAACAGACTCCAGTGCAGTCTAGAAGGTCATTGGGAAAGACTTTGAGCACTTACATTCCACAAAGTTGGAAAGCCTAAAAGAAATGGGCAGAATGTGGAACTCATATGACCTCTCAAATTAAATCCAGAGCATAGAAATCATTCAAACAGACCCCCCCAACAGGAAAGAGATTGGAGCAGTAATTAAAAGTATCACGAAGTAAAACCCAGTGCTGGCCAGCTTCACTGCTGGATTCTAAGAGACTTCTAAGAAAGATCTACCACCAATGGGTCTCTGATTGGAGAAGATCTACCACCAATGGGTCTCCAATGAAATGGAGCAGGAAGGAACACCTCCAAAATCATTCTATGAAGCTAGTATTGCACTGATACCAAAAACCAGATAAACACACAACAAAATAGAACTACAGACCAATTTCCCTGATGAATATAGATTCAAACATTCTTGATGAAATACTTATACATTACATTCAAGAATACATTAAAAGTTTGAGGTCAGCCTGGTCTACATAGTGAGTTCCAGGACAGCCAGAGGTATGTAGTGAGACCCTATCTCGATGTCTGCCTTCCCCTCTTCAAAGATCACATTAAGAAGATCATACCCCAGAACTAAGTTGCTTTTATCCCAGGAATACAAGGCTGTTTAAACCTACACAAATCAACAAACATTATGCACCATGTAGATATATTTAAGGACAGTAAATATGTAATCCAATAATGCATAAAAGGCATTTATCAGAGTCCAGTGTATCTTCATGATAAAAGTCCTAAAGAAATTAGGAATTTGTACCCCCAAATAACAAAGACTATATAAGACAAAATTATAATCAATATTATAGTAAATGGAGAAAAGGGGAGAATTTCTAAGACAAGGGTGTTCACTCTCTCCTCTCTTACTCAACAGAGTTCTTGATGTCATACAACTAAGCTGGCCTCATAGGAGCTCAGAGTCTGGATCAACAGCTAGGGAGAGTGCTTAGGACCAACAAAGGCCCTCTACATATGTGTGACAGTTGTGTAACTTATGGGATTCCTAGCAGTAGGATCAAGGCCGGTCACTAATGGTTGATCTGGCTTTAGGGAACCTATTCCTCATACTGAGTTGTCTTGCCCAGCTTTAATACAAGTGGAGGAGCTTAGTCCTACCTCAACTTGTTAGTCTATACTTTGTTGATACCCATAGGATGCCTGCCCCTTTCTGAACAGAAACAGAGGAGGAATAGAGTGAGATGGGAGTGAAGGTGAGGTGGGGGGGGCATGGGGCAGGGGGAGGGGGAGGATGGGAACAGAGGGGGGAGGGGAAACTGCAGTATGGATGTAAAATTAACAACTAAATTTTAAAAAATTAAAAACTGTGATGGACTATATTAATAAAAAATGACAAACCTCCTTGTGAAAATATTACACATGGAAACCTACTGTAACCCCAAATGAACTAAGAACAATACAAAGACACAATTTGATCTCATCTACAAGATGTGCCCTTAAGATATGAAGACAGGTAGAGAAAATGGTAACACATCTACCATGCAAACAATGTCAATGAAATGTGGAAGTGATATATTAATATCAAAGTTTCAAAGATAAATTCAAATGAAATATAGATGTAGAACCATGAAAAACATAAAAATTTAAAAGACTGACAACAAAAGCTGAAGCAGCTATGAGAAAGAACTCCCCGGGGGGCTCTTTCAGGGGGATGCTATGACATTTTGATAACAGTTTAGAAAGTTTTTATAGAGTTAAGCATAAAGCCTCCTTGAGTCCCCGCAATTCTATGCCCAAGTCATTTGCCAAGGAAAAGCAAAGCATGTGCTGGGCTTGAGGAGATGGATCATTGTGTAAGAATGCTTTCTGTGTGAGTGTATGGATCTGAGTTTGAATTCCAAGTACCCAGACATAAAAACCAGGCACGAGCATGTGCATCTTATAACACCAGTATCCAACAGTGAAAACAGAGACAGGAAAATCCCAGCTCTCACTGGTCAGCTTCAGGTTTGGTGAGAGACAGGAAATAAACACTGTGTGGAATGATAGCAAGTCACTCAACATCCTCCTCTAGCTTCTGCATGTGGTTACATGGGTGTATATACACACACGTGCATATACCACACACACACACACACACACACACACACACACACACACACACACACAGCACACACACACACACCAGCTAGAAGAAGAAGAGAAAGAAGAGGAGGAGGAGGAAGAGGGCAGGGGAAGGAGCAGTAGAAAACATGTTTATCCAATGACTTGAATGTTTGAAATGTTCAGAATGAACAAAAACTGAAAATTTCATGCATGTCCATAACTTGAGGAATGGGTATAAACAAATTGGGGGTATAAGAGAAATTAGGTGGAAATCTCATTCATAATAGCTAAAATCAAATAAAAAAATTAAAGTACCCAGGAAGTGAAAGACTGGTGCAATGAAAACTGTAAATTGGAAGAAGAACTGAGGAAGATTACAGACAACAGAAAGAGCACCCATGCTCCTAGATTGTCAGAATTAATATTGTGAAGATATCCTTATTAGACAAAGTAATCATTAAACCCAGTGAGACACCTACCAAATTTCCTGTGTGTTCTTAAAGAACTAAGAACAGTTCTAAAATTCTCAAAAGACCACAGACATCCTGAGCAATCTTAAGTAGAGAGAACACAACTAGAGGCATCACAACACCTGACCTCAAATTAACTATAGAGCCGGAAGGTGGTGGCGCACACCTTTAATCCCAGCATTCTGGAGGCAGAGGCAGGCAGATATCTGTGAGTTTGAGGCCAGCCTGGTTCACAGAGCGAGTGCCAGGACAGGCTCCAAAACCACAAAGAGAAACCCTGTCTCAGAAAAAAAAAATGTACTACAGAGCCATAGTGACAAGATGATATTGTATTGGCCTCAACATAGGCATGTAGACCGATGGAATAAAGTAAAGGCCTAAGAAATAAACCTACACCTGTATGGCCATCTTGTTAAACAAATGATGTTGGCAAAACTGGATTTCAACCTGCAGAAGAGTGAAAGTAGGTCTGTATTTCTCATTCTGCACAAAATTCAATTCAAGAAAGAGCAAAGTCCCTAAAATTAGAGCCTGACATGCTAAAACGGCTAGAAGGAAACAGGGAAAACATCTCAAAATATAAGCATATGCAAAATTGTCTGAATAGGACTTCAGTAGCACAGTAAATAGATTAAAGAATTGACAGGATCATACAAACTTCAAAAGCTTTTGCACAGCAAAATTAAGTACCAGCAGAACAGTGAAACAACCTACAGTGTGAGAGACAATAGTTGCCAACTATACCTCACACAGAGTGGGGGGGGGTTAATATCTGGAATATGTAAAGAACTATAAAAATTGAATAGCAAAAACCCTACAAAAAGAGCCAGTGAAATGACCAGATGGTTCTCAAAAGAAGAAACACAACTTGTTAACAAAATTTTAAGAGTTTTCAGCATCCTTAGACAGCAGGGAAATGCAAATCAGTACTGCTTTGAGAGTCCATCTCTCTCCATGCGGAATGGCTGCCATCAAGGAAACAAACCACGGCAAACGCTGGGGAGGGTGCGGGGAAAGAAGGACCACTGTTAGTGAGAGTGTACACTGGGACAGCCATTGTGAGAATTAGTGTAGAGCCTTCTCAGAAAACTAAAAATAAGACTGCCATGTGACAGAGCTCCAGCACCCCAAAGGACTCAGTGCTGTAGAGGTGCTTGCACGCCTGCGTTCTTGGCTGCTCTATTGACAATAGCCAGGAAATGGGAACAGCCTAGATGTTTATCAAATGATAGTGGATAAGAAAAATGTTTAACAACCTCACAGTAGAATTCTATTCAGCTATAAAGAAGAATGAAGTTATGAAATTTCCAGATTGGATGGATCTGGAAATTATATTATGTACATGTTATAATTATATAACTCAGACTCAGAAAGACAAATTCTCCATGTTCACTCACATGCTGATCCTACCCTTTAATATTTACATGTATATTCATGGGTGTGAGTGTGGGTATAGGTCATGAACCTGGGTAGGGGTCCATAGAAGGACAAGAGGTATTGAGGAAGAGCGGGAAGGATACGGATCATGTGACGCAGAGGTGGCCTGGAGGCCCTTGAGGAGGGTACAAGAGGGTGCACAGGAAGGCTGGGGAAGAAGAGGAGGGAGGAGAATAACAATAACAACAAACCCCCCAAAATCATATTTGAAAATGCCATAGTGAAATTTATACTTAACGGTCTTTAAAATACAAATAAGTAAATTGGGATATTTTCTTGTTGAATGTTTCTATCATTTTATACATTTGTAGCTTTAATTCACCTGGAATTTTGAATGGTTTGAGGTAGGTAGCTTGCTTTATTTTCTTCTCACATTGTTAATGAGTTCTCAACTCTCTAACTTTTTCATATTGATCTGACACAGGGTCTCATGTTACCCAGGCTGGCCTTGAACTCTCTTTGTAGCTGAGGGTGACCTTGAACCCCTTCCCAATCCTCTTGTCTCCACCTCCCAAGTGCTAGGATTGCAGGCATGCCCCACTACGCCCAGAATCCAAATGTAATTTTGACTGGTATCTTATGCATGCATCTATATTCTCCAGGTTTTAATAGACTCTTCAACTCCTTTTCCTTTATGAGAAATTTTCATGTTCATTTTTTTAATAACCATCCAGTTACTTAGATATTATTGAACATCTATTATTCTAGTACACTTTTTTTGGTAACATGATGTGTTTCAGCTGGGCGTTGGTGGCGCATGCCTTTAATCCCAGCACTCGGGATGCAGAGGCAGGCAGATCTCTGTGAGTTCGAGGCCAGCCTGGTCTCCAAAGCAAGTGCCAGAATAGGCTCCAAAGCTGCACAGAGAAACCCTGTCTCGAAAAAACAAAAACAAAAACAACAACAACAACAACAAAAAAAACAAAAAACAAAAAACAAAACAAAACAAAAACAAAAACATGATGTGTTTCTTCCATATAAGGTACACTGCCATAATATTTAAGGGTTCTTATTTGGCCTGTGGCTTTGTGACATGTCATACATCATTAGTAGAGCATATGTGGGCTGGTCATGGTTGGGAATGGATGGGAGGACGGAAGATGCACTGAGGACTCATGAGGCAGGACACAAAGACTATTTGTGACAACCACAGCATCTTCAGATCAGCTCAAGCTGTCACTGTGGATCCTGAGGACAAGTGCCACCTCTGTGGTCACTGAGTGGAAGAACAGAAAACCTTGATCTCTGGAATCTGTGTGTGCACCCTAACACAGCCAGGGTGGATGGCGTTTAAGCCAAAGCTGTGTGGTCTGAACATGATCATCACTAGCACTCTCCTGATTTCATATTTGATTGGGACAAGCTTTGTAGGGCAGTGTTAACAGTGATGGGAATGGACATACTCAAAGATAGAGATTTCTGTTCCACCTGGTCCCAGAGCCAGTTAGGCCCAAATAAACACATGAAGAGTTATATTAATTTATAAACTGTTGTCACTGGCCAAGGCTTCTTACTGGCTAGCTCTCTCCTACCCATAACTACTAATCTATGTATTTCTACATGGCCTTATCTTACCAGAGAACACCTGGAACACCCCATCTTCCAGGGCTCTAGAAGGTGTCTTTCTTGAGGCTTCCCTCTCTCTCCTTACTCCTCCCTCTCGTAGCCCTGACTTTATTTCCTTCCTGGCTACTGGCCAATCAGTGTTTCATTCATCAACCAATAAGAGAAACATATATACAGAAGGACATCCCCCATCACATACTTCTTGTCAAGGTGGGAACATGGTGGCACAGTATCTTGCTGTTACTTCCTGCTGGATTTATACACAGCACACCTGCCAATTCACAAAAATATTCCTCTTTGTCCTCTTCTGGGAGATGGAGTGTTGGGTGTTCTTGAATGATTTTTGTCATCCATCAAAAGTGACTATATGGAGGGGGTGATGGAGAGATAGCTCACCCAGTAAAGGCCTGCTACACAGCCTGAGGATCTGACCTTGGGTCCCCAGAACTTGTAAAAAGCCAGTTGCTTGCAGTCCCACTGGGGTGGAGACAGAGGCTCCCTGGCACTTTTGGCTAATCTAGCCTATTCAGTGAGCTTCAGGTTCCACAAAAAACCCTGTCTCAGGAAACTCAAGTGAACATGTGTGTTCTCATACACATGATGAACATGTACACACACAAATACAGTAGAGTGTGATAGAGAGAGACACAAGATTTCAAGTTCTGTTCTCCATAACATGCACACACACAAGGGCATGCACCAGCACATACACACAAACACACATACACCACACATGGATATAATTCTTCCATTTTGTTATACTGACATGATAAAAGACACAAATGGGTTTTTCTAGTTTGGCACATACATATCTCTCACCTCTGAATTTGTTGTTTTAGTTTGTATAGGAGCCTCCACGTAGCTCTTTTTTCCAACTTTCCATTTGTCCTTTTTGTTTTTTAGTATTTCTTCTCAATTATGGGAGAACTCCTTATTTATCATGTTCCTTGAAGCATGGACTGTTGACTTGCAGCCTCAGCATCATTTGGGAAATTCTTAGAAGGGCAGAACCGGCATGCGTGCTCTAACACGACTCCCATGTGATGAGCCTGCACTGTAAATTGTGAAGAGTGTGTGAGAGTTTGGACAAAAAGGGAGCCTTCCCCTCCGGCTGTGAAACCGAGAAAGGAGATCAAGTTCAATAGAGATATTGGTCCTGTATCCAGGATCAGTACTCTCAGTCTCATAGGACAGCCAGCTGCTGTGTGCGATGCCATGAAATGAAAACAAGAGCCCAAAGGTCACCACAATCCCCTCTAGGCATCATTAGCCCAGCAAGAGTTTCTGTTAGAGTTCTGTTGCAGTTATGTGTCTCCCAGGGTGCTTGTCCACACTCCTTGCTTTGACAATTTACAAATGTCAACTGGTGTCTACATGGAGGCACTGGCCCTGAGCAGATAGAGGAATAGAGAGACTCTGCTAGAGTTTGGTATCTGAAAAACATTTCTGAGGTCTTCAGAGGACATGGCCATACCTCTGCTCTCAGGCATTGTACCAGAGAGGAGAGCAGCCACATATGTGAGTTGGCCCTGTGCATGTAGGAAGAAGCATCATTTTAAGGGGAAAAATAAAATTGAATATGACCAGTTCTCATCAGAGAGGAGAAAATTATCGGGAAGGCACAAACACTATAAATGATTCAAAGAGAAAAAAAAGACTTCAGGACAAATTGGCTCATTCTTTATTGTTGCCAGGCCCTCTGTTCCCTGGAGAGTATCGAAACAATACCAGCTCCTGGCTCTCATGGTGGACTGGAAAACATCCTACCTTTCTTAATGGCTTGGTGAAGCTGTTGTCTCAACAGGAAATTCTAGCCATTGTCACGCATTCTTGTTTATTATTAGTAATAATCGCTCTTCACAGTGCTGTCGGCTCCAGACCTTGACAAAGCCTTTCCACTGAAGCTGGGTCTTTCCGGACCATGTTTCTGCGGCAAGTCAAACAGGGTGAGCAGGCATGAATGCCCATTTTGTAGACCATGCAGCTGAAGCTGCAGGGAATCCAGGACTTCCTTAAGGACATGGAATGCAGAGGTGGCAGCTGGGAGTTTTATAACGTTTGCAGTGGACATTTCTGAAACACACTGGGGCAAGCATGAAGCTTCCCAGTCTGTCTGGCCCTCTTGCAGTGCCTGTGCACAGAGCAGGCAGAGATGGAGCCTAGTCCAGTGTAAAAATCTCTGTCTGGAGTTTTATAACATTCCTCAGATGAGACTCGGCGAACACTCATCTTTGCTCGTGCTCTGGCTGTGGGGCTCACTCTGCCTAATTACACCATTACACGACTTTGTTCACTTTCTGCCAGAGATCTGCTGGTGCCTTAGGACATGATCGTCACACACCAGGAGGAACTGTTCATTCCTTACTATTTATTTTCTGAATTTGGCTCCTCTCCCCCAGTGGGGAGGGGGAAAGTACCTCACTCCTGGTGTCTTCTAATCTATGCCTCTACTTCTTACCTTTCCATGTTGAACACCTCCCGTTTTCCCTTTACTGTTTGATTTATCCACCTAGCTCAATGCCCTCCCTTTCGAGTGCTCTCTTTACCCAGACGGCCCTGGCCTTCTTCTGCACCTTCTTGTACTTAAAGGGACCAGCTCAAAAGTGAGGTCCCTGGGACGCTTTCCATACCATAGTGTGGATAGCTGTGAGCCAAAGAATATGTTGAGCACACCTTTGCTGTCCCCTTGGCCTCTGAAACACATTGTATGTAGCTGGGAATTTGAACTAGAGTAGAAACTAGTTTGGGGGCATAAATGACATCTTATTCCTCTGAACTTGGAACTTCCCAGCTGACAACAATTCATTCAGGGTTGATCTAATTTCCCCAATAGTTTGAGAACATCTGGATTTTTTTTAAAAGAGTTTATATCACTTTAGTGTCTCAGTTTAGATAGCAAGAAAGTCTTAAAGTGGGACTCACACAAGGCAGGGGTTACTAAATGTGAATGAAAGTTCCTGGAAGGAACACCACCAAACATTGAACCTTCCATAAGACCGTAAACCGATTAGAACTTCAAAGACTGTGGAGATGTTGGGATGCTGAGGATCCAGAGCCTAATTACAATGTATTCTGGGCTATGTCTACCCCTTTGATAGCCATTCCTTGTCCATCTCTGTTTCTGACCTAATGTCCTTGTGACTAAGAGATGAAACCTTTAGGAATTTAGGTATTAACAGACCGTCAGTATCGCCAGAAATTTTGAAGAGTCCCTCCAGAGTTGCCATGTTACTCAGGGAATCAGGGTCCTCCCTTGGGAACTCATAAGAAAACTCAAGAGTAATTTTATTAGAGTTTAAGAGGAAAACCCCAGCCAGTAAGGTATAAATCTAGGAGGCTGCTTGGAGGAAGAAGACGGAGGAGATTAAGCCTTGTCTCAGAGTTAAGCTATCATGGAGGTCAGCTATACAGCAGACAAGCAGCCACAGGCTGAAAAGGAGAACAGTAAAGAGTGAAAAGCCTAAAGTACCAGAGAAAGCATGTCTAGGCTCTGGCCAGCACCCAAAAGAAAGATGAGAAGAAAAAAGGGAAAGTTCTACCTTTCAGAACACAGAAGGCCAGACAGACCAACAGAACTCCATGGTGGCTCTGAAGTGATGGCAGCAAAGGCCTGGGAAGGAAAAGCACATTTTCTCACTAAAGAGTAAGCATTTCTCCTGTCCCCCTAGCATGGCTTCAGGTGGTCCCACCTTGCTGAGGGGCAGTACCTTAGCCAGGTGACTAACCAGTCCTACTGGATTAACCATTTTTTAGAGGGACAATGGCATGTCTCCCACAGAGGCGGACTCCATTCTTTACATCAACACCAAGAGGCTAAGGGTGGGGGGGTCCTCAGAGAGAATCTGAAGCTTGTAGCAGAAATTCCCTGCTTTGCTTTAACCCATCTACTCAATGTTTCCACCAATGCATTTGAAAAGTGCCTTGATTAATGACTATTATAGAACATCACCCAATGTAATGGATTTGGGGTTACCTAAATCTTGTTCCTGGGCCATAGTCACTCATATTTGGGTTCAGAATAAACTTTCTTAGTCCTCTAAGATAAGAATCATAGTTTTTAAAAAATATTTTATTTTTGCTTATGTGTATGTGTCTGTGTGAGAACCTGTGGAGGCCAGAAGAGGGTGTCTGATCCTCTGGAGCTGGAGTTACAGGTAACTGACTGAAGTGGATTCTGGGAATGAATTCAGGTCCTCTGGAAGGTTAGAAAACAATCTTAACCCCTGAGCCATCTCTCCAGCCCCAAGACTTGTATTTTCTTGTCTACATGAGCCAATCATTCTCAAGGTCAGCAACATATTTTCTGTTAGTTGTCTTGGATTTTATTTCCATGTTCCTCCCAGTTAAAGCCTTCAGTGCCAAGCTCCTTCTGGTGGTGGTGGTGACAATGGAGACTGAACCTAAGGCTTTATACATGCTAGGGAAGTACCTTACCTTTAACCCATGTCCTCAGCTCTCTCTCTACCTTCGGTTTTGTTACAGGGTCTCAACTTCATTGCCTAGTCTTTCTTGATCTCACTCTGTAACCTAGACAGGGCTTGGAGCATACAACCCTCGTGTTGCAGGCTTACAGGCCTGAGCTACCAGGCCTGGCTCCAAATTTCTTTATCAGTACCTCTTGTGGGATTATCTGGGACCTGCCCACTTAGAAGAGTCCTGGGTTTTCTTTGGCATAAGAGTGTTTTTCCCCTACTCCTCCGAAATTTGAAAACAGATAATTTAGTAGTTTTCAACACTGGAAATGTTAAAAAGAATATGGTATGAAATTTATATAGATTACCCTGGAATTGTCACGGAGTGCCAATTGTGTGTACATAGGATGAGACTCTGTGAAGCAGCTACTGGAAGACAGCCATGCCAAGAGATGTTGGTGGTGAGAATTTTGTCAAGTTACTTTTAGTATACCTTACCAAATACCTGGGCATCCTGATAAATCCTCAAGAGACTCATATTTATTGAACAATTTATTTATCTATTTAAAATGGTATATGTGTGTGTCTCTCTGTGTATGTGTTTGTACCATGATACATGAGTGAGAGCCAGAGGACAACTTTTTGGAGTTGATGCTCTCTTTATACTAAATGGGCCCAGGGATTGAACTCGGGTCTCCAGACTTGGTGGTAAGTGCCTTTATCAGTTGAGTCATCTTGCTGGCCCTTTATTATCTTTAGAATAAGCTAACTTTCTCTCACAAAGAAATACTATAATGAAAACAACACAGTTCTTAACAGTCTCTGCTGTAACTGAAAACAAAGATGACTAGAAGTAGAAAGAACTAGGGACATATGGAGCAAACTAGAAGGAATAACAGTAAAAACAGATGCAGAAATTGCAAAGAAGACAGAGTTAGACTGTAAGGTCAGTCAAATAGCTTTATCAAGATGTTCCTTTATTTCAAGGGAAGGGTGAACACAATGAGTGAACAGACAGGAACTCTCACAGAAAGATGGAATGAATAAAAATGAACCAATATAAGATCAATACTAAAAATACATTTGAATTTAAAATCTTCACTATATTGGTAGGAGCAGATTAGATATTTCAGAAGGAAGATGTGCAACAGAGAAGGTCAATACAGGGTCACCCTCAGTTCCCCAGCCAGGAGCTGAAGACCCTCATTAGTGGTGGTGGGTCATGTTAATGGTGTGCACCCTGGGTGCAGTGGTAAGAATGTACTTCACTCCCTCTCTTTCCTCCCCCAAACCATAAGTAGTCTCATCTCAGGAAAGACATTGAGCAGATCCCAACCGGCGTATGTCTTACGAAATACCCACTAAGCACTCCTCCACATTGTTAAGGGAGGAAGCAAGCAAGGCAAAGAGGAATGTAAGGAGACATGCCAGCTAAACAGAATATGGCATTGTGGAGTGGTGTTCTGGCAGAGGAAGAGTATGTGAGCTAAGAAATAACTCATCCAAATGAAGAACGGACTAAAGTTAAAATCACATTCATCAGCTGTAACACACTGACTGTACTGTAAGATAAGAAGTTAATGAGGGCAACTGGCCACGGGGTGTACAAGATCTTGTATTTGCCCTTTTCTGTAAATGTAAAACTGGTTTTGAATAAGGATAGGAAAATTAATGAACAGTAGTAAATTCTGTCAAATGTGTGGGCAACTGGAGCTCTCACTGTGTGAACAAATGTAAAGTGGAAGAGTCTGGCAGACAGTTTGAAGAGTCCCTGGGATGTCAAACATATAATCATCTTGTAACCGAAGGAAATAAAACATATTTCCCCACAAGGACTTTATGGGAATGTTTGTAGAGGCTTTACACAGAGTCATCACAGACTGGAAGTGTCCACAATGTCCATCAGCTGCTGAGTGGGTCAGCACACTGTATGTGTCCATATACTGGAATGTTACAAAAAAAGAATGAGCTACTCCAGCATGGAAGCCCCCAGGACTGCCTCACAAAAAAGTGAAGTCTGCAAGAAGAATCCAGACACAAAAGACTCCATCTGTCATCTGTTTATGATGACAGCATGGCTGATGCAAGGTAGAAAAGTCAGAGCCAGGCTGCATTCTGAGTGCTGAGGTCTGAGACTGGGCTCTCAGGACTTCTTAAAGGGATGGAAATGTCCTGTATCTTGATGGAGTGTGGCCGAGGTGAGTGAGTGCTTTTGTCAAACACACCAAGATGTACACTTGCAATCTCTCCATTATAACATATATAAAAGGTACCCGGATTGTTAAAGACAAGGTTAAAGAGGTGTAGTGGCTCACATATGTAATCTAAGCAGGTAATCTTCCTGTCTTCCTGAGACAGGAAGATTACCAAGAGTTTAAAGCCTGTCTGGGCTAGAGTTCAAGGCCAGAATGAAGTATACACAGAGCGAAATCGTTACAAACAAATCACACTGAGATGGGTGGTGGAGAGAGAGTGGGGGTTGAGGAAACACAGAGAGGGGGCGGGGCTTGCAGATGCCTGGGTTTCTGATTCTAATGCTTTCATTGTACAAGCTCCTGTAGCCCAGGTGAAGGACCACTGATCCAGGTATTTATAGGATAGTTGTGCTCTTTGTTATTCCTCTGCAGCCAGATGCTTCTCTCCCATGTGGATTTTCATTCCTGCTTAATGCTGGGATCAGTAATTGGCTGGATTCTAGAAGCTGGACTTTAATCTCCTGCTGACTTTGAGGAATTGTGAAAGGGGAGAGCAGGACACTCCCTTGTGCTGAGCACAAGGTAAGTGCCTAGGGAGCTTGGCTTTTTCTTTCTCCTCCTAGGATGACACATGAGACAAGTACTTTCCTTCTAGGTTCTTTCCTCTCCTGAGGCTGACAGGAAGCCCATTAACATTTTTAGGACCCCCAAAAAATGTTTTCTTAAAACTCTATCCAAGGCTAATAAAATGGTGCAGTCAAAATTGAGATGATAAATCCTAACAGTTGTTGTTTGGATTCTCTGTCCCTTTATTTTATTTCAGAACACATGGCCAAAGTTTCAGAGGGATGTTGTGAACAACTAGAACTTTGACTTGGATCATCTCATCTAGGGTGCACGAATAAACAAACACTCCCACTGACAGCCTCCCAGGGAATCTTCTAGGTCACCTAGCCCATCTTTCCTGCAGACCTCAGCTGGCAGGGGCTTTTGTAACCTAGCCCAGTTCTGCTCTGAGCAGTTCTGACCCAGAGTGTGAGCCACAACCCCAGAGTGTCAGATTGCCTTTGCCATTATCTTTCCATAGCCTTTTTTGCAGTGAGCCTACCATCTCTACTTGCTTTTAAACAGTCAGTGTGGATTGTTTTTCTCATGGCTGGAACAAGACACATAAGAAAAGCAGTTTAAAGGAAGAGGGATTTCTTTGGGTTCATGGTTCAGAGGGAATGTTGGTCATGGCTGGGAAGGAGTGGCAGCTGGAGTGGGGCTGTGGCTACAGCAGCTGGCAGTAGTGGCCCATCCCATGGTGATGACCAGGAAGCAGAGAGCTGAGGATGTAACACTCAAAGGCTTTCTCCAGTGACCCCTCCACTAGACAGGCCTCCTGCCCTAAAGGTTCCCCAAGTTCTCCAAGCAGCACTACCAGCTGGGACCAAGTACTTAAATACAGAAGGCTGTGGGGACATGGCACACTCAAGCCATAGCACATGCCTCCTGTGGTTTGGATTCCTTTGCACCTACCGGCTTCTTTCTTCCTTCATACTGACTACAAGTCTGTTTGCATGCAAATCCAACACAATTCAGGTACCCCCGGGGAATCTGGACACCTGCTCAATGCCAAGGTGGGAGGACAGGAGTGGGCCAGCCTTGCCATGTTAGAAGGAGCACATCCACAAAGGTCTCCAGCACAAGGTGGTCTGGAAGCTATGGCAAAGAGAGGGAGTGGTTACTCCACTCCATCTCTCCACCAGTTTCCATGCTCTGAGCTTGTGCTGGTACATAGAAGCTAAAAAGACAGTTGTATAATTCTAGAACATTTTAGGGAAGGCTACCCACCAAAGGCCAGATGAATGGGTGTCAGGTGACTAGGTCCCTGTGTGCAGATTTCTAGGAGAAAGATGTTGATAGGCCCTGTGGGTCAGAGACCCATTCCGGGACCAGTTAATTATAGCAGAAGAGACAGAACTGCCTGCTGTTAAGAGGCATACTGTCTGGTCTAAGAAGGTGTAAACTCTATAAAGTATGGATTTGGATGGAGATAACGGCTACATGTGTCATGAATGGCAAGCCCATAATATGCATGGGCTTATGGAATCAATGCATGTTGTATTGTTTGACTAAAGCAACATAGGACAATCCCCACAACATCATGGGTTCACAAGTTGGTACTATCTGGGACATTTTAAGAGATGGGATGTTAGCTGAAGAAAATAGGTTGTCACTGGGGGCTGGTTCTTGAGAATAGCTGGTCTTTGTCCCCTTCAGTAGCTCTGCATCCTGTCTGCAGTGAGGTGAAATTTTTCATGCCAGCACCATAATGTGGAGCCAAGTAACCGTGGACAGAAATCCTCTACAACCATGAGCTAAGGTGACTCTCCCCTCCCTCTCATCATTCTCTATATGTTGATAGCATGGTGTAGGAGAGAAGGAAATGACAGACATCGAAACAGGCTCAGAGTTGGTTTTAAACGACAGTTTGCCACATCTAGACTTACCTAGGAAGAGGGTAAATGTTGAGGAACTGTCTGTATCATGTTGGCCATTGTACCTATCTGTTGAGGACTTATCTTGACGGGGTCCACTGTGGGTAGCACAATTTCTTTAGGTTGAGCCCTGAACTGTCTAAGAGTGAAGAAAGCTGAACAAAAATGCAAATAAGGAAGCAGACAGTGTGGGTACATTGGTTCCTGTGCTCTTGGCTGTGAATTTGGTGTGACCAGCTGTGTCAGATTCTTGCCTCCCGTGTCTTCCCTGCAATGGGGGATTGCAACCTGGAAGTGTAAACCCTTCCTTCCCTCAGTGGCATTTTGTCAGGCTGTTTTATTACAGCAGCAGAAATGAGACTAGAACACATGGCAAGAAGAGTAATTGGTGCATATGCCTCAGTTTGCTTTCTGTTACTATAATACACAACCTGATAAAAAGCAACTTGAAGAAAGGATTATTTTTTTAGCTGACAAGTTACAATCCATCATCAAGGGCAGCCAGGACAGGAGCTCAAGGCAGGAATCTGGAGGCAGGAACTGAAGCAGAGACCATGAAGGAGTGCTGCTTACTAGCTTACTTCTGGGCTCTCATTCAGTTTCCCTCTTTCCTTCCTCCATCTGTCCCTCCCTCCTTTTAAAGGACAAATCCTAAGTTTGTTTGTTTGTTTGTTTGTTTTGAGGCAGGGTTTCTCTGTGTAGCCCTGGCTGTCCTGAAACTCTCTTAGTAGACCAGGCTGGCCTCGAACTCACTGAGATCTGCTTAAGCTTTATTTTAAAAGGCAAGAATGACAACCAGCTATTGAGCAACAGACTCAAAATGTGCCCTAACTTCCAGGCTGTTGTTTCCCTCACCTGGATACTCTAGGATTGCTCCTTCTGCAGTTTCCAGGCATTTGGACAGTCTCTTGATGACTTGTTTGGAACCCTCCTCAGGTAAGCAGGTCAGGTGCGACACCCCAGGCAGAATGATCTAGAAGCAGGAGCAAGGAAGATGTGCCCATTGCTGGTGAATGGGGAAGACAAGGAGGTGTTTGACTCAGTTCTCCTCCAATTTGTCTGTAGGAGGCCTGCTGGGCTGCCAGTATCTTCTCCATCTCCCATTTTCAGCAATATCGAAGTATTTGAGAAGGTTGAAGTGACCCATGTTGGAGCAAGAGGAGCTCTGGTCTTGGTTCACAAGCCACTCCCATTTGGTGCTAGGGTTAGGGTTAAGGTTAGGGTTGCTCTTGGCCTGCAGGTGCTCCAGCTGCCTGTGGATCGTGTACCAGTCTGTCATCTTGCTGCTCTCTGCTCCAGGCTTCCAGATCAGGAGTTTTTGCTCTCAGTGTTCAAGAGGGAGAGACGCCACCACAAGGAACCTCCACTCATGCAAGTGCAGGAGAAAGACCCAGCTATGCTTCTTATTCAGCTGGGTCCACCTTCCTAAGGATGGTACTGCCCACAGTGGATGGGGCCCTCCTGCATCAACTAACAGTAAAACAAAAGCAAACACTTACTCAGACATGCTCACAGTCTGATTTGATGAACTCAGTTGAGGTTCTCTCTTCTCAGGTATCTCTAGGTGTGTATCAAGTTGACAGGCAAAATTAACTACAGTATCAATCAACATTAATCCTGAAAGGCGGGCATTATCTCTGCTTATGGTAAATATTCAGGGAGGCAGAACCACTTTTACAAGGTTTCTACTTGTTAATGGCAACTTTGAGCTTCATCTCAGGCTGCCACATTGCTTCCCTGAATTCCCTCAAATCTCCTGGAACTTCATTTATCCATTTACTGGTTCTTGAATAATTCTGCCCATGGGCCTGGTATGATACAAGCCCCTGACCTGACATGATGTGAGGCCCTAGATCATACAGTTAGTCACACAGACTTGTCTGGAGACCGACCAGGAGCACAGGGACAGTTTCTGCCACACAAGGACATGATGTTTCACAGGGCAGAGGAGACATATCTTCAGCCAAATGTAGGCATCCTGGTATGAAATGACCTTGGAGTGATCAGGGCTATAAATAGCTATGGGAGATAAGAGCGAAGAGAACTCTGAACCTGGTAGAGAGGGGAAGTCTCCCAGAGAAGCTGGGATTCCAGGGAGACACCTGAGGCTGCCAAGAGAGAAGCTGGGATTCCAGGGAGACATCTGAGGCTGCAAAGGATAGAAAGGACAGACATCAAAACAGGCTCAAATTTGTGTTAACCTTATCTACTGAGCATTGCTCATGGTCATCTGCTTCTCTGTCCCCAATGGGCCTCCCTCTGCTTCAGGACACCAGATTGATACTGTCAATAATTTTTTAAGTTATAAAATACTTCAGATATTAAACAGTGTGACAAACAGTGCCAGAGTCACCCAAATGTCCACTATCTGGGGTCACAATATGTACTCTTGCTGCCAGTCTTTTTGTAGACAGGAGTTTGGGAGATGGAACCTAGGGACACATTATTGCTGGACAAACGCCCTTCCACTGCACTGTAGCCACACACACACATACACACACACCTTTAACAAAATGTGTGTGTGTGGTTGTGTGGATGTCATATGTGTGTGTGTGTGCAGTTACCCTTGGAGGTCATAAGATGGTGTTAAATCCTTTGGAGCTGTAGTTACAGGTGGTTGAGAGCCCCTAGTGTGCATGCAAGCTAGCAACTTAACCACCGAGTCATCTCTTCAGCTCCTTCACAGCCCTTTTATAAGCAAATAAACAAATGAGTTCATTATGGGTGTGGGGTGGAGGGTGCTGTATTTGTGTGTGTGTGTGTGTGTGTGTGTGTGTGTGTGTGTGTGTGTGTGTGCGCGTGGGGCGGGGGGGGTGTCCAGGAATCAATCTCAAGTGTCAATCACTCTTCATCTTATTTTTTAAGACAGGGTCCCTTCCTGAACTTAGAGCTCAGCATTTCTGTAGACAGAGTTTCTGTCCTGCCTGATCCACAGCCATTTAGTTCCAAATAAACATAAAGAGGCTTATATTAATTATAAATGGTTTGGCCAATGGCTCAGGCTTCTTATTAGCTAACTGTCTCTTAATTATTAACCCATTTCTATTAAACTATGTATTGCCAGGAGGTTGTGACTTACCTGTAATGCTCCAGCATGTTACTACTTTGGTGGCTACGTGGCATCTCCCTGGCAACTCACTCTCTGTGTCTTCTTCCCAGTGTTCTCCTATTCTGGTAGCCCAGCCTATACTTCCTGCCTAGCTACCTCCTGCTTACCATTGGCTGAAACAGGGTCTACTGTTTCCCCTCCCCACCTGAGCTTTGAGGTTATAGGTGTATACACACCAGGCCTGGATTTTATGTGGCTGTTGGGAATCTGAATTCCTGTCCTCATGAGCCTTTTGCCCACTTTATCATCTGAGCCACCTCTCCAGCCTCTTTTAATTTTGAGATAAGTTCCCATAGAGTTTCCCAGAATGGCCTTGAACTCACTATATTCCAGATAGACTTTGAACTTGCCATCCTTTTGCCTCAGTCTTCCAAGTACCTGGGACTATGGGCTTGCACCACCAGGCCCTGATTCTCTCTGCTTTCTACAGAAATAGAAGACCATGATTTCAGCCGAATTCCTGTACATCTGTGAATACTTTCTCCCAAGAGTGACCATTATGCTAGAGTCAGTCTGAGCTATCCCCACACAGGGCTTTCTGCCGATGCTACCTCCTCCACAGTCTACATGTGACATTGCCTGTATTTTCATTGCTATAACACCGACCCACCAGGTTCGTATCTTTTCACAATGTGGCTTTTCTCCTTCCTGCTCATTTTGCTTTTCAGCCTTATACTTGTGGATATGTGGAGCTCCAGTTCTTGCACTTGTCTGCGCTGGAGTATCCCATCATAGGAATTGATCAAATATTACACTCTGTTCTCCTGAGGATGCCTGCCTGTTTGTCCCTTTCCTCCACTGTAAACAGAGCTTCAGCAAATGTCTTCAGATGTCTCTTTGTACACGTGTTTAGTGTACTTTTCTGCAAAAGTATTGCAGAAACCAACTGTCCAGTTAGATTTTTATCAACTTGGCCCAAGCTAGAGTCCAATGGGAAGAGGAGCCTCAGCTGAGAAAACACCTGCATCAGATTTCTGTAGGCAATTTTGAGAGACATTTTCTTGATTGCTAATTGATAGCAATCTGGCTTAGACAGACAGAAGGGCAGACACATACACAGGTGTGGACATGTGCACATGCATTGCATATATTATTTAACTGAACCAAATTAAAATCATGCTCCTTGCCCCTCTGTGCCCCTTTTGTCTTATTGAACTCTGGAGCAGGCTGGCTGCTCCTTTTCCCTAGAATCCTCCTTCCCATCAGCCCTCAATTCTTACCAACATCTCCCAGGACAGCTTCAGTAAGCATCCCAAACTCCAGTGAGATTCCTTTCCCACATTGCCTTGGTGCCTTTGCTCACAGTACCACAGCTCTCAGAACACTGTCCTGGAGTACATCTCCCTGACTCACTAGACCATGAACTCCCTGAGAGCAGGGCCTGTGTTGTAACCCAGCATTTGTGTAATAAACCAGTTGAGTAGTCAGCAGGGAAGAAATGAGTCTAGATGCAGCAAGATGAAGTGTGGGAAGTAGAGGTAGCCTAGGATAAATGTGTAAAGAGTGGATGAAGTCTTGAGTGAATGTGTATTATTAGTGTGAGTACAGCTATATCAATGGCTTAGACCCATGGGAAATTGGCAAAGTCTTCCCTTTGGGTCAGACTCAGAGGAATAAAAACAAAGCCTACCTCTGGTCCAAGTGTGAATGTTGGGATTGTGTATAAAACTAGCAATTGCAGAACCCTCCTCTCAGATATTTATAGCTAGAGACTGCTCATCCATGGAGACCATCTACTGAGACAAGCTAACCCATCTCCCTGTGCTCAGGTTCTGGATTGCTTTGTAGTTGGTGCCATTCCATCAGAGTGTTCACAACCCACCCTATTTCAGTCTCTCTCTCTCTCTCTCTCTCTCTCTCTCTCTGTGTGTGTGTGTGTGTGTGTGTGTGTGTGTGTGTGTGTGTGTGTGTCCCTTCTTCACTTCTTTGCTGCCCCTAGTCAGGCTTCCAGTACAAAGTCATGCAGGATGGGCCAATGGGGATCAGCTGGTCAGGCTGGAGTCATCCAGTTACCCTCTTAATTTCAATTTTCAGATAAGGAAGCTGAGGCTCAGTGAGTTGTGACATCACCTGGAGCCACATGCTTGGTTTGTGCTGAGCCAGCTCTTCTCAGCTGTCCTCCTGACTTTGTGCTGGGTGATCTCACCTACACTGCACTTTGAAGAAGTGGGGTCATATTGCAGTGGAAGGAAGTGTCCTGAGTCCTGCTTTCCCTACCCAGAGACACTAGCCTCCTGTCCTGCAATCTGGGAGCTAAGGGCCAGTGTTCCACATACTTGAAGAAATGAAGGGCAGGCCCACTCTGGGAAATCCTGCCCCGAGGTCTGCAGGCAGATTGAATCGGTCCCTGAAGACCCAGGGACCCTGACTCTGCTGAGATCGCTGGGCTATTCTGCCCCCAGGCAGTGCAGAGTGCAGAGAGTGCAGAGGTGAGCTGCTTTGGCCCCTAACTTTGGCAGCTGTCTTGGGCCCAACTTCTGCCTGCCCACTCTGGGAACTCCTGCCCAGGGGTCTGCAGGCAGGACGACTCGACCCCTGAGGACCAAGCAGCCCAGAGTCTGCTGATACCTCTGTGCCAGTCCTGCTCTCGCCCACTTGGAGAGCGAGTGCCTCAGACCTGCCTTCACCCACCTTGAGACCCATCCATCACAGTGTCGGAGTCAATTGCACCCACCTGAAGAGAACACCGGACCCATACACACCAGGAAAGGAAGTGACACCACGTGTACCCACTGGAAGAAGAGATGGGAAGACGACAATATAAGAACATATCCAACAACAGGAAAACCAATATGACACCAAAAGAGTCTAGGGACTCTACACCAGCAAGACATGAACATCCCAACACAAAAGAAGCAGAAGAGAGCAACCTTAAAAACAACTTCATGCAGATGATAGAGACCCTAACAGAGGAAATCAGAAAATCCTTCAGAAAAATGGAAGAAAAGACGAACCAAAAGATGCAAGAAATCAAGGAAAGCCAAAAAAAAAAAGCCAAGAAAATACAATTAAACAGCTGAAGGAAACAGTTCAGGACCTGAAAACTGAAATAGAGACAATAAAGAAACACAAACTGAGGGAATGCTGGAAGTGGAAAAGCTGAGTAAACAATCAGGAACCACAGATGCAAGCATAACCAACAGAATACAAGAAATGGAAGACAGAATCTAAGATGCTGAAGATAAACTAGAGGGAATAAATTCATCAAGCAAAGAAAATCTTAAGTCCAACAAATCCTTAACACAAAATAGCCAGAAAATATGGGACACCATGAAAAGATCAAACCTAAGGATAATAGGTATAAAAGAAGGTGAAGAAACCCAACTCCAAGGTGCAGAAAACATATTCAACAAAATTATAGAAGAAAACTTTCCCAACCTAAAGTAAGACATGCCAATGAAAGTACAAGAAGCCTACAGAACTCCAAATAGAGTGGGCCACAAAAGAAAGTCCCCTCGTCACATAATAATTAAAACACCAAACGTACAGAATAAAGAAAGAATATTAAGAGCAGCAAAGGAAAAATGCCAAGTAACATATAAAGGTAAACATAGCAGAATTACACCAGACTTCTCCATGGAAACTCTGAAAGCCAGAAGGACCTGGATAGATATTCTACCAACTCTGAGAGAACACAGATGCCAGCCCAGACTACTATACCAGCAAAGCTTTCAATCACTATAAATGGAGAAAACAAGATATTTCACGACTAAACCAGATTTAAACAACATGTAACCACTAATCCAGCCCTACAGAAAGTACTGGAAGGAAAACTCCAACCTAAGGAAATTAATTATACTCACATAAACGTAGGCAATAGATAATCCCACTTTACGAAAACCCAAAAGAAAAAGCAGGGTAAATCCACATACAATACCACTACCATTAACAAATCAAAAAACAAACAAGAATAAACACTCAATGGACCTTAATTTCCCTCAATATTAATGGTCTTAACTCGCCTATAAAAAGACACAGGCTACCAGATTGGATATGAAGACAGAATCCATCCTTCTGCTGCATACAAGAAACACACCTCAAATTCAAAGACAGACATTACCTCAGAGTAAAGGGTTGGGATAAGATATTCCAATCAAATGGACCCAAGAAACGAGCTGGGGTAGCTATCCTAGTACCTAAAAAGTTAGACTTCAAACTAAAATCAATCAATAGAGATGAAGAAGGTCATTTTATATTCATCACAGGAAAAATCCATCAGGAAGAAGTCTCAAATCTAAACATCTCTGCCCCAAATACAAAGGCACCAACATTTGTAAAAGAAACATTATTAAAACTCAAATCACAAATAAGACCTCGCACAGTTTAGAGGGAGACTTCAACATCCCACTCTCACCACTGGACAGGACCACCAGACAGAAACTTAACAAAGAGACAAAGGAACTAACAGAAGTTATGACCCAATTGGGATTAACAGACATCGATAGAACTTTCCATCCAAACACAAAAGAATATACCTTCTTTTCAGCATCACCTTCTCAAAAATCGACCACATACTCAGCAACAGCAAACCTCAACAGGTACAAAAAAATTGGAATAATTCCATGTGTCTTATCAGACCACCATGCTTCAAAGTCAGAAATCAAAAACAACACAAATTGCAGAAAACCTACCAACTCATGGAAATTGAACAACAACAATTGCACCATTCCTGGGTCAAGGAAGAAATAAAGAAAGAAATGAAAGACTTCCTAGAATTCAATGAAAATGAAGACACAACATACCCAAACTTATGGGACACTTTGAAAGCAGTACTAAGAGGAAAGTTCATAGCTCTAAGTGCTCACATGAAGAAACTAGATAGTAGTCACACCCAGAGAGCTGACATCACAGCTGAAAACTCTAGAACAAATGGAAGCAAATTCACCCCGGAGGAATAGACAACAGGAAATAATCAAACTGAAATCAATAAAGTGGAAACAAAGAAAACAATTCAAAGAATCAATGTAACAAAGAGTTGGTTCTTCCACAAAATCAACAAGATAGACAAATCTTTATCCAAACTAACCAAAAGGCAGAGAGAGAACATGCAAATTAACAAAATCAGAAATGAAAAGGGGGGCATAACAACGGACACTGAGGAAATCCAGGGAATCTTCAGGTCATAGTTTGAAAACCTGTACTCCACAAAATTTGAAAATTTAAAGGAAATGGACAATTTTCTGGACAGATACGACTTACCAAAATTGAATCAAGAACAGACAAGCAACTTAAACAGACCTATAACCTCTAAGGAAATAGAAGCAGTCATCAAAAGTCTCCCAACCAAAAAAAAAGCCCAGGGCCAGATGGCTTCAGTGCAGAATTCTACCAGAAATTCAAAGAAGAGCTAATTCCAATACTCCTCAAATGGTTCCACACAATAGAAGCAGAAGGGACATTGCCAAACTCTTTTTACGAGGCTACAATAATCTTGATACCCAAGCCACACAATTAGAAAGAGAACTACAGACCAATATCCCTCATAAACATTGATGCAAAAATTCTCAACAAAATACTGGAAAATGGAATCTAAGAACAAATCAGAGAAATCATCCAACATGATCAAGTAGGCTTCATCCCAGGGATGCAAGGATGGTTTAACATACGAAAATCCATCAATGTAATCCACCATATAAGCAGACTGAGGGAAAAAAAAACCACACAATCATCTCACTAGATGCCGAAAAAGCCTTTGAAAAAAATGCAACATCCCTTCGTGATAAAGGTCTTGGAGAAATTAGGAATAACAGGAACATACCTAAACATAATAAAAGCAATATACAGCAAGCCAACAGCCAACATCAAATTAAATGGAGAGAAACTCAATGCAATTGCTCTAAAATCAAGGACAAGACAAGGCAGTCCACTCTCTCCATACCTCTTCAATATTGTCCTTGAAGTCCTAGATAGAGTAATAAGACAACAAAAGGAGAGCAAGGAAATACATATTGGAAAGGAAGAAGTCAAACTCTCACTATTTTCAGACAATAAGATAGTCTACATAAGTGACCCGAAAAACTCTAGAATTCCTACAGCTGATAAAGCACCTTCAGCAAAGTGGCAGGATACAAGATTAACTCAGAAAAACTTTAGCCCTACTATGTACCAATGACACATTGGTGGAGAAAGAAATCAGAGAAACATCACCCTTTACAATTGCCACAAACAACATAAAACACCTTGGGGTAACACTAACCAAAAAAGTGAAAGACCTGTACTGTAAGAATTTTGACTCTCTAAAGAAAGAAATTAAAGAAGATACCAGAAAATGGAAAGATCTCCCATGCTCTTGGATAGGTAGGATCAACATAGTAAAAATGGCAATCTTGCCAAAAGCAATCTACAGATTCAATGCAATCCCCATCAAAATCCCAACACAATTCTTCACAGACCTTGAAAGAACAATTCTCAACTTTATATGGAGAAACAAAAGACCCAGGATAGCCAAAGCAACCCTGTACAATAAATGAACTTCTGGAAGCATCACCATCCCTGACTTCAAGCTCTATTACAGAACCATAGTCCTGAAAACAGCTTGACATTGGCAAAAAAATAGACAGGTAGACCAATGGAATTGAATTGAAAACACTGATATTAACCCATACATCTATGAACACCTGATTTTTGACAAACAATCCAAATTTATACGATGGAACAAAGAGAACATCTCAACAGATGGTGGTGGCATTACTGGTTGTGGACATGTAGAAGATTGCAGATAGACCCAAGCTATCACCTTGTACAAAACTTAAGTAAAAATGGATCAGAGACATCAACATAAATCCAGCCACACTGAACCTATTAGAAGACAAAGTGGGAAATACCCTTGAATTAATTGGTGCAGGAGACTGCTTCCTGAACATTATACCAGTAGCACAGACACTGAGATCAACAATTGATAAATGGGACCTCCTGAAACTGAGAAGCTTCTGTAAGGCAAACGACACAGTCAGCAAGACAAAATGGCAGCCCCCAGACTGGGAAATGATATTCACCAACTCCACATATGACAGAGGGCTGATCTCTAAAATATACTAAGAACGCAAGAAGCTAGTCTCCAAAACACCAAACAATTCAATTAAAAAGTGGGGTACAGAACTAAATAGACAATTCTCAATAAAGGAATCTAAAATGGCTGAAAGACACATAAGAAAGTGTTCAACATCCTTAGCCATCAGGGAAATGCAAATCAAAACAACTCTGAGATACCATCTTACTCCTGTCAGAATGGCCAAAAATCAAAAACATCAATGACAGTTTATGCTGGAGAGGATGTGGAGAAAGGGGAACACTTCTCCACTGCTGGTGGGAGTGCCAACTTGTACAGCCACTTTGGAAATCCATATGGTGACTCCTCAAGAAAATGAGAATCAGTCTACCACAAGATCCAGCAATTCCACTCTTAGGCATATACCCAAAAGAAGCACATTCCTACAACAAGGACATCTGTTCAATGATGTTCATAGCAGCACTATTTGTAATAGCCAGAAGCAGCCTAGATGCCTGTCAACCTAAGAATGGATAGAGAAAATGTGGTACATTTACACAATGGAGGGAGTACTACTCAGCAGAAAAAAAAAACAATGGAATTTTGAAATTTGCAGGAAAATGGATGGAACTAGAAGAAGCCATTCTGAGCGAGGTAACCCAGTCACAAAAAGACAAACATGGCATGTACTCACTCATATGTGGATTTTAGAAATAGATTAAAGGATTACCAGCCTATAATCCATACTGCCAGAGAAGGTAGTAAACAAGGAGGACCCTAAGAGAGACCTACATGGTCCCCTGAAGAAGGGGAAAGGGTCAAGATCCCCTGAGCAAATTGGGAGCACGGGAAGATGGGGGAGGGAGCTAGGAGAATGAGAAGAGGATGCAGAGGACATCAGGGAACAGAAAGGTTGAGTCAGGGGAAGAACAGAAGATAACAAGAATGGAGATACCATAATAGAGGGAGACATTTTAGGTTTACAGAGAAATCAGGCACTAGGGAAATGTCTGGAGATCTACAAAGATGACACCAGCTAACAATCTAAGCAACATAGGAGAGGATACCTTAAATGCCTTCCCCTGATAATGAGATTGATGACTGACTTATATGCCACCCGTTGGCTCTCATCTAGCAGCTGGTGGAAGTAGAAGCAGGCACCCACAACTAATCACTGAACTGAACTAGAATCCAGATGCAGAGAAGGACGAGTGAAGAGCAAAGGGGTTCAGACCAGGCTGGTGAAACTCACAGAAACAGCTGACCTGAACATCGGGGAACTCTTGCTCCCCAGACTGAAAGCTAGGATACAAGCATGGGACTGATCCAGACCCCAGGAACATGGGTTTCAATGAGGAAACCTCGGAAATCTACGGGACCTCCTGTAGTAGTTCAGTATTTATCCCTAGCATAAGTGTGGAATTTGGGAGCCCATTCCACATAGAGGAATACTCCCTGAGCCAAGACACACAGGGGTAGGCCTAGGCCCTATCCCAAAGACACGATAGTCTCTGATGACACCCTATGGAAGGCCTCACCATCCAGGGGGAGCAGAAAGGATATGTGATAGGTAGGGTTTTAGTTGGAGGGAGTGCTAGGGGAGGACCGGAGGGAGAAGGGAACTGGAATTGTTCTCACAAGGGGACCTATGAACTGAGCTCAGAGGTCACTAGGCTGCCCAGGTCCGCCTATGGAAAGGGCCAGCAAGCACAATTGGCTACAGGGAATTTGATCAACACCATCAGCTGCAAACTCCCACAAAACAAACAGAGCTTGATCCAGAGGTCTGAATAATAGCCCTTCCACCAGATGGCTTGCAGGAGCCTTGCCAGAGAGAAAAAACTATCTCCTCTGCCCTGAATTTCTTCTTTGTTTTAGACCTGGCTCTTCCAGGATGTCAGTGGGGTGCCCCCACCCTCCTGTGAGCCAGGCATCCAGATTGCCTCTTGTGTTCAGGAAGATGAAGGCACTTTCCCCACATTGGGATTTGGGGACATGGAACTGGACAAAGAAGCAGCTTCCTTGTTCCAGCATGATTCACCACAAGCTGAAGAGATCATACAGCTGTCTACATCTGGGCTTGGAATGCTGGGTCAAGAACATTCCCAAGGGGCCTCAGACCCTTTGGTCTAGAACAGGAAGTCATAAGCAAGGCCACCCTGCATGAAGGCAGACCCTTTGACTGCCCCAGGTTTTTTCTTCAGGTTTGATACTGGGACCCAATGCCACCTTGTTGTCATGCTAAACTGTGCCTGGGGCAGATTTAGCCAGTATTTAGTCTCCTCATGGCTCCAAAGAGAGCAATGTTGTAAGATCGGGACCACTGTGATTTGAGGCCTTGCTATGTACCGTGGACAACTTATTTGACCTCAATGAGCCTCAGTTTCTACTTCACTGCACTTCAGTGAGAAAGATAGATTGCATTTTCAGTGCGTGTAGCCCAGTATCTGGCTGCAGTAGACAGCATAAACATTGGTTTCCTCCATCCAGCCTCCTGGCCCAAAGCCTTTGTTACCAAGAATCACTCCTTTTCCATAAAGGCCTTCAATGATCCATGATCTAATCTTTGCTGTTGGCCACACTTCCAGGTACATTCCTTTCCTGTTTGCCCCGAGCAGATCCCTGTATCTACCAAATTTTAGCTACTCAGTTTGCCAGTATGCAGTTGAACTTGCTAAACGACTGCAGATTCTGTTTGGAATCTAACAAGGAAGGGTGTGATTACAGCAAAGTTGCATCAGGCTCCTCTGACTGGCCAGCTGGCTTTGAGAACTTTCCTTTCTTTCTAAAACGAAAAGCCACTTTCAAAAAGTCTTTAAACCCATGGTACATCTATTAACCTGTGTAAGCTTGTTGGGATGGGCTGGGGTTGCAGCACTAAGGACTCCTCAGTATGAACCTCTTATCCAGTCTGTTTTCACCCTAGTTGATTGCCAGGACTCTCTCCACACGGGCCTTCTTTAGGAACTCAGTGCTCACTTTCACCTTCTATAATGTTGGCAGTCACTACGGCAGAGGGGGAGACGAAGATGAGTTACACAGCCACACTCCACTGCACCTGCCCATTCCATTGGCCCAAGCAGAGATCTAATGCTCAGGAGGAGAATAGAAACACACAGGAGCAGTGCCAGCCTCAGCCACATCAAGGCTCAATATTTCGATGAGAATGGAGGAAACACTGCGGTAAATAGAACTTTGGAATCTTCCACCCTGACATTCACCAACCAGATGGCTGAAGATGGAAGATGCCCTGACATTTGCATGGAGCGATTCCTTGCCTCTCCCTGCAGTCTGCTTCCATAGGCCTCAGCTGCCTGTGTGCCTGGAGCATGTTTCACAATGTGTGGCACTATTGACATGGTTCTAAATGGTTTGAAAGGACTTTGAACGTTTGTCGTGATGCCTTTTGTGTGCTCAGGTTAGCACCAAATCTACTTCAGGGGTGACTACTCTATTTAAAGAGGATTTTTGTTTTGTTTTGTTTTGGATTTCAAACATTTAATTTTCCTTCTTTATCTTTTAAAAGATTTCAAACATCTTATTTATTTTTAAGATCTTTTTTTTAGCTTTAGTTTTGTGTCTCTGTGTAGGTATGTGCTGTGAGTATAGGTACCCTTGGAAGCCAGAAGAGGGTGCCAGATCCCCTGGAGCTGGAATTAGGGGCAGTTGTGAGGTGTCTGACATGGGTTCTGGGAACTGAACAGGGGCTCTCTGCAGGAGAAGCTCTTGCTCTTCACTGCTGAGCCATTGCTCCAGTCCCATGGCTACTATAATTTAATTGATTACAGTTAATTGTCCCAATGATTTTCCACCTCTTTTTTAAATTTGCTTTTCATTTCTAGCCCGAGAAACCACTAGATCTCTGAATACAATTGCAATGAATATTTCTTTGATTTTTTTCATATGAACTCACAATTATGAAAATACTGATTATTTGCCATAAAAATTATAATAATGGCATGGTGTGTGTGTGTGTGTGTGTGTGTGTGTGTGTGTCCAAAAGGACAATCTCAGGTGTCATTCCCAGGCATGCTGTCACCTCCTTTGAACAGGCTCTCCCATTGGCTGGGAGATCACCAACTAGACTGCACTGGCTGTCCATTAAGCCTAAAGGATCTTCTTGTCTCTGCCTCTACAATGTGTGGCTATAGGCTACCACATCTGGCTTTTTTATGTGGCATCCAAGGATCAAACTTAGGTCCTCATTCTTGCAAGGCAAGGACTTTGTTGACCGAGCTAGCTCCCATCTCAATATAATAACCTGTCTCATTACAACTCTAAAACCATCTTCCACATACCTTTTCTTACTTAGTTCTCACTACACCCCACAGCTATTAACAGATCATCCATGTTATTCAGAGATGCTAATTGTCCTGTCCAAGGACACAGCATGCAAATATCAAAGCCAGGGTTTTGAACCTATTTCTTTCTGGCGTCAAATGTGGTGGCTTTTCCTTTATCCCAGGGTGACCAGATTTGGACAAAGAGGTGCTATTTGGAAAGTGAGTTCAAGGGCACTGAACTCTGCTCTGGAAATCTGTGAAAACTCAAGAGAGAAGAAGAGGCTCAGGCCCCAGAAGCTCTTCTCTCTGTTGTCATCCCTGCCAGCCAGGACATGGAGCTCGCTGAATCTGGCTCTCGTAGGGATGACTTTGGGCATGCATTTGAGGAGCTGCATGGCCAGAAGTTTGGGTTAATGAGACCTTTATTCATGGATAAACATTCCCCCGAGAACTCCCAGTAGTTGACAAGTGTCATAGCCTCCCCCAGTTTGGCCATGAGATTCCCATTAGTGTGGAGTGCGAGGTATGTATTGGGTGAAGTGTGTATTCATGTGTGCACTGCTTGTGTGAGGGTGTAATGTGTACAAGCATGTAAGTTGTAAGATTTTCTCTGTGGGATCTATGTTCGCTTAGCCTTTCCTGTTATAAGATCACCAGATAAATTACAGGATGCTCAATCATATTTGAATTTTAATTGAATAATGATCTCTTTTTCAGTGTGAGTGAATAAAAAAAGAAATAAAAAAAGAAAAGATATGACTGGTCCTGAGTTTTGGCAACAGATGAATGAAAAGCAGAAATAAAAAGGAAAGGACATGACTACTCCTAGGTATGGTGGAGAAGAAAGTTTATTATAGATGTGTGGGACAGCATAGCCAGAGGCAGGGACATCTGGGAGAGTCCAGAGTGGACGTGACCAACTGAGCTGTGCCACATGAGGAGAGGCAGGAGGTGAGAGGGGAGAGGGGAAACAGTTGTAGCATCTGGGAGGCCCAAAGGAGAGCAGTGAAAAAAGACCAGGTAGCCAAAATGACTGGATATATAGGGGAGGACAGCCCAGTCCCTGGGCTGGAGAAGTTTAGTGTAGGGGGCGGGTTATGCCAACCAGAAGAGCCCTGTAACAGGCAGGGACTGAGGGGTGCTAGGAGAACCTGTTGGCCAGTGTCTGCTTTGATATGTTAAATAGGTACCTCAGCCATTTGTCCCAGGTTTGAGACCTAACGGTAAATATGTCCAAAGTTTCTTATGGGACATCCTTAAACTAAAAAAGGTATAATCTGAAAGGCAGATGTAACCAGTGCCTGTTTTGTTTTCTGAACCTGACAGGCAGATCCACATGCTGGCTCATGAGTGTATAATTTGTCTAAGTGTCTTCGTGTGTGTACAGGAGTTTGTGTGCTCATGTGCCTGGCTGATAAGGTGACAGCAGCACCTTATTTGGAGCTCATCTCCTGTCGGGCCAGCTTCTTGGAGTAAAAGGGAACTAGATGGGCTGTGACACCAGGCCAGGGAACCTGAACTTTGCCCAGCACCCTACATGACATGTAACTGACATTCTGTGGTGTTTATGTCATAAATACATGTGTGCATGTGTGAATGAGAGATGGGAACAGGAGGATGAGAGGGGAAGGAAATGCAGGGGGAGAAGCCTAGGAATGAGGCTGATCTCAGTTATTTGGGGAACCCTTGAGTTTGAGGTGACAATAGGTCTTTGGGGGAAGTGTCCAGCAGGCCGTGGCCCTGGGCCAGCTCAGGCTAGAAATCAAGGCTGGAGAAAGAGATTCAGGGGTGTGAGTGGGAAGGAAAGGGAGATAGAAACCCCAGCAGAGAGGCAACACTCAGACCATTAGAAGACAAGGTGAACTTGGAGGGCTGTGGCCAGCAGGGAAGGAAGCTTAGAAACAGCAGTGTTTGGAAAACTGGAAGAGAGAATCTGAGGTCACAGGGCCGCTAGGGGCTGGAAGAGATGCCCACATGCCTGGTAGGCCCCAAAGAGGCCATAGAAGGGGTTATTCAGAGCAATGAGAAGACATTGGCCAATTGGGTCTGACTGAGCCTTGGGTCTTTGGACGCCCAGCTATGCAGTGTGGATCACAGGAGATCGGCAGTAGGAGTGGGGATGAGGATGCTCAGAGATACAGGAGCACAAGTAGAATAAAAGCATTAAATATTCTGCTATGTGGAGCAGCTGTATAGGGGCATCCCAGCTCTCCTTGGGGGCTGACAGTGTCTATTCCATGCCCAGATATAGCTCTATGTTGAAACAGCATCTGGCAAATGACAGTATAAAGAGAGGCCTAGTACAGCACCTGGAATATATTAGGTATTTTATAAATGTGTTTCCAGCTTCTTTTTTCAGGGTGTAAAGGTACCTCAGAAATTTCTAGGAAATCCCTCCCTGAGCATAGTTTTTCTGTTAGGGAGTCAGATTTTTCTCTTTGTTTGAAAGACCTGTCTTTTCTGCCATTAAATTCCTGGGAATTTCAAAGGCACCGGCCCAACTGCTTGCTATAGTTCAGGGGACAGTGGAGCCTGAGTGAACAATGGTGATCCCAGGGGGCAGCTCTGATCAGGGTCACCCCTGCTAGCCTCCCCTTCCTTCCGATGTGGCCGAGTCATCTGTAGGGAGTCCGGGGTTTCTCGTGGGGCTGGCTCACAGTGTGTGCTGTGTAAATGTTTGTCCTGATTATTTTTGTTATTGCTGTCCCTGGGCCTGGTGTTTCCTGAAATTGAATCATTTCAGTGATTCTAAAGTGTAGTTTATTTTAGTTAATCCAAGCCTCAGGCTGGCACCTCAGTGGCCCTGGGTTCCCAAGGCAAGGAAGATTAATTCCAACACAATCTCCTTCCGGTTCTTTGAAAGCCTCACAGTGCAGGGGAAGGTGGGCTTGCTTCAGGAGCTCACTTGGTTTAGATAAACATTTGGCCTGTGGCTACAAAGTCATCAGGCACCTTCCCTAGGCTCTGAGCATCAGGAGTCTGGATATGAAGTTGGTCACTGACTCTAAATCTCACTTTTGCCAGGCTCTAACCCTGTTTGGTTCACTGCTACAAATTCATTGCTGGAACACTATGTGTCACATAGTAAAGGCTCAGGACATACTTGTTGAATGAATGAATTGAATGAATGATGCCAGAGTCAGGCACACTCCTGGCTGTTCACAACCACCAAGTGGTCTAGAGCCCCTTCATTCCAGTCCCATTTCCCAACATCTAGCTGAAATTCACACCAGACCACTACAACTACCTAGGAGCTGGATAAACACTCCTCACTGTTCACAGGAGCCTGGCAGGAGGGGTGATATCCCACTGGGAATACAGCAGCTGTGTTTTAGGTGAGGTGTAGTGTAAACTAGGCATGGCGGTACATGTATTTAGAATCTCTGTACCCAGGAGGTGATGTAGGAGAATTGGAAGGTCAAAGGCGTCCTCAGTGAGGCTAGCCTGCTATATATGAGAACATGTCTCCAAAAAAAAGAAAGGAAAAAAATTGGAGAATAAGAAGAGATGACTTGAGAATAGAAAGAAAAGGCTGAATCTAGAAACTGTTGGGTGGGTTGCTTAGCAAACTTCTGGGTTCTTTGCCTCCCTCTACCTCAACCTTCCACCTCCCTCACCTCCATAGAAGTTTACTGAATGAATCTATAGTTTGGGCTGGGCTGCCTCTTAGTAATAAGGTGTCCTTCCCACTAGAGGAGCAGACAGCCTTAGGGTAACAATACAGGCAGAAAGGTAGCAGAAAAAGGCCCTAAACTCGGAGTCAGGAGATGCAGGCTGACCCTGTCACTGTCCTGCCAGGTAGTCATTATTACAAGTGTGGAGTCTGATGTCCAACCAAACAGTTTTTCTTTGACATCTGTGCATTTCCACACCATGTTTGCAGAATGATGATATCATTGGACCTCTGGTTCTCACAGAGTACAGAAGTGAGATACCTTTCTTGCTTGGCAAATCGTGCGTGCTCGGTGAAAGCCAGCTGCAGATTGTGGTGTGGTCATCTTTCTGGCTCTGTTTCTTTGTCTGTGGAATGGGAGTAAGAATCCTTGCCTGGGTTTCGGAGAGTGTCGGTGTGCAGAGGCAGAAACAGATGAGGTATGGGCCAGTGGCAGAGGTGAGGGGTTCTTTTGCTGCAGGAGATCCCACCAGACCCCGCCCACATCCCTTACCCAACCAAACATCGAGTTTTCTCTCCCTCGGGTACCTAGGTCTCTCCTCCTTGGCCTTGATCTCTAAGATGTGTCTGTTTATGCAGACAGGCCAGTGACGAAAGGATGTGGAGAAGAAAGAAATGGGCAAGACTTTCTTCAGGTCCTTCGGAGTGCTGGGGCCTCTGACTCCGACCCCTTTGCTAAAGAGTTAGCCCAGCCTTTGAAATAACCACTTCCTGTCCTCTTGGAATGCTCAACATCAGAGAGGCAGGAAGGGCACTGAGGTTCGGTTCTGGAGACTAAGAACTGGCGTTGCCAGCTTCCCTCTGATGTTGCCTCCTCTGCATGCTCTGGCTCTGGGAGGCCTGCCTCACTCGCTGCTGTGGCCCCGCCTGTGGTCTACCTTGGACTCACCACAGGGCCAGCTGCCTCTGACCATGAGGGCTTCTTTCAAGAGGCTTGGCTGGCTTTCAGCACAGCTGAGATGTCCCAGGACCTAGAGTGTCTGACACAAGAAGCTTTAAGATACCATGTTTCCCTACCACCACCACTCCCCTCGGCCCCCACTGCCAATGCACCTCAGGGCAGGGGGATTCTTGAACTATCTCCAGTTCTTTCAAAAGCCTAAAAGAAAGGTATATAGCTCCCATGTGGGGCTCACAGGCCCCTATGGTCTCAGACATCTCTGTTTTTCCCAGGGTGGGGTCGTTGGCAATGATAGACATTCTCATTGAGCCAGATCTCCACACCAACTCAGCTCATTGATCTTGGTCTGACAACTCATGATTGTTGTGTTGCAGGTGGAGAAACTAAGGCTCAAAGGGTAAGGCACATGCTCTACGGCCACACATCCAGCTGCCTGAACCCCAGCTCCAATCCTCCCCACCAGAAATCAGTCTCCTGGAAGCTAAGTTTGGGGTCTAGATGTCCAATGGGGTGGGGCACACTTACTATTGTTTAGGAAAGGGCACTTGGTAGGGAAATTCTGGGACTCAAGCACTCTCTGTGGGAGGAATAATAGAAATGTGGTTGGATCCTGGAGGCCCAGCCACCCGTTTGGGAGAACATACCAGATAGGGAGTCTTGTCCTTATCCATCCTGTGAATTGACTCTTGCTCACTGCAAGTGGACTCCTTGGCCTGCTTCCAGAGGACCTGCACTGAGCCGGGAAACAGTGCAGAGGTAGACCACGATGAGCCGATGGCACATGCCTGCGGGTCTGCCTGGAAGGGACTGTGAGTCCCCATGCCTCTAGGCCACTCCCCAGCAAGGGTCAGACCACACATTCTGCCTGCCTGAATTTCCACCGGTCGGTCCTCACTTCCCACCCACCTCAGCCAGGCTTGCCGGTCCACAGAGGCCTGTGGAGTTGGCAGGACCAGTCGTGTGTGCATCTTCAGCACAAACTCTCCCACTACCTCTTCAGCACCTTCCTATCCCATACTGGTGCCTGCGCTTTACAGTTTGTAGAGGACTTCCATAATGTTCACATTATGAGACCCAGAGTGGTTCTGGGAGCTGGCTTAGATAGAACTTTACAGAAGAGAAAAGACAATCCATGGTCATATGCCCAAAATATCAGTGCTCAAGTTGAGACAGAAAGATGGCAAGTTCAAGGCCAGTACTACATAGTGTGTTCAAGGTCAGCCTGGTCAGTTTAGCAAAAGCTTGCCTGAAAAAGCCTATGAGAAAAATGAAGTTGCAGAGGAGAAGGCAGTTCTAAAGGGGGGCATAACTCGTTCAAGTTTATGCATGCAGATAAGAAATACTGGTCTCAGAAGTGAGAGTTGGCTCAGTCTGTCCAGCCACACTGCAGTCTCACAGTCTGTCCAGCCCCACTAAAGTCCAGCAGTCTGTCCAGCCACCAAAACAGTCCAGCTTTCTGTCCAGCCCCACTACAGTCCACAAGTCTGTCCAGCCACCACAACAGTCCAGCAGTCTGTCCAGCCACCAAAACAGTCCAGCAGTCTGTCCAGCCTATTATAGTCCAGCAGTCTGCCCAGCCCCCACTGCAGTCCAGCAGTCTGTCCAGCCACCACAACAGTCCAGCATCTCATCAGAAAAGCTAGAGAATAGCCATGAATCAGGGGACAAGCTGGCTCCTGCAAAGAACTTTCTACATCACTAACTCTATCACAATTAATCACATCTTTCTTTCCCAGAGTACACTAAGACAGGGACCCATGTTACCCAAGACCGCAGGGCCGCACACTGTTGTCTGTGCCTGCAGGTCAGCACATGGAGAACTCCTGGTACAGATACTTTGTTTGGAAGCAGCCTCCATCTCAGACCTGCAGTCTCTTTATTTCCCTGGAAGGATCGTTTGTTACCTCAGAGCTGTGCGCTGAAGATGATTCTAAGTACCTTGCTTGTTATGAAAATAAGCAGGGCTGTAATTTCCAAGTGCGTCTGTCGAAATTTAAGGACTGTTATTCAACTGTCACACATGCCATTGAGACTTTACAAGCAGCTGAGGCAAGGGAGACCTGCATGCTAACGATTAAGTCATTCCTAAATAGTTTACACGAGTCTCCATGTTCATTCTAACAAAAGCCTTGTTATGGTTTGAACATGAAATGCTCGCCCTGTGCCAACTCATGTTTTGAGAGCTTGGTGCCCAGCTTGTGGGGTTATTTGGAAGACAATGGAGCCTTTAGGAGGTGGGCCTGGTTGCTGGAGGTGGGACGCCTGGGGAGAACATTTGGAGGTTATACATCTGTGCTCTCTGCATCCTGCTCTGTGCAGAGCAACAACCCCCATTTGCTCCTGTGCCTGGGAGCCACCACTGCTCTTGTGGCCCCTCCTGCCATGGTAGGCTGAACTCTCTTTGAAACCGAGAGCCAGAAGAAATCTTTCCCTTCTAAAGTTGCTTCTGCTGTGAATTTTGTCACACCAACAAGAAAAGGAACGAAACAAGCCTCAGGAGAGCTGCTACCCTTATCGTCCCAATTTTATAAAGGGAAGTGAGACCTGGAGACTTTTGAGTGATGGTTTTGAAATGGCTGAAGCAGGCTGTTAGCTCTTGGTAGTCTGGCACCAGCAGGCAAGCTCCCAGCCTTGGTGCTTTGGAGCCACTGAAGGGCTGATTAAACACAATGCTGGGCACAGCCCAGAGTTTCTGATGCAACAAGTTAATGATGGGATCCCAGCTCCCAGCTCCCAGGTAATGCTACTGCTGAATCTGGGGCCACACTTGAGGAGCCCCACCCACTCCCTCCTACTAGTGGTCTGACCCAGGTCCTCTGAAGCCCATTTGGTCCAGGTTGTCTGGACACCCCAGTGCACTGGATGCTTCCCTATGTCCTGTGGTCACAGGTGATGCTGGAGAAGGGGGTGGTGGATGGGGAGGCTAAGGAGCTCTTTTTCCCTCCATGTGATGGAAGACACTCCACCCATCTACTTGTATCTGAAACCCTGGAGGTGACTGAATCCTTGTAGGAACAACATAGGCCCTTCAGAGCAGCCAGAAGAGGATGTCACTTATCTGGAACTCGGAGAAGACATTCATAGCATCTCTCCTTTGACTGCATCAGCCATGTGCCCCTAAGAGTCTCAGCTGCCAGAGCTCAGGAAATGGCCTATGGATGGAGAGATAAGGCACAGCTTTTGAACACAAAGAGCACAAGCCAAGAATATATAAACTTAATTAACAATTAATTTTATGTTTTTGGAACAAAATTAGAAGATGACTTCTAGAAGAACAGAAGCATTTCAGGAAGCAGGAGTTCAGCCAAACAAAGTAATCACAGGCAAAGGAGCGTGGAAATTCAAAGGCAGATAGTTACCCATCTTGTCCTGAGTTGTATTTGTGATAGTTGATCTTAGGTTTGGAATCACCTAGGAGACATTCCTCCTGGGAGGGAAGAGCTGCCCTGAATGGGAACAGTACCATCCAGGCCAGTGTCTCAGACTGGAGGGAAAGGGAGAAGTGGGCTGAGCACCAGTGTTTGTCACCCTGTGGGCACAAAGTGACCAATCACCTCACACTTCCATTATCATCCCCTCCCACCATGATGGACAATGGACCCTCAAACTGTGAGCCAAAATAAGCCTCTCCTTTCTTGCTTCTGTTGTCACAGAGAGCAGTAACTAATACAACATGTGTTGACAAGTTTATGCTTTCTCCACCAAACTCCTTGTACATCTTCATGGAAAGTCCATCATGCAAACCTAGAAGCCAGTGTTGAAAAAGAATGCATCAGGAAGACTCCTACTACACAATCACAGATTTTATTGCACTGTGTGGTACTGGAAGAGTTAGAAATATGGCTCAAGGGGGCAGAACTTGAGAGTTGGGAACTAAGACTTCACAGGAAAGACTTTCTGTAAACCAATTTGAATCAGGAAGGGCAATCTTCAACCAGGGCTTTAGAACAATGTGTCCACATGCAACAGTGAATTCAAACCCTTGTTTCACACATATAAAGAAATCAGTTCCCAGTAAGTCAAAGGTACGAATATAAAGGCTAAAGTTATACAACTTGGCAGAGAAAACAGTTGTAAATTCTTCACGTTCCTGAATTAAGCAGGGCCTTTTTTAGGTCCGGATCTCTCAGTAATGTGTATAGTTTTCTTTGTAGACTTTTTACATTTGAACCAGATTTGTACCTGAGCATTTTATATTTTATGCTATTTTAAATAATACTCTTAGTCAGACATGGTAGCACACACCTGTAATCCCAGCACTGGGAAGGCTGAGGCAGAAGGATCATTTTAAGTTTCAGACTGGCCTGGACTACATAGCAAGACAGTGTCTCATAAAAAAGAAGTATTACTTAAATTTTTTATTTTCCAATTGTTGTGTTTCTGGTCTAAAGAGACAGAAGTGTTTTATGTGTTGAGCTGGTGCCCTGCAACTCCTCAGACTGGTCCTTTGCTACAGCAGATTCGTTGTGGGGGCACTGGGTTTTCTCCCTGGATAATAACACCATAAAATGAAGTTGTTTGGATTCTTTCCTGATCTGGATGCCTTTCACTTCTCTAGACTTCAGGAACTTTCTAGACTCTCTGAGATAACAGAGATTCAGAGAGAGTAGACACTGATGTCTGTCTTGTCCAGGCATTCAGGGAAGAACAGCAGCTTTCTGTGTTAGGTTGATAACGACCAGCTTGTAGCCTCTAGACAGGTGGGAGACTCACCTTGTCCTCTCTGACTCTTTGTTCTGAGACTTTTGTCTGGGACTGACGCCATACACCATTGAAGCTTATATGATATGGAGAGTGCAGTGATCACAGATGACAAACCCGAGAACAGCCTTGACTATCTCTGTGGAAGCTTAGAAAGGAAGGAAGGAGCCCTGACAGTGACCAGAGCCCTTCTTAGGGAACTAGGTGCGGCTTTCCTTGTGCACAGGACATCAGCTGATGAACTATAAAATCACTGTTCTTTCTTCTACATCAAATTCTAAAAGGCCTTTGACTCCAGAGCACTACCTAGCCAAAGCTGCAAAGATGGGTGAAAATTCAGATTCCTCCACAGCATGAAACTGTAGCAGCTCTTTGTGAAGCGCTTCTGAAATACCACAGACTAGCTGGGACTTCGACAAGGTGAGCAAGCACCTTCTGATGTGATGTTCAGAGAGACACTCACTCTAAGACCCTGTGTGGCTCCCTGGCCTTACCCTCTTCCCAGCCCAAGGAAGAGTGAAGACTCTCTTTGAATTCACCCCCTTCATCCTCAAACAGTCTGTAGTGGCAGGGCCTGTTTCCACTCATTGCATTGTGAGGAAACTGAGGTGCATGGTGGAAAGCGACCTGGCCAAGTAATGGGTGGCATTGCTTGCATTTTGAAGCAATCTCTGTTCATACCTAGTTTGTCTGTGCCCCTCTCTCATCCCTGTGACAAATACCTGAGAGAAACCATTTGGAAGGGGGGGCATTTATTCTGCTCAGTTTTCGAGGTTTGAGTCTGCCATGGCAGAGAGGACATGACAGATTCAAGCAGGCAGATCACCTTATACAGAGAGAGAGAGAGAGAGAGAGAGAGAGAGAGAGAGAGAGCAGAGAAGAAGGGAGAGAGAGAATATGTATAAGTTGGGTTTTTCCTGTCTCCTTATTTTGTTCTGGTTTCCCAATTTTGTTCCCCACCAGTTAGAGGGTGCTGGATACATTTAGGGTGTGTTTTCTCCTCTTAGTATGTCCTCCCTGGAAAAGCTCTAGGACACAGCCAGAAGTGAGCTCTCCCAGGCTGCCTTCATCCAATCAAGCTGACAGTCAGATAAACTGTAACTCTCTGTGCCCTGATGGGAATCACCTGGAAGGCTGAGCCCCACCTCAGAGAATCTGCTTCCCTGGGCAGGAGAATCTGTGCCCTTAACAGTTCTCACAGTCCTGGTGTTGCTGGCCCAGGGAACATACTGTGAGAACACCCATCCTCCAGACTCTGTTGCATCCACTGGCTACTCAAAGATTCTAAGAACACAAGAAAAAAAATCCTAGAAGGCGAGCCAGATCCCTCTAGCTTGTGACCGGAATGAGAGCATCTGTTTCCCAGGGTTGGATAGAGGTGGCAGTGTCATCCGGAATCCTCATGCAGAACCATCCAGCAGCTGCAGTTTGAATTAGAGATGGATTGACCAGCAGTGGGGACCTTTGCAAGGACTTAACTCATCTAAAAAGAATGCTTGATGTTTACTCTGAAAGAATCCTGTCTCTCAATCCTTGTAGCCCAAAAAACGATACCCCCCAAGTATATTTCAATGGGTTGCAAGTGGTCTCTAATTTATTCTGAGATGTCTAGCAGAGGGGCATAGTACATGAGATTCTTAAAGCTTTCAACACTTCATTGCAAGAAATGAAGTGAAGCCTGGCTTGGGGAAATCTCTAGCTGTAAACATGTGACTTTGGTGTTTGAGGAGTTGTAGTTTTCTTTAGCCTTCCAAATCCTTGTTTCTAAGTATCCCTCTCCAAAGTGTTATCAGAGAAAAGATGATCTTTATTCATTCACTTGCTCCTTCCTGGGATTATCAAAGTCCATGGGAGGGATTGCTCACCCTGCTAGAATTTGGGGGCACTTGGGGAAACTTTTTACAGTCTCTGTATGCAGACCACCACTGCATTCTAGAGCAAGCTCTGCAGAGTCATTGTGCACAGGGGCAGACTTTCGGGAACTTGAGGGTCAGGTGGGGCAGCCCACCCCTGCTTTCAAGACCAAGTTTTTGGTGAATCCCACTACCTTCACTGGTCTTTGTACAGGGGCTGCATTGTCCTCCCTGGAGTAAGATCTGTGGACACAACTGCTCTTGGGTTCAGTTTGACTGGAAGGGGACACTATTTGTTAGAGGTCTTCCTGGGGCTTGCAGCTTTCATGGGCTTCGTAGTCCTAGGAGATGGGCATTGGCTTTGTAGAGAAGTCAACAGAGAGATGAAGTGACTTGCCCATGGCCGTCAGCTGGAATCTGAAGCCGGACTGTCTCCCTCTCTCCTTTTGGGAATATGTCCTCATTACATTATTTGCTGCCTCCAGGCACAGGAAACCCTTTCATTCTCTAGAGAGCTTGTTTCCCACTCAAATGACAGCCATAATCTCCTAAAACTGCCCCTCCACCCCTCCCACATCCAGCTTCATCTTCCAGCCCTAGGTTCTAACACTGCTGCATTCTTCAGGGCCGCTCTCTCAAGAAGTCTGGGTGGACAAATACTTCGAGCTCCCACCCAGCTGTGACCAGCTTTTAGACTTGCACTACCTGGTGCTGCCTCCTTTCCTAAGGAAAAAAAAAATGTCCTGGTCACGGGGATAATTGTTCAAATTTCTTGCCTAGAACAGAAACTCAGCCATCTCTATTTTATGGCCCTTGGGGGCCACTGGCCCTTGGATCTCCTGGACCTAGACAGTGCTGTGCTTGCTATTCCTGCCACATCTGGATACAGGGAGGGAACTAGAGGGAACATTTGCTGCAGGTCCTCAAATCCCCATCACAAATAGAACATCAGGAATGGTCACCAGAAAGAGCATGTTTACAAGGAAGCCAGCAGTTTTGGGCACAAAAATGGAACCCTTGGCACTGCCACAAGCTGGAGATGTGGTAGGTATGGACTTTTCTGGCCTGTGATTTCCTTATATGTTTGAAAAAGAAGGGGTGTTCTATATCATGAGTCCTAGATCAGAGGCCATTCTCTGGGGGTTCCCACATGTCAGGTTCAACCACTCACCCCAAAGAAAGCAAATAGAAGTTGTGGTGAAAAGGGTGGGAAAGGAACTTCATCAAAGCAGCCATCTGGGAATGTACTGAGCATTTCTGCTGTCTCTGGGAGTTGATGCAAGCACTAGGTGGAGGAGGGTGGGGCAGGGTGAAAAGACTGCAGACTTAAGCAGTCTGGGCCCAGCTGTGACTGGTTGATCTTTATCCCAGTTCTGGTCTCAAGCTGGGGGTGATAGGTCTGGGAGGCTCTGCTACCCCTGGAAATCTGAAGTGACTGCAGGGTTAGGGAAATGATGACTAAGAGGGAACACTCAACGCTCTATCTCCCTGGTGACTCTAAATTGACAGTGAACGCTTACCATCATAGACAGATGCCTAGTGTGGGAAACCAGGACCCAAGTGGATAAGTAATGTCATGTGTCATGATCATATTGAGAAGACTTCTCAAAGTAATACATCACCAAATGTGGCAGCTCATGCCTGTCATCCCAGAATTTGGGAGGCTGGGGCAGGAGAGTCCTGAGTGAGACCAGTCCCCTGGGCTACAATATTGAGGTTCTGTAAATACACAAATAGACAAATAAGTAAACAAATGCTCCCCCAGTTTGCAGTACCAACAGCATGCACATGAGCTCCACCATCAAGCTCTTGTCTGCAATGGGTCTCCTGCCCACACCCCTCCTGTTTACAATGTTTTCCCAACTGAGCCCATGCTAAGTGTGATTCTGTGGTGTGCCTAAGATGATCCCCAAGTCTTTGCTATTTGCTATTTCTCTCCTTGAGAGCTGGAGTTCTAATCCCTTTTTCCCTGAACCTGGGCTGGCTTTGGTGTCCTTGACTAGCAGTATGGAGTGGATGGTCTGAGAAATCTGAGCAACGGGAAGCCCTGAAGCTTCTGCCTGGGACTGGGGAGGGGGCACTACCAGGAGAGGGACATAGCCACTGTGAAGACGCTCTAGCAAAGCCTCAGATTCCCCCAACTCAGTGCTGCCTACCTTCTTGACCCTTGATACCACGGCCTACATCAAATGTATCCTAATACTCTGAGATTTTAGGGTGCTTTTGTTAATTCAGTGGCAGATAACCAGGGCAGATGCCTTTGTTTCCCTTCTCTTAAAGAAATACACTGGTTGATTGATTGGTTGATTGTGTCACATGTGTGGAGATTAGAGGCAAATTTGTAACAATTAGTTTCCTCCTTCTACCTATGGGTCTTGAGTATTGAACTCAAAGTCATCAACTTAGCCACAAGCACCTTTGCCTTCTGAGCCATCTAGTGGGTCCTCCCTTTTCCAGCTGTTGTGTGAAGTGGCCTTGGTTAGTCCTGGGGTAGGACATTGACTCTGTCATACTTGGAAGACCCTGAACATCTGCCTCCCCCCCCCCCGTCATCACTGGACCTATAGTGCCTATGGAAGAAATTTCTAGTCCAAAGCTCCCATCCAATCCTTCCGACTTCCAGTTTCCCAGATGAGAACTGGGACTTGTTTCCCAAAGGCAGTATCCACAACCAATTGGTCCAGGCACAGAGAGCTCTATGGATGAAATAGAAACTCTGAGATACTCAGCATCAGTTCAGAGCTCCTAGACAAGAAGGCCCTTGTATGTGCATCCATAGCAACCAAACAACAGAGAAATAAGAGATTGGTTAAATGCAGGATGCTTTCTGCAGTAGTGGAATCTGGTATTTTTGTGCCTAGAACAAAACTACATTAAAATTTTTTTCTTTTTTTGCATAAACTTGTATTTACCTCATTAAAAAAAAATCAGTGTATTCTAAAGGCAGTTAATGATGGAACTGGCAGTTCTTCCTCCCAACTTCTAATCTTTTTATTGATGTTTCTTCCTGGCTAAATCACTAGTAACATCTATTCGTTTTTCTTAAAGAGATTCCAACTGTTTTGAAAAGGTAGAGATAAAATAACAAAAGAGAAAATCAAAAACAAGGTACAAATCCATAGGCCTAGGATTTTGACATAGCGACAATTACATTTTAAGTTTTCTTATTGCTTTTACAACTTGTGCGCATTTGAATATTTTTCCAGGCATTTCCACCTAATTTTTTATCATAAGCATTTTCTATGACCCTTCATAAATTTTATACCCCTCATTTTTAATGGCTATAGAATATTTCTTCAAGGCTTAGAATTAACTACCCTCCTTCCTCTTCATTGAATATTTGGGTTGATTCCAGTTTTTAGCTGAGTAGCTCTTTGATAGATATTTTTCTGCACATGGCTTTTGCCATATTTCAGGGTATTTTCTTAGGCTACCTTCCCAGAAGGGGATTATTGAGTCAAAGCCTATGAACATTTTTATGGCTTCAAAGTATCTTTTGAAGAAGGTAGGTGTTCCATTTCATGAGGTTCCTAAACATGAGAGAGGAAATTTGGCTTACAAAAAAAAAAAAAAAAAAAAAAAAAGTCCTTTGTCACACACGCATGTTAGCATTTTGGCAAAAGGCTACTCTGATAATTTTCTGAGTAATTAAAACTTGCCTTTTCCAATGAAACAAATACAAAGTTATGTCTTATTTTATTTGTTTCTGGGGACAGTCTTTTCTGAGACACGTTGTGCTTCTGAGTTTTTCTAGAGTTCAAGAAGCCTTGTTCTTTCCTAGGTACTCACAGACCACAGGCAGCTTTGGGCATGGGGGCCCCACGGGCTGACCCTAGTCCAATCACAAGACACCACGTCAGTCATGGCCCTTGTGGGCTTCTTTGGGACTACCATGCTGGTAGAAAAACTCTCAAGGTGTCTTTTCTTGTGCTGTGTGAACAGTGAGGCAGACTTACGTTATTTAATTTTGATTTAATTTTCCAAAGCTGGGGCTCGAACTCAGGGTCTTACTTGAGACAATCAGTTCTGTAACTCTTTGGAGGATGACAGTGAAATGGAATGAAGGAAATGTGAGTTGGAAGCCGGAAGACTTTGGGGAAGTCAGTGCTCGAAGCCTCCTCTTCTCTGTAAGGAGGCTGAGGGCACAGCCCCACCCTCCACTGCTCTTCGGGTCCTTTGAGCTAAGGATTCTGTCAGCCTTAACCACCTGAGATAGCACCATCCCATTTCCATTCTAAGAACAGAGGTCATAGCAGAACTAAGGCTTTCCTTTTGTTAGCTTGTTGGTGAAAAGACATGAAGTAGGGACACCTGGCTAGGGCAGGGTTCCCTAGGCCAGAGTAGGAGTGAAGGTGGAGATGGAGTGTGCAAGCACCTGGCTGCAGAGGTAGTGGCATAGAGGAGAGGGAGTATTTTAGAGTGGGCCATCTGTATGGGAACATGGGGTCACAGAAGTGAGGAAGCAGGAAACTGTGAACCAGGATCAGGAGGAGTGTCCAAGGTGAGAGGCCGGGCTCCATTTTCTGAAAGTGGTATCTTTCAAACCACTGAGGGGTAACGTGTGGGTAGAATGGCTGTTGAGAAGATTGTTACAGACACAGTAGAGAAAGAGATGAAATAATTGGCAACAGAGGCCTTAATGGCAGCAGACAGTCTTGGTGGTGAAGGCTAGGGAGAGTTTAGGCACAGAGAGAGATGACAGAGATCTTCATCTGTCCTGTTCAGGCTCTTCTCCCTGTCAGGGAAAATGTTCAGGGAAGAGACAAAGTAAAGAATTGAGAGAAAGTTTGCCTTAGAGCAAGGCCCATGCTCTCAGGGTGACAGGGAGCAGAGACTGTAATAAAGAGGTGGGTGGTTATTCATGTGTTACGATGGGGGAAAGGTGGGAAATTCCAGGAGCTAGGGGATTTTTCCCAGAGAGAGTTTTATCTCTTTCTTGGATGTGTCATGGTGTCAGAGGCACGAAGAGAACACAACAGTTTACAAGGCTGACGACATGGAGATACCATTATAATGAGGCAAAGGAAAGTTAATGGGCCTCTCTGGTGGCCACACTGGCCCAGAATAGTTTGTTTATTTGTTCATTTTTTTAAATTTCACCTTGCATACCAATCACAATTCTCCCTCCCACCCCTTCTCCCACACCCCCCCAAAGCCCACCCTCCCATTCACTTCTCTCAAAGGGTAAGTAAGGCCTCTCTTGGGGAGTCAACAAGGCCTGGCACATTAAGTTGAGGTAGGACCAAGCACCTCCCCGTGCTTTAAGGATGAGCATGGCATCCTACCATAGGGAATGGGCTCCAACAAGCTAGCTCATGCATCTTGGTCCTATGTCAGGGGCCCCTCAGATAGACCAAGCTACACCACTGTCTGCCACTTGCAGAGGGCCTAGTTTGGTCCCATGGAGGCTCCACAGCTGTCAGTCTAGAATTCATGAGTTCCCATGAACTTGGTTCAGCTGTCTCTGTAGATTTCCTCTTCATGATCTTGACCTCCCTTGCTCACATATTCCCTCCTCTCTCTCTTTGACTGGATTCCCAGAACTCAGCCTGGTGCTTGGTTTTGGATTTCTGCATCTGGTTCCATCAATTACTGATGAAGGCTCTATGATGACAGTTGGAGTATTCACCAATCTAATTACTAGGGAAGGCCAATTCAGGCACCCTCTCTACTATTGCAAAGAGTATTAGCTAGGGCCATCCTTGTGGGTTCCTGGGAATATCCCTAGCACCAGGTTTCTCCCTCACCCCATAATGGCTCTCTCTATCAAGATATCTCTTTCATTGCTCTCCCCCCCTGTCCCGCCCCCAGTTCGACCATCCTTTGACCTCATGTTCTCATCCCCCATCCCCTCTCCCTTACCACCCCACCTCACCTCCAGTTTACCTAGGAGATCTCACCTAATTCCCCTTCCCAGGGTCATCCATGTGTCCCTCTTGGGTCCTCCTTGTTACCTAGCTTTTCTAGAGCTGTGGGTTGTAGTCTGGTTATCCTTTACTTTACATCTAATATTCACTTATGAATGAGTACATACCGTTTGTCTTTCTGTGTCTGGGTTACCTCACTCAGGATGGTTTTATCTAGTTCCATCCAAATAATCCAATTTAAAAATGGGGTACAGAGATAAACAGAGAATTCTGAACAGAAGAATCTCAAATGGCCAAAAGACATTTAAGGAATTGTTCAACATCCTTAATCATCAGGGAAACACAAATCAAAATGACTCTGAGATACCATCCTACACCCGTTAGAATGGCTAAGATCAAAAACACTGATGACAGTTTATGTTGGAGAGGATGTAGAGTAAGGGGAACACTCCTCCACTCCTGGTGGGAGTGCCAACTTGTACAGCCACTTTAGTGGTTACTTAAAAAAGTGGGACTCAATCTACCTCAAGACCCTGTGATACCCAAAGAATGCTCAATCATACCACAAGGACATTTGCTCAACAGTGTTCGTAGGAACATTATTTGTAATAGCCAGAACCTGAAAACACCTAGATGTCCCTCAACCAAAGAATGGATAAAGAAAATGTGGGCAGGGTGGTGGTGGTGCATGCCTTTAGTCCCAGCACTCGGGAGGCAGAGGCAGGTAGATCTCTGTGAGTTCGAGACCAGCCTGGTCTACAAGAGCTAGTTCCAGGACAGCTTCCAAAGCCACAGAGAAACCCCATCTTGAAAAACCAAGAAAGAAAGAAAGAAAGAAAGAAAGAAAGAAAGAAAGAAAGAAAGAAAAAAAGGAAAGAAGGAAGAAAGAAAATGTAGTACATTTACACAATGGAGTGCTACTCAACTGTAAAAAAAAAAACAATGACCTCATTTTATGTTTTAAATGTGGTGTGTGTGTGTGTGTGTGTGTGTGTGTGTGTGTGTGTGTGTGTGTGTGTGTTCCCGCACATGAGTGTAGGTGCCCATGGAGCCAGAATAGGACATCAGTTTCCCTGGAGCTGGAGCTCTAGGTGGTTGCTTGCTGCTGGCTGTGGACTTCAAGTTCCTGTCCTCTGCAAGAGCAGTGCATACTGTTAAGCACCGATCCATCTTTCCAGTCTGAAGCCCTGTGATTTTTAAGTCAAGGATGAGAGCAGAAGAGTGATTCTCTTCTTAATAATTGCCCAACATTCCTATCCAATGACTGATTAAAGATTTTGAAATCATCACATGGGTCATTGCCTATTTGTGGATCATGGAGATGATTTAAGAGGGGGTGGGATCAGCTGATTTCCCCCTTTAATAAAATTTAAGAGAATAGAAGATATATAAGGGTATCTTATGTAGTAAGAAGTGTTGCTGCATTATGTGTGCAGATGGGATTGTGAGCCTGAGGGTCCAGATCAATAAAGATTGACAGCTACATTTGGCTGGCATCTCTCATTGGGCACCATCGACATTGTTTTGCTGGAATATTTCATGTTGGGTGGACAACCTCTCACATTGCACCACTGGCCTGCCAAGTGCTCATTGAATCCCCTTTTGTTGTAATAAAAGAGATTCCCTTTAGCACCCCCAATTTCTAAATGTCTCCAGAGCACTACTGAGCAGCTACAAACCTTTGAATTTGCAGGGATGAAGGAACAGGAATAGAGAAAGCTACAGCCTGCTGCCAATCCTGGGGCAACTTCCCAGTGGTACCCAGAGAAGCCAGGTTCCAATAGCCAGGGACAAGAGGCAGTGTATCAGACAAGGTGTGGGCAGAGAGCTGGTATGCCACTGTCCACTCTCAAAAGCAAGATGAGGCCATGCCATTTATAAAATACCCATTGGGACCCATGTCCTGTTCCCCTCTCTGGCTTAGGTCAGAGACACATTTACCAAACTTTATACTTGACACAAAAATAATAGTCCTGTCTAGCATGATCATATTTGCCTTATCTTTTGTATAGTATTTAAGGAGGGACAGCCATTGTCTGTGCATTAAATGGGGGAGGCAGGTAGAACAGAGGGCAGGCAGCCTGAAGGTATGGATTTCTGTTTGCTTCCTATTGCACAGGCTCCTGTCCAATGACAGCCAGGAGATTTCTTAGCCACCCTAGTTCTTCTCTAAATTAAGTAGACCTGCAGAGCCTCTGATTGGATGGAGATCAAGCATGAAGTCTCTTTTAGTCCCAGCTACCTTTCTTGGACCCTAAAAGCATTAAAGCAACAGAATGCATTTTTCCTTGTTCTTCCCAAGGCCGGTTGGGGGATGAAATCCATATAGGGGTGGTATTAGCAATGCATCTGGTCTGGACTGGGAACAGTAAACACATCATTGCAGGGACAGTTTTTGAAGCATAAATGATGTAAGAGATTCTCAGACAGGGTTCAGCCACCAGGTGCCACAGTATAATTGACTCTAGACTAGTGGTTGCAGTTCACACAACGAGTTGGGAGATGCATGAATCTCCAACTCCTGAGCCCAGCATGAAGCTACCATTCTGACTGCACATAAACTAGGAGCCTGGGCTTTTTGCCTTCTTTCCACAAAGTGGTTCTGAGGCAGGCTGGGCTCCCGTTAGTAAACAAATCAACCGCAGCTAACCCTCTCTGTTTGGTAGAGCAGAGCCCTCTTGGGCCATATGTAGCAGAGCATGCAGAGCTGTAGGACATCACAAAGCACAAAGTATGAGCTCTCAGTTCTCTTGATTTGCAACAGCCTTGACTCTGAGTGTGAGAGAACTGGGAAGCAGCCCCAGAGGTATCGAGAAAGGTGTTGGAGAGGAGTCAGGACCGTGATTAACTGTGATGTTGGACAAGCCCTTCCTCCCTCTGGATGTAAGTGGAGCTGGCCTTGAAGATCTCTGGGTGTTCTGCTAAAGTCAATATTCTAAGACCCTGAACGCAGCCCTATTATTTAGAGTGGACAGATCATTAAGTGATACAGCTAAGATTGTAACGATAACTCTTTCCACAGCCCCCGGAGTTCCACCACCACATTGGGGCCCCCAAATAACACACAGAGTCTTATATTAGTTATCATGCTTCTGGCCAATGACTAGGATTTCTTATTTGCTAGTTCTGTCTTAAGTATCAACCATAACCATTAATCTATATATTTTATAAAGACTTATCTTACTGAGGACACCGGCCTTAGTGTCCTATCTTCCTGAGATCATATGGCAACTCTTCCTACTAATTTCCAAGAATCCTCCTCCTCTCCTAGCCCCACCTATCTTGCTTCCCTATTGGCCAACAGTGCTTTATCTATCAACCAATAAGACAAACATATACATAGAAGGACTTCCTCCATCATAAGATAGTAACATACTTACTGAAATGTTAAACACATTATGTGTTTGAGTCTCTTAGTTAAACACTCCAGGCACTTTTTATTATTATGACTATTTTTTTCAGTTCATGAAATTTGAAGAGCAGAGAGGTTAACTAACTTTCCTAACGTCACACAGCCTGTAATGGACTATGTCTGGATTTAAAAGTCCAGTAATTTTGGATACTCTGTATTTCTTATATGCCATAGACTGGAAATGACAGATACCTCCCTCCATTCTGTGGTTTTCAGAATCCCAAAGTCATCTTTGATATTTAAGCAAGTTCCCAGAAAGACAGTATTATTGTGTTTACCTCTGATGCTGGCCTTTTGTGTCTGGTAATAAGATTTAGAAATGATCCCTTCTTGCTTCAGTGTCCTGCTTGTAGCTCACCACAAATCCGGTGTTTGCAGACTTTGTTCTGGTTCTATGACCAAGATACAGAATGCATCTCTCAGTCAATGCCACAAGACTCCATTGCCCTAACATGTCCAAGCATTTGGTAGACAGACCAAAGTCCCCAGGTTGTTGATTCTGGAAGAATTCTCTAGAATGGAGGGACAGTAAGGTAAGGAAGAAGAAAGAGAAAAGCAGCATCTAGTACAAATAGGGTTGTCTTCCTTATGCCTCAGAGAGGCTGCTTCTCGAGGACCCCTCCAGGAGAGGAAGGGAAAAAGACTTATTCACCCATTGTTTCTACTTGCCATTGTTCAAAGTCAGCCATGTATTATTTTCTGTGCCTTTGCAAGAGGCTTATGTGTGCACAGCAAATGAACCCCACCACATCTTGTGTTTTGGGCTCAGTGAAGTCCTGGAGCAGGAAGGAGACGTGGGCATGGTGGCTGAGAGTCAAAGCACTGCCATGTTGTGCCCATGGCAGAGACTGACCTTGCTAGCCACAGCTGTACTGTGAAAGGAGCAAATGGCCACCTGGAGGCAGGTAATGGTAAGAAATGGTTTCTCAGTGAGGCCTGAGGGGTCAGAGTGGTGCCCTGGGCTGTGCACTCTACCCCATGAGCTGCACAGAGATGTTCCCAGTTAACAGACCCCCGCTCCTGAACAGACATCCTGTGGTTCTGATATCTACACTTTCAGGTACCTGCAGTTAACTGTGGCCCAGAAATGTAAATGGATAATTCCTAAATTTCCACTGCACAGTACCATGTGTGTGCACTATCTACCTCACTTCCACATCATCACAAGAGAAGGATG